>NC_140009.1:10376073-10428573 GCF_964263955.1 Coregonus lavaretus | reverse complement strand
CCAACTAATTTGAAGGGGTACATACTTTTATATATACAGCTCTGGAAAAAATTAAGAGACCACTGCAAAAATATAAGTTTCTCTGGTTTTAATATTTATAGGTATGTGTTTGGGTGAAATTAACATTTTTGTTTTATTCTATAAACTACTGACAACATTTCTCCCAAATTCCAAATAAAAAGATTGTAATTTAGAGCATTTATTTGCAGAAAATGACAACTGGTCAAAATAACAAAAAAGATGCAGTGTTGTCAGACCTTGAATAATGCAAAGAAAATAAGTTAGTGTTCATTTTTAAACAACACAATACTAATGTTTTAACTAAGGAAGAGTTCAGAAATCAATATTTGGTGGAATAACCCTGATTTTCAATCACAGCTTTCATGCGTCTTGGCATGCTCTCCACCAGTCTTTCACATTGATGTTGGGTGACTTTATGCCACTCCTGGCGCATAAATTCAAGCAGCTCGGCTTTGTTTGATGGGTTGTGACCATCCATTTTCCTCTTGATCACATTCCAGAAGTTTTCAATGGGGTTCAGGTCTGGAGATTGGGCTGGCCATGACAGGGTCTTGATCTGGTGGTCCTCCATCCACACCTTGATTGACCTGGCTGTGTGGCATGGCGCATTGTCCTGCCGGAAAAAACAATCCTCAGAGTTGGGGAACAATGTCAGAGCAAAAGGAAGCAAGTTTTCTTCCAGGACAACCTTGTACGTGGCTTGATTCATGCGTCCTTCACAAAGACAAATCTGCCCGATTCCAGCCTTGCTGAAGCACCCCCAGATCATCACCGATCCTCCACCAAATTTTACAGTGGGTGCGAGACACTGTGGCTTGTAGGCCTCTCCAGGTCTCCGTCTAACCATTTGACACCCAGGTGTTGGGAAAAGCTGAAAATTGGACTCATCAGAGAAGATGACCTTACTCCAGTCCTCTATGGCCCAATCCTAATGGTCTTTTTTCTCATTGATGAAGGGCATTTTTCTAGCTTTGCACGACTTCAGCCCTGCCCCTAGGAGCCTGTTTCGAACCGTCCTCGCCGTGCACTTCACCCCAGCTGCCGTTTGCCTTTCTTTATGTAGGTCACTTGATGTCATCCTACGGTTGTTGAGTGACATTCAAATGAGTTGGCAGTCATCCCGGCCAGTAGAGAGTCGTTTTCGCCCTCTGCCGGTCTGTAGCTTTGTTGTCCCCAATGTCTGCTGCTTGACCTTGTTCTTATGAACCGCCGTCTTTGAAATTTTAAGGATGGAAGCAACCTGACACTCACTGTATCCCTCTGCCAGTAAAGCCAGAATTGAACCCTTCTTTTCCTCACTCAAAACGTTCCTTTTCAACTCTTTTGGCATGGTCATTGGTCAATAGTTATTTTTTTATTAATATTACTTTTGAGGTACTATTAGCACTGTTTTTGCCATCCAGCTGGTCCTATTGCAAGAGGATAGTGAAGACCACAGCAGTGGATTTTATACTTTTCCTCATTAAATAAGATTTGGTTCATGTGATCACCTAATCAGTACCTAATTCAGTAGAATGAGGTGTGCCTGTGTTGGAATTCAACAGACACTGGAATGGAATGGCTGTCATGCATGTAGAGATTGTTGGCTGGTCCTCCCTACATATTCGTCGCCAAACTCACTGGCTCCTGGTCATCTATAAATCACTGCTGGGCAAATCCCCGCCTTATCTTAGCTCATTGGTCACCATAGCAACACCCACCCGTAGTATGCGCTCCAGCAGGTATATCTCACTGGTCATCCCCAAAGCCAACACCTCCTTTGGCCGCCATTCCTTCCAGTTCTCTGCTGCCAATGACTGGAACGAACTGCAAAAATCTCTGAAGCTGGAGACTCTTATCTCCCTCACTAACTTTAAGCATCAGTTGTCAGAGCACATTACCGATCACTGCACATGTACACAGCCCATCTGAAATTAGCCCACCCAACTACCTCATCCCCATATTGTTATTTATTTTGCTCATTTGCACCCCAGTATCTCTATTTGCACATCACCTATTGCACATCTATCATTCCAGTGTTAATACTAAATTGTAATTATTTTGCACTATGGTCTATTTATTGCCTTACCTCCATAACTTGCTACATTTGCACACACTGTATATATATATTTTCTGTTGTATTTTTGACTTTATGTTTTGTTTACCCCATATGTAACTCTGTGTTGTTGTTTTTATCGCACTGCTTTGCTTTATCCTTGGCCAGGTCGCAGTTGTAAATGAGAACTTGTTTTCAACTGGCTTACCTGGTTAAATAAAGATGAAATAAATAAAATAAATAAAAATGCTGATTTAAGAAAAATTGCAGTGGTCTCTTAATTTTTTCCAGAGCTGTATATAAATACATTTACAGTTGAAGTCGGAAGTTTACATACACCTTAGCCAAATACATTTAAACTCCGCTTTTCACAATTCCTGACATTTAATCCTAGTAAAAATTCTCTGTCTTAGGTCAGTTAGGATCACCACTTTATTATAAGAATGTGAAATGTCAGAATAATAGTAGAGAGAATGATTTATTTAAGCTTTTATTTATTTCATCACATTCCCAGTGGGTCAGAAGTTTACATACACTCAATTAGTATTTGGTAGCATTGCCTTTAAATTGTTTAACTTGGGTCAAACATTTCGGGTAGCCTTCCACAAGCTTCCCACAATAAGTTGGGTGAATTTTGGCCATTCCTCCTGACAGAGCTGGTGTAACTGAGTCAGGTTTGTAGGCCTCCTTGCTTGCACACGCTTTTTCAGTTCTGCCCACAAATGTTCTATAGGATTGAGGTCAGGACTTTGTGATGGCCACTCCAATACCTTGACTTTGTTGTCCTTAAGCCATTTTGCCACAACTTTGGAAGTATGCTTGGGGTCATTGTCCATTTGGAAGACCCATTTGTGACCAAGCTTGAACTTCCTGACTGATGTCTTGAGATGTTGCTTCAATATCTCCACATAATTTTCCTTCCTCATGATGCCATCTATTTTGTGAAGTGCACCAGTCCCTCCTGCAGCAAAGCACCCCCACAGCATGATGCTGCCACCCTCGTGCTTCACGGTTGGGATGGTGATCTTCGGCTTACATTTTACATTTTAGTCATTTAGCAGACGCTCTTATCCAGAGCGACTTACAGTTAGTGAGTGCATACATTATTATTTTTATTCATACTGGCCCCCCGTGGGAATCGAACCCACAACCCTGGCGTTGCAAACGCCATGCTCTACCAACTGAGCTACATCCCTGCCGGCCATTCCCTCCCCTACCCTGGACGACGCTGGGCCAATTGTGCACCGCCCCATGGGTCTCCCGGTCGTGGCCGGCTACGACAGAGCCTGGATTCGAACCAGGATCTCTAGTGGCACAGCTAGCACTGCGATGCAGTGCCTTAGACCACTGCGCCACTCGGGAGACTAGGCTTGCAAGCTTCCCCCTTTTTCCTCCAAACATAACGATGATCATTATGGCCAAACAGTTCTATTTTTGTTTCATCAGACCAGAGGAAATTTTTCCAAAAAGTATGATCTTTGTCCCCATGTGCAGTTGCAAACCGTAGTCTGGCTTTTTTATGGCGGTTTTGGAGCAGTGGCTTCTTCCTTGCTGAGCGGCCTTTCAGGTTATGTCGATATAGGACTCGTTTTACTGTGGATATAGATACTTTTGTACCTGTTTCCTCCAGCATCTTCACAAGGTCCTTTGCTGTTGTTCTGGGCAAAAAAAATTCTGAGGTCTTGGCTGATTTATTTTGATTTTCCCATGATGTCAAGCAAAGAGGCACTGAGTTTGAAGGTAGGCCTTGAAATACATCCACAGGTACACCTCCAATTGACTAACATGATGTCAATTAGCCTATCAGAAGCTTCTAAAGCCATGACATCATTTTCTGGAATTTTCCAAGCTGTTTAAATGCACAGTCAACTTAGTGTATGTAAACTTCTGACCCACTCGAATTGTGATACAGTGAAATATAAGTGAAATAATCTGTCTGTGAACAATTGTTGGAAAAATTACTTGTGTCATGCACAAAGTAGATGTCCTAACCGACTTGCCAAAACGAAAGTTTGTTAACAAGACATTTGTGGAGTGGTTGGAAAATGAGTTTTAATGACTCCAACCTAAGTGTATGTAAACTTCCGACTTCAACTGTAAGTAAAAATACTTTAAAAGTACTACTTAAGTAGTTTTGGGGGGTATCTGTACTTTACTTTATATATATTTGACTACTTTTACTTCCCTACATTCCTAAAGAAAATAATGTACTTTTTAGTCCATACATTTTCCCTGACACCCAAAAGTACTCGTTTCATTTTGAATGCTTAGCAGGACAGGAAAATGCTCCAATTCACACACTTATCAAGAGAACATCCATGGTCATCTCTACTGCCTCTTATCTGGGGAACTCACTAAACACAAATGCATTGTTTGTAAATTATGTCTGAGTGTTGGAGTGTGCCCCTGGCTATCCGTAAATAAATAAATAATTGTATCGTCTGGTTTGTTCAATATAAGGAATTTGAAATTCTTTATACTTTTACTTTTGATACATAAGTATATTGGAGCAATTACAGTTACTTTTGATACTTAAGTATATTTAAAACCAAATACTTTTAGACTTTTACTCAAGTAGTATTTTACTGGGTGACTTTCACTTTTACTTGAGTCAATCTGTATGGACCCCAGGAAGAGTAGCTGCGGCTTTCGCAACAGCTAATGAGGATCCTAATAAAATACCAAATACCCTAGGAACCTCAAGAGCTAACCAATCCTGTGAACGGGTTAGGCAACTCAGGTGTCTATACTTCAACAGCAAAGTTAGATAAGATGGAAGTTTATGAAGTAGGGCCTTTTAAACAAAAAGGGAGTAATGTAGAGATCTACTGGTTTTTAGTAGTCCTGCCAACCTTTTGATAAAGGATGCAGTGATGAGTATTAAAACTGTAGCCTGTAACAAAAACTAAGGGCACTATGGTAGATGGCATCCAAAGGTTTAAGAGTAGTAGCAGCTGCACTTTGATAAATAATATCACCATAATCAAGAACAGATAAACAGGTTGACTGAATAATCTGCTTCCTACTGCTTAGAAAAAGACACAATGTTTCTGTAGAAAAAGCCAACTTTAAATCTTAGCTTCTTAAATCAGCTCATCTATGTTTTTTAAAATGTCAAATCCAAATGCATACGTATTTATATGCGGGAACACATTTGATTGGAGAACCATCTAATGAGTGAACATGTAGTTCATCTGAAACATTGTTAAGAGAGTTTAAAAACAACATGTGAGCGCTACGGGCCGATAGTCATTTAGGCAGGTTACCATGGCGTTCTTGGGCACAGGGACTATGATGGTCTGCTTGAATCAAGTTGGTATTACAGACCGGGTAAGGGATAGTTTGAAAATGTCAGTGAAGACCCTTGCCAGCTGGTCAGCGCATGTTCCGAGTACGCGTCCTGGTATTCCGTCTGCCTTGCCAATGTTAACCTGTTTAAAGGTCTTACTCACATCGGCTACGGAGAGCGAGACACACACTACAAAGTACCTGCTGGGCTGTCCTCCTGGCCGGTGAGTATCTGTCGTAGGTTCTCTGGGCTCAGCCAGGTCCTGTCCCGTGAACGAGAGTGACTCAAGATCTGGGACAGAAACACACAACCACAAACGAATGAGCTGCTGGCCGCTCTCTATCCCCTTCTCTACCCCTCCCTCTCTCATCCACCCACCCCTCCCTCCCTCATCCCCCTTTCTCTCACTTCCTGTCTCTGCAGTAGTCCGTCTTGGTCCAGGTCTAGCAGGCTGAAGGTCTCCTCGGGGCTGAGGGAGAGCAGTGGCTGCAGTTCCTCCTCCTGGTCTCCTGGCGGCACTGTGGCCTGGCTCTCCATCAGACCCTTCAGCTGGGCCAGCTGCACCACCACACCACACTCCTCTTCAGACAGTAAGCCAGGGATCTCTGACAGGAACAGAGAGAGGGGGGACCCATACGTCATTCATTACCTGTACAACATAATGCTCTGGGTAGAAGTGTAATGTATGGGCAGACACAGGATGACCAGGGTTTCCCACACTAATGTCTAGACAGGGTGTGCTCCTGTTGGCCATTATTAGTCATTATAAACTGGGTGGTTCGATCCCTGAATGCTGATTGGCTGACAGCCGTGGTATATCACGGGTATGACAAAACATTTATTTTTACTGCTCTAATTACGTTGGTAAACAGTTTACAATAGCAATAAGGCACCTCGGGGGTTTGTGATATATGGCCAATATACCACGGCTAAGGGCTGTATCCAGGCACTCCGCGTTGCGTTGTGCTTAAGAACAGCCCTTAGCCGTGGTATATTGGCCATATACCAACCCCCCCGGGCCTTATTACTTAATTATACCATGGCATTGTTGAATACTTGTTTCTGATTGGCTTGAAGGGCATTCTAGAGCGTGCATTATTTCCCTATAATGCACGGTATATTTTCATTCTTACATGTTCTATGTTTGAGCTGCTTTTGAAAGAAGAAGTAGAATTGAAAACATTATTGGCATCGTTGAATTAGATTTTCATAATGGCAAGCTAGGACTGATGGGTTGGTTAGCTAAACTAGCAACCTAGGACTGATAGCGTATGTGCAAACGCCACCCATCCAGACTCAACATGATGTTACTGGAGTCAGTGGTGGTGTCCATGTTGGCATAACAACAGACAACCAGCAGCCTTCAGGTGAGCCGAGGTCCATGATCAAGGATTCCATTATCAAAAGGGCCTGAGTGCCTTGGGAGATCAGACCAGCGTGATCAATGACTACAGACTTCTCTCATTGTTGCCCTGCTAATGATGATGACTCACACATGACTGTTCTATCTAGTAGAACCAATCATGACATGGATGGAAGACTGATTATGTTACAGGTTTACATTTATGTAACAAATAGCCTAGTATTCCTGATTGGCTGATATCAAAAAACCACAAAATCCATGATCGCTGAGGAGTAGAGCTGATCAAGACTTGGCCTTCTGATAAACAGTACTTTAAATTCATAACCAACGCTTTTGAAGACAAACAAGTTCTTATCATTACAGAGTTACAGTAGAAAACGACTCAGGCCTTCTGCACTGCAAACAGATGGATACTGCACTGAAAAAGCAGTAATTATTTTACAACTTGTTAAGAAATAACTTGTCTAAACGACATCTGTCTCGGTTGTGTTTGCTTTAGCTTTCTCTGTGCCGGGTTTGAGCAGGTGTGTGTACATAGGGACTCTTTAGTGATTGTGGATATGGGGATAATGAGTACTCCCTGGCCTCCCGTCACCCCCCAGGGAGCTATTTGTGGTATGGCCCGACCCATTGACAGTGCTAATGAGCCAAGGCATTGAATGTCTCCCAGAGGGGGGTGACTGAGAGAGAAGCTGGGTGAGAGCCGGACTGGTGGTCGCTCATATATAGTAGTTAGTATGGAGGAGTACCAGTCTGTCTGTCTGTGTGAGGTTGGTATCATCATTCTTATTCAGACCCATTCACATGCATAGAGAGATCAGCAAGACCACCCAACCCACTCACCCTGTGTGAATATACAACCAGGATTTACACAGACTGTCAGAGGTGACCTAAAAGCAGTAGGCTGGACCAATACAGCTATATGTTAGTCTAAGGTTTCCTGATCAGATATGAGAGTGCCCAGGACCCCCTGGTAACCCCTTAGCTGCACCCCTGCCCTCCATCCATCCCATCCATCCCTCCATCCTTCCCATCACTCCCTCCATCCTTCCCATCACTCCCTCCATCCATCCCTTCCTCTCCTAATAAAAGGCTTCCGGCTGGACGCCTGCCCGTACAGTATAGGCCTTGTTCCCCACAGCAGACCCTGTACTGTCCTCTGGCTGATGAGATTGGGAGGGGGAGAGAGAAAGAGAGGGGCTGACGGCTAATCCCTATTGTCCAGTCATGCATCATTAAGCTAGATGGGTGATATGAATGAAGGGGACTGGCCTTCTCTTCCTCCTCTCCCTCCCCCGTTCTCCCTCTCTCTTTCTCTCCCCGTCTCTCTGTGGAGGAAGTGACCTGCTTGTCTGGACAGGAATCAGGTCAGAGCCTCACAGTGGGAGAACACTAACACCTCTCACTCCTACACGCATGTTCACACACACACGCTGGGGGCGCTCACACACATGCTCGGCTCACAGAGGTCTTTCAGAAACACATGCACACACACTCAATAATACGTTTTTTTACATTCCCTCAGATGTCATGAGCACACAACAGACACTCACACACAGACGTAAGAAATAGGACCAAGTATTCCTCTTATAAAGGTCATGAAATCAGGCATTCCTGATTCATCTGGAAAAATCCCTTGTTGGTTAGAGGGATGAGAGATGGGACGGAGAAGAGGAGGCTCGGGGTCAGACAGGGATAAAGGAGCTTGTAGGGGTATGGGGAGAAAGGGATAGGGGACATTAAAAGAGGGAGTGGAGGGGATCATTTGAAGAGGGAGTGCAGACTGGAGGGGTTCTTGGGGACAGCAGTGCAGAAAGACAGCGAGAGAAAGGGTTCCTTTGCCTTTGAAAAGAGAGGGAGGGTAAGGGAAAGGGGGATACCTAGTCAGTTGCACAACTTAATGCATTCAACCGAAGAGAGGGGAGAGTGGAGGGGTTCGTGACATGAGGGGGACTCTTTTCCTCATCTCAAGCTGTGGGGGCGGAAGGACAAGTCAGGCTAAGGCTAAGTCAGGACAACACACACACACCAAGACAGCATAACATCCTGAACACACACACACACGCATACAGGTAACTGCCAAAATAAAGGAAACACTTGAGTAAATGAGGGATACAAAGTATATTGAAAGCAGGTGCTTCCACACAGGTGTGGTTCCTGAGTTAATTAAGCAATTAATATCTGGGCAGGCCATTATTTTGGCTACCATGGCTATGCCCCCATAGGATGACAATGCCCCCATCCACAGGACACGAGTGGTCACTGAATGGGTTGATGAGTATGAAAACGATGTAAACCATATGACATGGCTGTCTCAGTCACCAGATCTCAACCCAATTGAACACTTATGGGTGATTCTGGAGTGGTGCCTGAGAAAGCGTTTTCCACCACCATCAACAAAACACCACATGATGGAATTTCTCATGGAAGAATGGAGTCACATCCATCCAATAGAGTTCCAGACACTTGTAGAATGTAGGCCAAGGTGCATTGAAGCTGTTCTGGCCCAACGCCCTATTAAGACACTTTATGTTGGTGTTTCCTTTATTTTGTCAGTTACCTGTACATACACACACAATCCTTGATATCCTTAACTTAGTCACTACTACAGGGCACACACTCACTCACTCTCACTCTCCCTCCGAACACATTGGTGCAAATGAAAGTGAGTGAGTGGGTTTCATATCTAATCCCATCTCAAGCACTGTCCCACTCCCTTGTAACCCACGCCCTCCCCCTATTGTTAACCCCCTGCTGGTCCACTCCCATCCCTTCCCCCACCACTCTCCTATGCAAATGCAGACCAAGCCTACAGAGAGGTGACGTGTCACCGCCTGCCCAGTATAAATACACCTATCCCCTCCCTGTCATACAGACCCATACCACAAACACACACTCAGACACGCTCTCCTGTGTGGATTTCCTCTCCTCCTCCTGGGATGATGCCTGTTCCTGCACCTCCTCCTCGCACCTCCTCTAAGAGGACCTCTCCTTGGGCTCCTGCTCTCCTCCTCCTGCTCCTCCTGCTTCCAGCTGGGCCTGGCTGGAGTGCCAGGCTGGAGGCAGGGCCTGGAGCTGAGAGTGGACCAGAGGCTGGTACAGGTACCAGGACCAGGTCTAGAGTTAGAACTGGGTTGGAGACCAGAGCTGGAGCCGGGCCAGGGACTGCGGATGGGGCCGTGGCTGAAGTCGGGTCTGAAGAGATAGCTGGTGCTACCATCCTGTCCGCCAGCAGTGAAGGGCAGTGGGAGCCCCGGAGCTCCTCCCGCTGTGTGCCCATCCCGGCGGGCATGGCCCTGTGCCAGGACATCGGCTACGCCACCATGAGGATGCCCAACCTGCTGGAGCACGAGTCGCCGGGCGAGGCCGTCCAGCAGAGTGCCAGCTGGCTGCCCCTGCTCGCCCGGGAGTGCCACCCCGACGCGCGCATCTTCCTCTGCTCGCTGTTCGCACCCATCTGTCTGGACAGGTAAGGAGGGGAGAGACGCTGGGAAGTTGGAACTACTACTTTGTCTTTAGAAATGAGATAAACTGTTGGAGGAAAATACAAAGGTATTTCTTTGTAGAGATCAGAGCGTAGAGATGTGTGTACACTAAATAGACATTGTCATTGGTAAAGAGGGAGAACAACAGGGGGAGACGCGTCTCTATGAGAGAAGTTATAGTGTAGACCAGATAACTGGTAGAACTTTTAAGCTCTTGATGTAATTTTGCATACAGTGACATTTACATTATTTTGGCCTGGGCAGATCTTTATCATGATTATATTACAAGCACGTATCTACTGAGTGAGTATGATATATTTTGGAAAGCTCTTCAAAACAAAGCAGACATTGAGAGGAAACCTAGACTTGTCTGTCTTCATGTCTCTCTCTGTTCCTCTGGGCTGAATTACAGCTCCAGAGTGGGGGGCTAAGCAGTGGATTACACTGCGCTGGGAGCTATGCTAATCTTGGCTTGCCTCACAGAAAAGGCCCTGGTTTCACACAACCTTCAGGCCATGAAAGGCCCCTCATCTCCTTTGAGTTGTGCTCAGGGGCGGACTGGCCATCTGGCATTTCGGGCAACTTGGTTTTTTTGTGAAAATGTGTAATTATCTGGCTAGTAATGGGGCCCTTAACCCTTTACACTTGTGGGAATTGACCTATATGGATAGGGCTAAATTGAAATGTTTCTTACAGAAGAAATATGAAAACCATGGTAGCAATTGAAAGGAGATTAAGGGGAAACGTATTAGACCAAAGTTGAGGACACAACAGTTCACCTGACACAAGACTGATTTTATGTGCATTTTACATTTACTCTACTTTTCGCTGCATTTGTTGATAACGAAATCTGAAAATACTTTGGATACATTCAGCAACATGATAAGAATATTCCTGGATAATGTGAGGTAAGTGCAACATAAGACAGAAAAATGACAAGGGTTTGAGTGAGAGGACTAACTGGGGTCTCTAAGTGGCCACACACCTCTCCAAAGTGTGCTCAGTTCCTAAGCAATTTCAACTATAAGGTGCTTTGAGCTCTCCTAGCTGTGCTGGTGAGGAACTACAACAAGCACACTTGTAGTCGTTTCGTTTGGAACACAACCCTGCATCCCCGCCATCACACAATTACTGTTGTTGTTTACGCAATCCAAAACCGGTCCATTATAAATCGCAATCTGGGTCATGTGGGCATAATCTGAAAGCTTGTTCTATTACCAACATGACCAGTTAAGTTATAAAATATGATCTTACAGTGTTAGGCTTTCACAAGGCAATTCAGGGAAACAGATCATTTTGGTGCGCATAGAAAGGAGCCATGAGTGCATTCAGGTGCTTGTGCAGCGGCAAATTTTCTTGACAAATCAAATCAAATCTTATTTGTCACATACACGTGTTTAGCAGATGTTATTGCGGGTGTAGCGAAATGCTTGTGCTTCTAGCTCCGACAGTGCAGTAATATCTAACAAGTAATATCTAACAATTTCACAACATATACCTAATACACACAAATCTAAGTAATGAATTGAATTTAAGAATATATACATATATGGACAAGCAATGACAGAGCGGCATAAACTAAGATACAGTAGAATATTATAGAATAGAATACAGTATATACATGAGATGAGTAGTGCAAGATATGTAAACATTATTAAAGTGACTAGTGTTTCATTTCTTAAAGTGGCCAGTGATTTCAATAGGCAGCAGCCTCTAATGTGCAAGTGATGGCTATTTAACAGTCTGATGGCCTTGAGATAGAAACTGTTTTTCATTCTCTCGGTCCCAGCTTTGATGCACCTGTACTGACCTCGCCTTATGGATGATAGCGGGGTGAACAGGCAGTGGCTCGGGTGGTTGATGTCCTTGATGATCTTTTTGGCCTTCCTGTGACATTGGGTGCTGTAGGTGTCCTGGAGGACAGGTAGTTTGCCCCCGGTAATGCGTTCGGCAGACCGCACCACCCTCTGGAGAGCCCTGCGGTTGCGGGCGGTGCAGTTGATGTACCAGGCGGTGATACAGCCCGACAGGATGCTCTCAATTGTGCATCTGTAAAAGTTTGTGAGGGTTTTAGGTGCCAAGCCAAATTTCTTCAGCCTCCTGAGGTTGAAGAGACTCTGTTGCGCCTTCTTCACCACACTGTGAAGAAGGGCGGGGTTCAGATCCAGGGCCTCGAGCTTAATGATGAGCTTGGAGGGTACAATGGTGTTGAAAGCTGAGCTATAGTCAATGAACAGCATTCTTACATAGGTATTCCTCTTGTCCAGATGGGATAGGGCAGTGTGCAGTGTGATGGCGATTGCATCGTCTGTGGATCTATTGGGGCGGTAAGCAAATTGAAGTGGGTCTAGGGTGACAGGTAAGGTAGAGGTGATATGATCCTTGACTAGTCTCTCAAAGCACTTCATGATGACAGAGGTGAGTGCTACGGGGCGATAGTCATTTAGTTCAGTTACCTTTGCTTGGGTACAGGAACAATGGTGGCCATCTTGAAGCATGTGGGAACAGCAGACTGGGAAAGGGAGAGATTGAATATGTCCGTAAACACCCCAGCCAGCTGGTCTGCGCATGCTCTGAGGACGCGGCTAGGGATGGCGTCTGGGCCGGCAGCCTTGCAGGGGTAAACATGCTTAAATGTCTTACTCACGTCGGCCACAGTCCTTGGTAGTGGGCCGCGTCGGTGGCACTGTGTTATCCTCAAAGCGGGCGAAGAAGGTGTTAGCTTGACTGGAAGCAACGGTGTCGTGGCTGGGTTTCCTTTTGTAGTCCGTGATTGTCTGTAGACCCTGCCACATACGTCTCGTGTCTGAGCCATTGAATTGCGACTCCACTTTGTCTCTATACTGATGTTTTGCCAGTTTAATTGCCTTGCGGAGTGAGTAGCTACACTGTTTGTATTCTGCCATATTCCCAGTCACCTTGCCATGGTTAAATGCGGTGGTTTGCGCTTTCAGTTTTGTGCGAATGCTGCCGTCTATCCACGGTTTCTGGTTAGGGTAAGTTTTAATAGTCACAATGGGCACAACATCCCCTATACACTTCCTGATAAACTCAGTCACCGTTTCAGTGTATTCGTCTAAATTATTTTCGCAAGCTACCCGGAACATATCCCAGTCCGCGTGATCAAAACAATTAGACTAACATAGGTTCATTCGGTTCAGAACAACCCAGGGTATGACGACTTGTCATCTTGTAACTGTACCTCAAACATAGTGATCATAAACGTTGACACTGTATATGACTTGAGTTTTATGATATTGAAATGTTGAGTGCACATTTGGACTCATGGGTGTTTGGCTTGCTTTTATAACATCAAAGCGATATCTATTATAATCCTCAACATCTCATCTTTCAAAACACATATAGTCCTCTTAATTTACAGCATTTCCCTCATTCAGATTTTTTTGTTGTTGCTGAAGTTGCCCAATTAGCAGGAGGGATTGTGGCAACGTCTTGTCACGCGAGGTGCTCAAGTTCAGAATGGCGCTCAGTCAAAACCAATACATCACTGTGAAGCCCAGAGCCTGAGCTCTGATGTCATGTATAGCATTACTGTACAGCCACTACGTTCCAATTTAGGCGTTTATCAGTGCCCACATCTGCCATTTTCAACCCGTATACGGGTACGAGTGTAAAGGGCTAAGGGAAAAAATGGGCTGGTGTGGAGGCCTCAAGGGGAAAAATGGTCAGGTGTGTTAGAAATGCCAGGGCCGATTTCTGGTCCCAGTCTGCCCCGGGTTGTGCCGTTTTTTAAAGAGAGAAAACATTGGGTTAAAAAAGGAGAAACAAATGTTTCTAAATGTTATCTGATAGGGTGTAGCATTATCTTTCTTCCTCCACAACTTCTCCTTTATTGATTTGGATCTCTTCATCCATTCACTAGCAACTTCCTCTTTTTCTCCTCCTGACTACCCCTCTCTGTTCTTGCATCTATTTTATCATTCCCTCTCTCCTGGGCAGGTTCGTCTCTCCATGTCGGAGTCTGTGTGAGTCAGTGCGGGACAGCTGCGCGCCCATCATGGGTTGCTATGGTTACCCCTGGCCAGACATCCTTCGCTGTGACCAGTTTCCTGCCGACCACCTCATGTGTATCTCCTCTGTCACCAACACCAGCACCAGCACAGGGGGGCGCAGAGGTGAGAGACACACACACTATTACATAAGATGCTCCGTTTTCTACTGTCCTCGTCAGACTAAGAACTCTGATTGGACATGTCTGTGATGACTGTTTCAGCAGTGCCCCAGGCCAGCTGTCGAGACTGTGAGCTGGAGGAGGCCTCGTCTGCCAAGGACGTGCTGGAAACATTCTGTAGGAGTGACTTTGGTAAGCAGACCTACACTCTCCTCCCCTATTATATTCCTATTGTACAGACGTTGGTTCAGATTATGTATTCCAATGTTTCTCTGTCCTCCCTATTGACAATACCCAGATCAAATATTGAGATGTACCCTACCTACCCACCCTAACGCAATTATCTCTGTCTCTCTGCTGCCCTCTGTGTCCCCAGTGGTGAAACTGCGTCTCACGCGGCTAAAATCCAGTCAGGTGAGTCTGGCCCAGTTCTCCCTGGCCTCTCGTCTGCAGGTCCTGAAGCACGGGCCTCTCCTGGGAGGACAGATCCGCTCCCGCCTGCAGCTGTGGCTGGAGAGAGACGCCAGCTGCGTACGGAACATGACGCGGCGCCAGCCCAGAGGAGGGACCTTCCTGGTGACGGGCACAGTGCAGGGGGAATGGCTGGTGGTCAACAAGGCCTTCGCCTGGAACAAACGCGCCAGGAACCTGATGGCTGCAGCCCGCAAGTGGAAACAGCACCGATGTAGAGGCTAGCAGGGGCTAGGGCTAGAAGAAGTGGAGCTGAACTTGAGGTCTGAAATGGGCCTGAGCAGAGCTATAGGCCTAGGTGTACAGAGTCAGGGATGTGATTAGAACACCATACAACATCAGTAGAGCGAGAGGAGGTTGTTTGGGGGCGGGTACATTTCTATGATAGACTTCCTGGATTTTAATCACATCCTTGGATAGCTGGATGTTTCAGAGAGCACCATCCTGAGCTCAGGAGAGGACGCTGCAAAGGAGAAGACCTTCTGTGTTTCCTGCAAATGTACATATCTATAAATTATAAGTAAATATCACTGATCTATATTTGTAAGAGGTTGACTGAAATTAAATTAGTGTTTTCAAAGTGTTGAGCTTGCATTCATTCATGATGTTATTGATGCGGTTTGGGTTGTCAGTTTTCATTGGTCGTGTAAGATGGGTGATGTCCCGTGTAGCTCAGTTGGTAGAGCATGGCGCTTGCAACGCCAGGGTGGTGGGTTCGATTCCCACCGGGTGCCAGTATGAAAATGTACGCACTCACTAACTGTAAGTCGCTCTGGATAAGAGCGTCTGCTAAATGACTAAAATGTAAATGTAATGTCTAGCAGTGTCATCAATCATATTATTCTTAAAGCATTTGAATAACAGAGATATATCCTAAACACAATGTGTGAGGAAAAAAACCTGCCCTAAAGGGTAAAAGGTGCCATTCTTACCAAAAAGCAGAGGCTTGAGGCTGAGAGTCTTCATCTCGTGGATTCTGTCAGGCTTGAGTGACACCCTCTGGACATGACCCACCTGAGGAAACATAGTCTACATTAATATTGTAAAGCCTTGGGCATGATCAAAACGAAGTGTTTGTTAGGGTGGTGGTCTTCGCAGACAGAAAGACGCTCTTCGCAAACCCTTTCGCAGTATACCATATGCGCCTCGTCGTTGAGTTCGGTCCTATAACACTCCGACACAGTAGAGGCCACTATGTGAGATGGAACGTGCCGCTTCTACCAAGCACCACAATTTTCTTCAGAAAATATAGGCAGCTTTTCTGTTGACGACGGTAGCACGACCGCCATCTACAGACTAACTTTGCCAATACTTGGTCATTCATTGATGGTTTGCCATAACAATAAACTTTAATGCGAAGTTGGTTTGATAACTTTTGAAAACAAGAGATTTGCTTCAAGCAACTAAGTTTGTAGGCTAATTTATTGAACATTATGAGGACTAAGGCTACTAGCTATGTGCTAACTGGCTAACAAAGCTAGCTACTGTAGCTAGAGGGATGTAGCTAGCTTGCTAATAAACTGATTTGAGTGTCCAGCTGGATAGTAGAAGCAAAGGTAGCTAGCTAGCTAAATAAACCAATGAATGTGGAATTCTGTGCAAGCTATGCCGTGTGGCTAACAACCACAGCTAACTAGCTAGCTTGACGGTTAACAGCTAGCTGCCGTTGAGCCTTTTCGCTCCTTCGAACGACGTTGCACTTTTTGACGTCCCACCACTAGTACTCAATACTAATTATCAGAACTACTGGAACGTCAAAACAAAAAAGTGCAATTTTGTTCGAATGAGTGAAAAGGCAGATAGATGTATGTTTACTTTCCACCGTCGACCCCTCCCTCCAATGGATGCATTGAGCTAGGTTGGACGAATTATTGTAGCAAAGATGATCTAACTATATATTGGCTTCGACTCTTCCTCTCTGGTTCTAGCCAGTTCGCAAAGTTAGAAAATTGCGGACGCGCGGACCACTGCGATCGAACTTGGCTGGCATATTATTTTTATCTTCCGGTGGCACTACAACTGGATGCACACCGCTCGTTTTGTTTTATGACATGATAGTAATAGTATTAGGGCGCCTCATTATCTCCTCACCCGTATCCCCTCGATGCGTGGTAGACTGAAGCTCTGACGGACATCCAAGTCAGGGTCTTGCTGAGGTGGGTCTGGCGGGGACAGGCGGCTGTCAACCCCGCTGGTAGATGCCGATGTGTCCCGGTCCGCGCTGACAATATCCGCCGGACTGTTATTGTAGTGTACGTAGAACAACAGGCCAATGATGTTTATAATGTAAACATGGAAGAAGACCATGACCACCACGAAGTAAGCCCGGGAGCAGACACTGCTCTTCTGAATCTGAAGCCGCTCTCGGCGGGGCATTGGGGGGAGATGCGGGGGCACATACGGTGTTGAGTCGCCACACGCATCCATGCTTTCCTGAGATTCATCATCCATTTCTGAATGGATATGTCGATTGCTATAATCCATGACTAGCTAAATGTCTGGCTGGATATTCGTGGAGATTTACATATGCTGGCTTCTTTACAAGATAGCTAACTGGCTGTTCTGCCACTATGTGCTAGCGTTAGCTAATGGTAACGATAGCTGACAACAGCATCGTACATGCAGAGATGGCTAATTAAGTAGCTAGCTACTGACATTAATTTCACCCATCTAGCTTAGCTAGCATGCAAGTACAAGTAGGTTAGCTAAGCGAGTGAGCCTGCCTTCTTCAGACACGACACAGGTTATTCGAGGTTGTTTTCCTTTAGATACAATAAAAGGCAACAACACTATCTATGACCGTGTAAAATATCCGAAAGGACTGAACTTGCAATGGGATAATCCATCTTTCATGTAGATGGCTAACGTTAGCTAGCTTATTGTAGTATGTGCCCCTGACAACCTACCAGACAACATCAACTACATAAACGAGAGCAGGGAGAAGAGTAGACCACTAGCTCTGATTTCGGAACCTATCAGAACACTATCGCCCTCTGGCGAACGTTCCAAATTCCGACGCAGCGAGCATCTGCTACCACACAATGGCACTCTAATCAAGGGAATGGCGTGACTACTGCAACGTGGGACTGTAGGCTACTCTGTTCACTTATTTTTGTTTGGAGTAATTCTGCAAATACAGTTTTATCTACGGCTGTTATCTGAACATAATCCCTCCGCACAGTCTCCATCCGCTTATCTTCTCACGAGCTGCCTAATAGCTCTCTCTCTCTCTCAATTCAATTCACTTAAATTCTAAGGATTTTATTGGCATGGGAAACATGTTTACATCTCTCTCTCTCTCTCTCTCTCTCTCTCTCTCTCTCTCTCTCTGTGTCATTAGTCACTCTCTGTTGAGATGCAATGCCATCTATTAATGGTGTATAAGAGAGTATAGGTCACATATGATTCTGACATTTGATTTTAAAGGAAACACAACATTTCCATTCATGAAGAGGTGTAAATAGCAGGTGCATATTGATACCACGCATTCGACCTTTGGACCACTATGTTACGGGGTCCAAAGTTGAACTCACCGATCTTAGGGTGTTTTCACATATAGTCCTCTTTAAAAGAACCGATCTCAGTCCTCTTTAAAGTGAACAGGTGTAAAGAAAATTACAAAAAATAACTCATTTCTCGTTGTATTCACACTGCCATTGCCTTTGAATGAGGACTCAACTCTTTTGCCACTTCACTTCACCTATTTTGTGGGCAGAGTCCTCTTTTTATTCACATTGCTATGTTTAGAAAGGAACCAAGAGCTTTTTCCAACATGCACTCTGGGTTTTTACAAAGTGCAGGACAAGCCATTCAATCAGAATGTGTTATCGAGCAGCTTGATATACCTACTTACATGTTGGAAGCTAATAGATTGCATTTAATTAAACTATGAGACATAATAATTGTAATCAGAATATACACTACATGACCAAAAGTATGTGGACACCTGCTCGTCGAACATCTCATTCCAAAATCATGGGCATTAATATGGAGTTGGTCCCCCCCCCTTTACTGCTATAACAGCCTCCACTCTTCTGGGAAGGCTTTCCACTAGATGTTGGAACATTGCTGCGGGGACATGCTTCCATTCAGCCACAAGAGCATTAGTGAGGTCAGGCACTGATGTTGGATGATTAGGCCTGGCTCACAGTCTGCTTTCCAATTCATCACAAAGGTGTTCGATGGGGTTGAGGTCAGGGCTCTGTGCAGGCCAGTCAAGTTCTTCCACACCGATCTTGACAAACCATTTCTGTATGGACCTTGCCTTGTGCACGGGGGCATTGTCATGCTGAAACAGGAAAGGGCCTTCCCCAAACTGTTGCCATAAATTTGGAAGCACAGAATCGTCTAGAATGTCATTGTATGCTGTAGCGTTACAATTTATAATAATAATAATAATAATAATAATAATATGCCATTTAGCAGACGCTTTTATCCAAAGCGACTTACAGTCATGCGTGCATACATTTTTGTGTATGGGTGGTCCCAGGGATCAAACCCACTACCTTGGCGTTACAAGCGCTGTGCTCTACCAGCTGAGCTACAGAGGATTTCCCTTCACTGGAATTAAGAGGCCTAGCACAAGCCATAAAAAACAGCTCCAGACCATTATTCCTCCTCCACCAAACTTTACAGTTGGCATTATGCATTGGGGCAGGTAGTGTTCTCCTGGTATCCGCAAACCCAGATTCGTCTGACGGACTGTCAGATGGTGAAGCGAAATTAATCACTCCAGAGAACACGTTTCCACTGCTCCAGAGTCCAATGGCGGCGAGCTTTACACCACTCCAGCCGACGCTTGGCATTGCGCATGGTGACCTTAGGCTTGTGTGCGGCTGCTCGGTTATGGAAACCCATTTCATTAAGCTCCCGACGAACAATTATTGTGCTGACGTTGCTTCCAGAGGCAGTTTGGAACTCGGTAGTGAGTGTTGCAACCGAGGACAGACGATTTTTACGCGCTTCAGCACTCACCGGTCCCGTTCTGTGAGCTTGTGTGGCCTACCACTTCGTGGCTGAGCCGTTGTTGCTCCTAGACGTTTCTACTTCACAATAACAGTACTAACAGTTGACCGGGGCAGCTCTAGCAGGGCAGAGATTCGACGAACTGACTTCTTGGAAAGGTGGCATCTTATTACGGTGCTATGTTGAAAATCACTGAGCTCTTCAGTAAGGCCATTCTACTGCCAATGTTTGTCTATGGAGATTCCATGGCTGTGTGCTCGATTTTATACACCTGTCAGCAACGGTTGCAGCTGAAATAGCTGAATCCCCTAATTTGAAGGGTTGTCCACATACTTTTGTATATATAGTGTACTATTAACATGTACATTTTATTGCTAACAGAATAAATAGCAGAATAATAACTTCAAAATAAATAATGCTGTATTTAAAAATTGTACACCCAAGGTAGACCACTGCCCCTTTGAGAGCTAGAATAGATTTGGTAGCCTATGTTGTGATTCTCACCAAATAGGTTGTCTTCTCACACTATTCAAACCCCACAATCAATAAACAGCTTATGAAGCTCTCTTAGCCTATAGATCAGATATTGCAAACAAATAATCTTAACTAAAAAAAATTCTGTGCATCCTTAAAAATCATTTTTTCCCCCCGTGAACCTGCACATCATCATCTTCTCTGGAGGTTTTTCGGCACCAATGTGAGGGTTTATAGCAAGGGAAACGGTGTTGCAGTAGTCTAGTGTGTGGTGCGGGAATAATGAAATGCGAACCTGGGGAGCTTTGCGTTCACATTGCCCTAAAAAAGCCGGAACGCGGAATTCAAGCTAACTGAACTCAGACCACCTCTTGAGATGGTCTCAGTTCGGTTCGCTTCGGGACCTCTTTTGAAGGGTTTGAGTTCCTTTGGAGTGTTCACACTGCACAAAAAAATTGGCGAACTGCACTGAGTTCACAAAAATTGTCTGAAAGGGACCAAGTGTAAAAACACCCTTAGTCTGAACAGTCCTCAAACTGTGTTCCATTTTACTCGCGCTGTGCGTAATTTTGAGCCCAATGCCAACTAACCGTCCAGAACGACACCTCCGCTCCAATCAAAATCAAAGTGGCTATAGCCCACACATATACTGTATTACTCGCTTTACTCAGACGCCCATTATCTATACATCCCGCATAATTATTCAGGACAAGTGGTGGCCTAGATCTCGACTTCCAATCTATCCTCTTTCTCTTCATTTTCTATAGGCAGCTACTATGCTTATTAGGCATATGCTAGCTATTATTATAGGCCTATACAAAATGCAGAAATAAGGACCACATGCCTGTGGCACTTAAGGTATTCCCCGTTTGTCTGGTTAATTATGAATAAGCAAGTGGTTTGAATATACATTTATTGATTACATTTCCATAAATTGCAGATAATCAATTATGCCAAAGAAAAATAATTCCAGGAAGATATAAGGGATGCACATTTGGATTAAAGTTGTCTAAAATAATAAGGTAATTGCCCTTGTGTCTTGCTCTCGGAACTTTATTCTCTCTTTTCACACATTGACCCCGGCCCTCTACAATCAACCCCCCCCCCCCCCCCCCCAGCCCCCATACACACACACCCTTTGCGGTGTTTTCCGGGATCACGCCACCACTTCTACTTGGGATCCTGGCGATATGGCTGATAATGGAATGGGACCGTGTTATTGTCAGCGCCAGACAGACAAACCATAGTGTAGCAATCTTAAAGTCACCCCATTGGTCGAATAGAGCCGTAGAACATATTCTTACATAGTCTAAAGAATAATTTGTGATTAAATAGGCCTATAGGTATTTAATAGGCACCTACTTCACTTGCCACCACGTAGGCTAGCGCGGTAGCTGCACAAACTTGTCGCAGTGGATAGCATACAATCGTTTGGATTGCCCTATCTACAGGAGTGATACAAAGTCTCGCGCATTCGGATCTTTTCAGGTTCGTATTGTTACAATGTTGCTTTTCCATGTCTGACCTTATCATTTTGTGGCTGAGTTTTGTTGAATGTTGTCACCCGTTAGTTGAAGTTCAGCTCGGACGGTTTAGTGCGAATTGTGGGCTATGCTCCTATTGTGATTGCAGTTTTACAGTGACATTTAGCTGTAGGATTATCTCAATTTATCTGAATTACCTGCTTATTCGCGTGAGGTGTTGCTACTGTATCTGATTGGGATTTGACATACGCTACTAGCAAAGTTAAAGTAGCCTAACCAGCAGCCTCAGCCAGACTACCATCACTAGCCATAACCTAGTCAACAAAGCAGGTCATGCTATGCGGGCTATCCACCTATCTACACCAACAATGTTTTTAAAGGCTACACATGTAGGCTAAAACCAAAAACATCACAGGAAAGATCAACCAATGGTCAAAATGAAATTGTATTTTGTGCATACCTTCCACATATCTCGACTACTGTTCTCTGTAACTTTTGTATGCCCTGCCAGACTCTACCCTCCCGGATGCTCTGTTCCAGGAAAACACGAGGAGGACCGGAGTGAAAGGGAAAGGCCGGGGTTCCGAGAATCGCTCGTTAACTCAATGTTTCGATCATTGCATTATCCCTGAAAGCCCTTCATTAGCCGGAGAAACTGGCTGTAGCCTTCACTAGCCTACTATAGCTAATTGTGCTGAAATCTAGTCTTGGCTGGATCTCTGTCATAGAGATGCCTGAAGTCTGCATGGGGAGTCCACGAATGGGACAGTGTTGTTTGTTGCTCCATGCATGCATATCAGAAAACATATAAGACAAAAACATCATTAGGCTAATGCTATTTTATTAATAATATACAATAATCCAGATATTAATGTCTATATCATGTCTTCATGATCCGGTAAACCGTCCGTGGTGGGAGTATCATTCACCGATTAATTATTGATGGGGCTGTCAATGGATGTCCCGGTTAGAAATAATACGCAGCGATCATTGCCATCGAGGTGATCGTTGACATCGAGGTTAATAACTGCGTTATAGCCAGTGAACAAGTGCACCGGACATACGGTATGTTCTTGGTGAGCCGCATAAAATATCTGAGGTTATGAGCTTCCCAGGGCTTTTTACATGTCAGAGAAGATGCGCAATTTCTTTTTTGCATGTGAACTGTTGGTTCATGATTCAAACAGTATTGCCGGTGCAGTAGTTTCCATCAATAGGTTAAAGTGATGAAAGGGCCAAAGCCTGCAAGGTTGTTTTTGTTGACACAGCCAGGTGTTGAGAGTGGGTAGCCGATATTCAACCTGCTTTGACAGTCCAGTCCACTGTGTAGTGTTGATTCTGGTCACAGAGATTCTGGCTTTCTAATGACATCATCTATTCAATTTCGTTTTCTCAGGATTGGGGGAGTTCATCACATTCCAATCATGCAAATATTTCTGAATTTTTGGCGGAAATTCCCTACCATATTCACCACCTCTATTATCCAGAGTTTACTGCATGCACTCTATTGATTGGTGGCATTAATTCTATTCATATCTCACCCATGTTGAAGCAGAGCGTGAAATCTTTTGGATTTCTCATTCAGAAGAAAAACAACAACAAAGACTGTTTTGTCCAGGCAGTCTAATTGTCTCGTTACTTATAATCCAGTTATGACACAGTAGGTAGGCTACAGTAGCCTATGGCTTACCAGTTTAATGGCTAAGGCAGTGACCATAGAGCCTTAGTCTTCTGATGGGCCCACTGGTCTTCCGCTGTTGCCCAGCTGTGGTCAATTTGAAGGGATATACACATAATTTATCTCTCCCCTGCTCACTTTTCTCCTCTGTTCCATACATTGACTCTATTTTTTCTGGCTTAGTGGGTTTGTCTTTCTGTCCTATCGTTTGCCTCACATCTCTCTCAAATTATAGTTTGGATCTCTTTACATGCTCTCTCCTCGTTCCTCCCTCTCTCCTTCTTTTCCTCCCTCTCTCCTCGTTCCTCCCTCTCTCCTCTTTCCTCCCTCTCTCCTCTCTCCTTGTTCCTCCCTCTTTCCTCCCTCTCTCCTCTTTCCTCCCTCTCTCCTCGTTCCCCCCTCTCTCCTCTTTCCTCCCTCTCTCCTCTTTCCTCCCTCTCTCCTATTTTCCTCCCTCTCTCCTATTTTCCTCCCTCTCTCCTATTTTCCTCCCTCTATCCTATTTTCCTCCCTCTCTCCTATTTTCCTCCCTCTCTCCTATTTTCCTCCCTCTCTCCTATTTTCCTCCCTATCTCCTATTTTCCTCCCTCTCTCCTATTTTCCTCCCTCTATCCTATTTTCCTCCCTCTCTCCTATTTTCCTCCCTCTCTCCTATTTTCCTCCCTCTCTCCTCTTTCCTCCCTCTCTCCTATTTTCCTCCCTCTCTCCTATTTTCCTCCCTCTCTCCTATTTTCCTCCCTCTATCCTATTTTCCTCCCTCTATCCTATTTTCCTCCCTCTCTCCTATTTTCCTCCCTATCTCCTATTTTCCTCCCTCTCTCCTCTTTCCTCCCTCTCTCCTATTTTCCTCCCTCTCTCCTATTTTCCTCCCTCTCTCCTCTTTCCTCCCTCTCTCCTCTTTCCTCCCTCTCTCCTATTTTCCTCCCTATCTCCTATTTTCCTCCCTCTCTCCTCTTTCCTCCCTCTCTCCTATTTTCCTCCCTCTCTCCTCTTTCCTCCCTCTCTCCTATTTTCCTCCCTCTCTCCTATTTTCCTCCCTCTATCCTATTTTCCTCCCTCTATCCTATTTTCCTCCCTCTCTCCTATTTTCCTCCCTATCTCCTATTTTCCTCCCTCTCTCCTATTTTCCTCCCTCTATCCTATTTTCCTCCCTCTCTCCTATTTTCCTCCCTCTCTCCTATTTTCCTCCCTCTCTCCTCTTTCCTCCCTCTATCCTATTTTCCTCCCTCTCTCCTATTTTCCTCCCTCTCTCCTATTTTCCTCCCTCTATCCTATTTTCCTCCCTCTATCCTATTTTCCTCCCTCTCTCCTATTTTCCTCCCTATCTCCTATTTTCCTCCCTCTCTCCTCTTTCCTCCCTCTCTCCTATTTTCCTCCCTCTCTCCTATTTTCCTCCCTCTCTCCTCTTTCCTCCCTCTCTCCTCTTTCCTCCCTCTCTCCTATTTTCCTCCCTATCTCCTATTTTCCTCCCTCTCTCCTCTTTCCTCCCTCTCTCCTATTTTCCTCCCTCTCTCCTCTTTCCTCCCTCTCTCCTATTTTCCTCCCTCTCTCCTCTTTCCTCCCTCTCTCCTCTTTCCTCCCTCTCTCCTATTTTCCTCCCTCTCTCCTCTTTCCTCCCTCTCTCCTATTTTCCTCCCTCTCTCCTCTTTCCTCCCTCTCTCCTCTTTCCTCCCTCTCTCCTATTTTCCTCCCTCTCTCCTCTTTCCTCCCTCTCTCCTCTTTCCTCCCTCTCTCCTCTTTCCTCCCTCTCTCCTATTTTCCTCCCTCTCTCCTATTTTCCTCCCTCTATCCTCTTTCCCTGGGAAGATGTGCTGATTAAGGAGGAGAGGAAAGAGACAGAGGATGAGCCCAGAGGGCTAATAAGGAGAGTGGCTTCCTTGCATGTTATCACTATTGTGTGTGTGTGTGTGTATGTCAGTGTGTGTACATCTCAGTGCGTGTGTATCTCAGTGTGTATGTGTGTGTATCTCAGCACGCATGTGTGTGTGTTGCTGTGTGCATATGCATGTGTGTTACTGTTTGGAAGGGAAGGCCAGGAAAATGGATTCTGTAGTGGGGCAGACTTGGTTCATTACTCATGCATCCTCTGTCTGCTGCTCCAAGCAGGACTCTGAGTGGCACTGAGTGCCCATTTCCCTTCTGCCACTGAGCCATATATATCTAAACACGTCTCTGCTCTGCCACTGTGTGAGCGTGTGTGTGTGTATACATTTGATTCCGTGGGAAAGTCAACCTGAGCATGCCCAAATATAGTTAGTCATTTAGAAATTAAACCACGTTCATAATTCATTATCTATATATTGTCTACATGTTGGCTTTATTTGACATTTAAGTAGGAAATTGCATGACTTTCGGTCATTTCAGAGTAAGAGGCCAAGTCAAAAAAAATTATTTTTAGTCAATCATATTTCATGGCTTTTTGAAAGAGCTCACAGGACTTATTTCTCCACTAACAGCTGTCCCCCGGTGTTAGTTATGAATTTGTGATGTTAATGAAGCAATACATACCAAATTGATGTGAGTTTTGTTTGCTAGTCTTCTTAAAATAGGGGGGTGACTGGGACAGGCAATGTAACATAACGTTTTTTAGTAAACTTTTTTGTAAAACATGCACCTTACATTGGATCATCTTGAAACTTTCTCTGTAAAGCTAACTTTCATCAAGGTTTTATAAGGTCTATAATTGGCTTCTCTCTTTTCATTGTCAGTATCCTTTTTCAGCGGGATGCTATCCGTAACATCCATACTGGTTGTGGATGTGATGGATATTGAGGAGAGATGGATAGTGTGACTCAGGGAGGGGTTCCGGAATGAGAACAGTGAATTCTCAAGTCCTTCCTCTCCTCTCTCTGCCACCTCTGCTGCTCCCTGGCTGTAACCTAGCAACCCCAAAACTGTGTTAGGGTGTTGAATAAATGTAACATCCATAACTCTTTTCTTATTTGCTTTATTTCTCCAACATGCTAATATTTGGAAGTCCGCTTTCTTAGGTATACAATCCCCCCATGGTGTACTATAGACACACCTCAAAAGTTTCATTTGTATTTAGTTTGTAAATTCTGTGAGAATGTAACATCCATGCAAATGTAACATTCATAACGCTGGAATCGCCCATGTGTGTATGTTAGAGAAGGAGCGATAGAACATACAGTATTGGACTTTGGAAAGCTTGTCTTCCTCTATGTACAGTGGGGGAAAAAAGTATTTAGTCAGCCACCAATTGTGCAAGTTCTCCCACTTAAAAAGATGAGAGAGGCCTGTAGTTTTCATCATAGGTACACGTCAACTATGACAGACAAAGTGAGAATTTTTTTCTCCAGAAAATCACATTGTAGGATTTTTAATGAATTTATTTGCTAATTATGGTGGAAAATAAGTATTTGGTCACCTACAAACAAGCAAGATTTCTGGCTCTCACAGACCTGTAACTTCTTCTTTAAGAGGCTCCTCTGTCCTCCACTCGTTACCTGTATTAATGGCACCTGTTTGAACTTGTTATCAGTATAAAAGACACCTGTCCACAACCTCAAACAGTCACACTCCAAACTCCACTATGGCCAAGACCAAAGAGCTGTCAAAGGACACCAGAAACAAAATTGTAGACCTGCACCAGGCTGGGAAGACTGAATCTGCAATAGGTAAGCAGCTTGGTTTGAAGAAATCAACTGTGGGAGCAATTATTAGGAAATGGAAGACATACAAGACCACTGATAATCTCCCTCGATCTGGGGCTCCACGCAAGATCTCACCCCGCGGGGTCAAAATGATCACAAGAACGGTGAGCAAAAATCCCAGAACCACACGGGGGACCTAGTGAATGACCTGCAGAGAGCTGGGACCAAAGTAACAAAGCCTACCATCAGTAACACACTACGCCGCCAGGGACTCAAATCCTGCAGTGCCAGACGTGTCCCCCTGCTTAAACGAGTACATGTCCATGCCCGTCTGAAGTTTGCTAGAGTGCATTTGGATGATCCAGAAGAGGATTGGGAGAATGTCATATGGTCAGATGAAACCAAAATATAACTTTTTGGTAAAAACGCAACTCGTCGTGTTTGGAGGACAAAGAATGCTGAGTTGCATCCAAAGAACACCATACCTACTGTGGAGCATGGGGGTGGGAACATCATGCTTTGGGGCAGTTTTTCTGCAAAGGGACCAGGACGACTGATCCGTGTAAAGGAAAGAATGAATGGGGCCATGTATCATGAGATTTTGAGTGAAAACCTCCTTCCATCAGCAAGGGCATTGAAGATTAAACGTGGCTGGGTCTTTCAGCATGACAATGATCCCAAACACACCGCCCGGGCAACGAAGGAGTGGCTTCGTAAGAAGCATTTCAAGGTCCTGGAGTGGCCTAGCCAGTCTCCAGATCTCAACCCCATAGAAAATCTTTGGAGGGAGTTGAAAGTCCGTGTTGCCCAGCGACAGCCCCAAAACATCACTGCTCTAGAGGAGATCTGCATGGAGGAATGGGCCAAAATACCAGCAACAGTGTGTGAAAACCTTGTGAAGACTTACAGAAAACGTTTGACCTGTGTCATTGCCAACAAAGGGTACAGTGGGGGAAAAAAGTATTTAGTCAGCCACCAATTGTGCAAGTTCTCCCACTTAAAAAGATGAGAGAGGCCTGTAATTTTCATCATAGGTACACGTCAACTATGACAGACAAATTGAGAAAAGAAAATCCAGAAAATCTCATTGTAGGATTTTTTATGAATTTATTTGCAAATTATGGTGGAAAATAAGTATTTGGTCACCTACAAACAAGCAAGATTTCTGGCTCTCACAGACCTGTAACTTCTTCTTTAAGAGGCTCCTCTGTCCTCCACTCGTTACCTGTATTAATGGCACCTGTTTGAACTTGTTATCAGTATAAAAGACACCTGTCCACAACCTCAAACAGTCACACTCCAAACTCCACTATGGCCAAGACCAAAGAGCTGTCAAAGGACACCAGAAACAAAATTGTAGACCTGCACCAGGCTGGGAAGACTGAATCTGCAATAGGTAAGCAGCTTGGTTTGAAGAAATCAACTGTGGGAGCAATTATTAGGAAATGGAAGACATACAAGACCACTGATAATCTCCCTCGATCTGGGGCTCCACGCAAGATCTCACCCCGTGGGGTCAAAATGATCACAAGAACGGTGAGCAAAAATCCCAGAACCACACGGGGGGACCTAGTGAATGACCTGCAGAGAGCTGGGACCAAAGTAACAAAGCCTACCATCAGTAACACACTACGCCGCCAGCGACTCAAATCCTGCAGTGTTTTTCTGCAAAGGGACCAGGACGACTGATCCGTGTAAAGGAAAGAATGAATGGGGCCATGTTTCGTGAGATTTTGAGTGAAAACCTCCTTCCATCAGCAAGGGCATTGAAGATGAAACGTGGCTGGGTCTTTCAGCATGACAATGATCCCAAACACACCGCCCGGGCAACAAAGGAGTGGCTTCGTAAGAAGCATTTCAAGGTCCTGGAGTGGCCTAGCCAGTCTCCAGATCTCAACCCCATAGAAAATCTTTGGAGGGAGTTGAAAGTCCGTGTTGCCCAGCGACAGCCCCAAAACATCACTGCTCTAGAGGAGATCTGCATGGAGGAATGGGCCAAAATACCAGCAACAGTGTGTGAAAACCTTGTGAAGACTTACAGAAAACGTTTGACCTGTGTCATTGCCAACAAAGGGTATATAACAAAGTATTGAGAAACTTTTGTTATTGACCAAATACTTATTTTCCACCATAATTTGCAAATAAATTCATAAAAAATCCTACAATGTGATTTTCTGGATTTTTTTTCTTCTCAATTTGTCTGTCATAGTTGACGTGTACCTATGATGCAAATTACAGGCCTCTCTCATCTTTTTAAGTGGGAGAACTTGCACAATTGGTGGCTGACTAAATACTTTTTTCCCCCACTGTATATAACAAAGTATTGAGAAACTTTTGTTATTGACCAAATACTTATTTTCCACCATATATAATTTGCAAATAAATTCATTAAAAATCCTACAATGTGATTTTCTGGATTTTTTTTCTTCTCAATTTGTCTGTCATAGTTGACGTGTACCTATGATGAAAATTACAGGCCTTTCTCATCTTTTTAAGTGGGAGAACTTGCACAATTGGTGGCTGACTAAATACTTTTTTTCCCCACTGTATGTTTAGTTGCACATATCTGGTTCCTGATCCCAAAGAGAGTATCTAGTGTCTTATACCGGCAGCTGAGGGCTGGTGTCATAGAGCTGGGTGACTGAACTCTGCTGGTCTAGTCTGGTCTGGTCTGGTCTAGTCCGTTCTGGTGAGCCTCCAGTTTCTGTTCTGACTGGTCTAGCTATTATTGACCTGTGGATGGTGTGTCTGGTTCTGATGCTTGGCTCTGGCATTTGGGTCTAGTCTGGGATCATGGTGCTGGTCTGTCTCTGTGTGCTTTCTCTTGGTCTGGCTCTTATTGACCTGTTGGTGGTCTGTCTGTCTGTCTGTCTGGCAACTGTATTCTGCTGGTGTGTGAATACTGATAGTCAGTGTCTGGAGTCTGTTTGCCACTGGTTCTGTGCCTTGGGTCTTGGCTGTCTCTGATGTAAAGTAGTTGTGTGTCCGGTGGTAATGTGTCTGTGATTGTGTGTGTGTGCGTGCGCGTGCGTGTGCTGGTAGCGGATGGTTGGCAGTCGAGTCCTCTGCTCTTGCTTAGCACCGCAGTAGTCTCTGCCAGCTTGAGTGCCAGGCAGAGGAGAGATAGAGAGAGTGAGAGAGAGAGAGAGAGAGAGAGCGAGACAGAGTGAGAGAGAGAGAGAGAGAGAGAGAGAGAGCGAGCGAGACAGAGTGAGAGAGAGAGAGAGAAACAGGCAGAGGAGAGATGGATAGTGTGACTCAGGGAGGGGTTCCGGAATGAGAACAGTGAATTCTCAAGTCCTTCCTCTCCTCTCTCTGCCACATCTGCACTCCCTGGCCGTAACCTAGCAACCCCAAAACTTTGTTAGGGTGTTGAATAAATCAGATGTGTTCCTCTCCTTCCCAGGAGTGACTGATCTAGGACTAGGAGTGACCCCTTACCTCAACGCTAACAAACGCGCACACACATACACACACACACACTTACACACACATACACTGTGTCAGACTGGGACTGACCGAACCCCAGGAGAGAATCTGTCTGTCTCTGTCTCTGTCTCTGTCTCTGTCTCTGTCTCTGTCTCTCTCTCTCCCTATCTCTGTCTCTGTCTCTCTCTCTCCCTATCTCTGTCTCTGTCTCTGTCTCTCTCTCTCTCCCTATCTCTGTCTCTGTCTCTGTCTCTGTGTCTGTCTCTGTCTCTGTCTCTGTCCCTCTCTCTCTCCCTATCTCTGTCTCTGTCTTCTCCCTATCTCTGTCTCTGTCTCTGTCTCTGTCTCTGTCTCTGTCTCTGTCTCTGTCTCTGTCCCACTCTCTCTCCCTATCTCTGTCTCTGTCTCTGTCCCTATCTCTGTCTCTGTCTCTGTCTCTGTCTCTGTCTCTGTCTCTGCTCTCCCCTCTTTCTCTTCATGTCTTTATTACCTTCTCTCTTTTGCCCCTCTCTTTTCGCTTTCTCAGTCTATAGGGTTGTACTCAGTGATTTTATAGTCATATTCAATACCTCTTGAACATAAGTGTGTATGAAGTAGCTTCAGTCCAGGGAAATAATGTGTATGCCACTGAGTAGGCCAACCAGTGAGTAGGCCTTATACCAACCAGTGAGTAGGCCTTATACCAACCAGTGAGTAGGTCTTATACCAACCAGTGAGTAGGCCTTATACCAACCAGTGAGCAGGTCTTATACCAACCAGTGAGTAGGCCTTATACCAACCACTGAGTAGGCCTTATACCAACCAGTGAGCAGGTCTTATACCAACCAGTGAGTAGGCCTTATACCAACCACTGAGTAGGCCTTTTACCAACCACTGAGTAGGCCTTATACCAACCAGTGAGTAGGCCTTATACCAACCACTGAGTAGGCCTTATACCAACCACTGAGTAGGCCTTATACCAACCACTGAGTAGGCCTTATACCAACCACTGAGTATGCCTTATACCAACCAGTGAGTAGGCCTTATACCAACCACTGAGTAGGCCTTATACCAACCAGTGAGCAGGCCTTATACCAACCAGTGAGTAGGTCTTATACCAACCAGTGAGTAGGCCTTATACCAACCACTGATTAGGCCTTATACCAACCACTGAGTAGGCCTTATACCATCCAGTGAGTAGGCCTTATACCAACCAGTGAGTAGGCCTTATACCAACCAGTGAGTAGGCCTTATACCAACTACTGAGTAGGCCTTACACCAACCAGTGAGTAGGTCTTATACAAACCACTGAGTAGGCCTTATACCAACCAGTGAGCAGGCCTTATACCAACCAGTGAGTAGGTCTTATACAAACCACTGAGTAGGCCTTATACCAACCACTGAGTAGGCCTTATACCAACCAGTGAGTAGGCCTTATACCAACCACTGAGTATGCCTTATACCAACCAGTGAGTAGGCCTTATACCAACCACTGAGTAGGCCTTATACCAACCAGTGAGCAGGCCTTATACCAACCAGTGAGTAGGTCTTATACCAACCAGTGAGTAGGCCTTATACCAACCACTGATTAGGCCTTATACCAACCACTGAGTAGGCCTTATACCATCCAGTGAGTAGGCCTTATACCAACCAGTGAGTAGGCCTTATACCAACCAGTGAGTAGGCCTTATACCAACTACTGAGTAGGCCTTACACCAACCAGTGAGTAGGTCTTATACAAACCACTGAGTAGGCCTTATACCAACCAGTGAGCAGGCCTTATACCAACCAGTGAGTAGGTCTTATACAAACCACTGAGTAGGCCTTATACCAACCACTGAGTAGGCCTTATACCAACCAGTGAGTAGGCCTTATACCAACCAGTGAGCAGGTCTTATACCAACCAGTGAGCAGGCCTTATACCAACCAGTGAGTAGGCCTTATACCAACCAGTGAGTAGGCCTTATACCAACCTCTGAGTAGGCCTTATACCAACCAGTGAGTAGGTCTTATACCAACCAGTGAGTAGGCCTTATACCAACCAGTGAGTAGGCCTTATACCAACCAGTGAGCAGGTCTTATACCAACCAGTGAGTAGGCCTTATACCAACCACTGAGTAGGCCTTATACCAACCAGTGAGTAGGTCTTATACAAACCACTGAGTAGGCCTTATACCAAACACTGAGTAGGGCTTATACCAACCAGTGAGCAGGCCTTACACCAACCAGTGAGTAGGCCTTATACCAACCACTGATTAGGCCTTATACCAACCACTGAGTAGGCCTTATACCATCCAGTGAGTAGGCCTTATACCAACCAGTGAGTAGGCCTTATACCAACCAGTGAGTAGGCCTTATACCAACTACTGAGTAGGCCTTACACCAACCAGTGAGTAGGTCTTATACAAACCACTGAGTAGGCCTTATACCAACCAGTGAGCAGGCCTTATACCAACCAGTGAGCAGGTCTTATACCAACCAGTGAGTAGGCCTTATACCAACCAGTGAGTAGGCCTTATACCAACCAGTGAGCAGGTCTTATACCAACCAGTGAATAGGCCTTATACCAACCACTGAGTAGGCCTTATACCAACCAGTGAGTAGGCCTTATACCAACCAGTGAGTAGGCCTTATACCAACCACTGAGTAGGCCTTATACCAACCAGTGAGTAGGTCTTATACAAACCACTGAGTAGGCCTTATACCAACCACTGAGTAGGCCTTATACCAACCAGTGAGTAGGCCTTATACCAACCAGTGAGCAGGTCTTATACCAACCAGTGAGTAGGCCTTATACCAACCAGTGAGTAGGCCTTATACCAACCAGTGAGTAGGCCTTATACCAACCACTGAGTAGGCCTTATACCAACCAGTGAGTAGGTCTTATACCAACCACTGAGTAGGCCTTATACCAACCAGTGAGTAGGCCTTATACCAACCAGTGAGCAGGTCTTATACCAACCAGTGAGTAGGCCTTATACCAACCACTGAGTAGGCCTTATACCAACCAGTGAGTAGGTCTTATACAAACCAGTGAGTAGGCCTTATACCAACCACTGAGTAGGGCTTATACCAACCAGTGAGTAGGCCTTACACCAACCAGTGAGTAGGCCTTATACCAACCACTGAGTAGGCCTTATACCAACCACTGAGTAGGTCTTATACAAACCACTGAGTAGTCCTTATACCAACCAGTGAGTAGGCCTTATATCAACCAGTGAGTAGGCCTTATACCAACCAGTGAGTAGGCCTTATACCAACCACTGAGTAGGCCTTATATCAACCACTGAGTAGGCCTTATACCAACCAGTGAGTAGGCCTTATACCAACCATTGAGTAGGCCTTATACCAACCAGTGAGTAGGTCTTATACCAACCAGTGAGTAGGCCTTATACCAACCAGTGAGTAGGCCTTATACCAACCAGTGAGCAGGTCTTATACCAACCAGTGAGTAGTCCTTATACCAACCACTGAGTAGGCCTTATTTCAACCACTGAGTAGGCCTTATACCAACCAGTGAGTAGGCCTTATACCAACCATTGAGTAGGCCTTATACCAACCAGTGAGTAGGTCTTATACCAACCAGTGAGTAGGCCTTATACCAACCAGTGAGTAGGCCTTATACCAACCAGTGAGCAGGTCTTATACCAACCAGTGAGTAGGCCTTATACCAACTACTGAGTAGGCCTTATACCAACCAGTGAGTAGGTCTTATACAAACCACTGAGTAGGCCTTATACCAACCAGTGAGCAGGTCTTATACCAACCAGTGAATAGGCCTTATACCAACCACTGAGTAGGCCTTATACCAACCAGTGAGTAGGCCTTATACCAACTACTGAGTAGGCCTTATACCAACCAGTGAGTAGGTCTTATACCAACCAGTGAGTAGGCCTTATACCAACCAGTGAGTAGGTCTTATACCAACCAGTGAGTAGGCCTTATACCAACCAGTGAGTAGGCCTTATACCAACCAGTGAGTAGGCCTTATACCAACCAGTGAGTAGGCCTTATACCAACCACTGAGTATGCCTTATACCAACCACTGAGTAGGTCTTATACCAACCACTGAGTAGGCCTTATACCAACCAGTGAGCAGGTCTTATACCAACCAGTGAGTAGGCCTTATACCAACCACTGAGTAGGCCTTATACCAACCAGTGAGTATGTCTTATACCAACCAGTGTAACTATAATTTGAATAATCTATGTAATTACACGTTAGAGTATTAGGTACATGCCATTGTGGAGAAATTATCACTTTGCACATCTTTGCATTTTGTTGGAAAGCAACATTTACAGTGGTAAGTGTACTACGTAACACAAGGTAGGTAAGTGTACTACGTAACACAAGGTAGGTAAGTGTACTACGTAACACAAGGTAGGTAAGTGTACTACGTAACACAAGGTAGGTAAGTGTACTACGTAACACAAGGTAGGTAAGTGTACTACGTAACACAAGGTAGGTAAGTGTACTACGTAACACAAGGTAGGTAAGTGTACTACGTAACACAAGGTAGGTAAGTGTACTACGTAACACAAGGTATGTAAGTGTACTACGTAACACAAGGTAGGTAAGTGTACTACGTAACACAAGGTAGGTAAGTGTACTACGTAACACAAGGTAGGTAAGTGTACTACGTAACACAAGGTAGGTAAGTGTACTACGTAACACAAGGTAGGTAAGTGTACTACGTAACACAAGGTAGGTAAGTGTACTACGTAACACAAGGTAGGTAAGTGTACTACGTAACACAAGGTAGGTAAGTGTACTACGTAACACAAGGTAGGTAAGTGTACTACGTAACACAAGGTAGGTAAGTGTACTACGTAACACAAGGTAGGTAAGTGTACTACGTAACACAAGGTAGGTAAGTGTACTACGTAACACAAGGTAGGTAAGTGTACTACGTAACACAAGGTAGGTAAGTGTACTACGTAACACAAGGTAGGTAAGTGTACTACGTAACACAAGGTAGGTAAGTGTACTACGTAACACAAGGTAGGTCTATTCCATGTTGTGAGTGTAATGCTCACAGGGCCAAACTCTATGACTGTGACTGTGACTGCTATGCCTTTGTTGTGAGTCAATGGGCGCGTTCAAACTCGCGGCCGACTTTAAAGACGAGTTAAGACTGACTGATCTACAATTACCTTGCATCATAAATAACTACTCAATATTATTTGTAGATCTGTCAGTCAGTCACAGTTTACCCATGATACATCACGGCTTCGAAGCTGTCGAACACGGCCAGTGTGTTGGCTAGCCTGAGTCATGTGTGGTCAGCAGAAGAACATGTCATAGCCCACATTTTCTGGCACACCTCTGCCAAATACTTCCTGGTACCAAGTCCGTCTGGGAGAGATGATGTCATAGCAGGAAGCACAGACCTTATCTGGCAAACTCGAGCAGCTATAGACTGGTCAGCATCTAGAATCTGAGAATGATTTACATAATATATTAGCTAAAGATAAGAATGAGTACTGGATTATACATATGATATGAACATGGGACTTTTAATATGTCCAAAGGTTTTTGTTCAAAAGTAATTGAACAGGGTTGTGTTGTTTGGAACACAGGTTTGAGTTTTGTCTGAAGTGAAAGAGATAGATGGTGTTACAACTGCACAGTCTGATGTGGAAGCATCCTATTAGGCCAGGGGATAGTGGTTGTAACACTCGAATAGTTCCCCATATGCAACCCCCCGAAAAAGGGTGTGTTTTCCTCTTCCCCTGGTTAATGATATTCACATGGCATCACTGCTCATGGTATTTCAACAGAGATAAGACCAGCCTGGTGAAATCATTCATTATTGTGTGTGTGTGTTTGCATTAGCATGTGTACCCAAAATCGTTTTCTTCTCCTAATTCCTGGATGACGATAGGTCACAGAGTTCACATAGGAAATTAATCCAATCAGCCAATCATATGCTTATCTCCTTATGGACTCTGAGAAACATGCAAATGAGGGGGGGATTTATTCACTGCAGATAATTCAGAGTTGGATGGACTGAAATTAAAACCTCTCTCTCCCCTTCTCTCTCTCCCCTTCTCTCTCTCCCCCTTTCCTTGTCTCTCTCTCTCCGGGAGTCTCAATACAACATTCTCCCCTTGCTGTGAGAGAGTGTGTATGAATTAGTGTCAAGTTCATCATGTTTTTGTTTTATTGCATAGAGTTACATTAATTCAAATTCACATTCATAGCACAAGGTTTGTCTTACCGAGTAAGTTTGAGGATCCAGGTTTTGATATAGCATTGATTTGTGTGTGAATACGTCACTGTGAGACATGCATGTGCCTCTAAAGCGCTGAAAGACTGAGACTGAAAGGATGAATGAATGACTGAATGAATGAATGAATGGCTTTTGTTGAAACGTCTAAGGTTGGACACGGACAAAGAGCAGGGTGCCGAGAGAGAGAGAGAGGGGGGGGGGGGGGGGGGGGGGGGGGGGCGCAGGGAAGTGGAGCAGAGACAGAAATACTCTGACATCGTCGCCTTCAGGCCAGTAGAGAGGAGAGGGGGCAGAAACAAGAGACAGAGAAACATAACGTACAGAATGAGTGACTCAAACACACACACACACATACACACACACACACGCCAAACACACACACACACATACACACACACACACACGCCAAACACACACACACACACACACACACACACACACACACACACACACACACACACATACACACACACACACACACACACACGCCAAACACACACACACACACATACACACACACACACACACGCCAAACACACACACAAATATGCGCTCTGTGACTCAAACAGCTTGCACACATATTTTGGGGGACATTTTAATCCGCTTCCCAAACACACACTCATAAACACTCACCCATGCACAAAGACATTCAGTATACACTCTATACTGTATGTAAACCAGTGATTATGTTGGATGGATTGGTTGTGTTGAATGCTGTAGGTAATGAGTAGTGTTTATGTCATGGCACAGCTGGCTTGGCTGCATGGAGCCAACAGGGGGTCTCTTCTGCATGTAGTCAGGCTTTGTTAGGTTGCTTTCTTTGTTTTTTTGTGGGCTTATCTATTCCCCATATGTGTGTGTATTTACAGTGTCTTGAAAAAGTATTCAGACCCCTTGGATTATTTCACATCAAACCAAGAAGACAGCTGTAATCGATGCAAAATGTGTTTCTAACATGTATTGACTCAGGGAGCTGAATACTTATGCAACGACTATATTTTAGTTATGTAATTTGTATTCATAAAAAAAATAATTGACAATTAAATCCATTTTTATCCCACTTTTTAACACAATAAAATGCAAAGAAATCCAAGGGATCTGAATACTTTTGAATGTACAAAACATTAGGAACACCTTCCTAATATTGAGTTGCACCACCTTTTGCCCTCAGAACAGCCTTAATGTTTTGTACACTCAGTGTATGTGTGTTTTTCTGGTATGTGAGCATCAGGGAATGCTGTATATGAGCTAAAACACAGCATGCAAACTAATACACACACCAAGAGAATACAGAGGAACGCAGACACAATGTTTTTCTGTCCTCCTTAAGGTAATGTCTCATTGGTGGTTTCTCTTATACAGTTACATTTTACATTTTAGTCATTTAGCAGACACTCTTAACCAGAGCGACTTACAGTTAGTGAGTGCATACACAGTTCACTTCTGTTCATGAATGTGTTCTTCTCTGGGCTATTTCATCTGATTGAATCCTAATACAGTCAGTGCCCAACATTTACAATTTTCATTGGTAGCACTGGTGTTGGTAGCACTGGTGTTGGTAGCACTGGTGTTGGTAGCACTGGTGCTCCCAATTTAAAAAAGTTAGGAGCACAACATAAAATATTGGAGCACCAGAAAATTTATTTTTTAAATTGATTGATTGTGCCGTAGAAACACATATGTAACACTGTAAAGACATTTGTTAGTTATAAAAAGCTATAATGTTGATACAAATACCTGTAATTTAAATTAAAAGCACTATCTTCCTATTGAGATACATTACACTGAAAATTGTACACTGTCCTTTTAAGAACGTCAAGTTTGTGATGATGACATGCAAAAGATCAGTCATAAAAATGTAAATAAACTCCACACACAGAGCCGTGTACAAAGCTCTCCCTCGCCCTCCATTTGGCAAATCTGACCATAATTCTATCGTCCTGATACCTGCTTACAAGCAAAAACTAAAGCAGGAAGTACCAGTGACTCGCTCAATACGGAAGTGGTCAGATGACACAGATGCTAAGCTACAAGTCTGTTTTGTTAGCACAGACTGGAATATATTCCGGGATTCAACCGATGGCATTGAGGAGTATACCACATCAGTCACCGGCTTCATCAATAAGTGCATCAATGACGTCATCCCCACAGTGACTGTATGTACATACCCCAACCAGAATCCATGGTTTACAGGAAACATCCGCACTGAGCTAAAGGGTAGAGCTGCCACTTTTAAGGAGCAGGACACTAACCCGGACACTTATAAGAAATCCTGCTATGCCCTCCGAAAAACCATCAAACAGGCAAAGCATCAATAGAGGACTAAGATTGAATCCTACTACACCGGCTCTGACGCTCGTCGGATGTGGCAGGGCTTGCAAACTATTATGGACTACAAAGCGAAGCCCAGCCGCAAGCTGCCCAGTGACACGAGCCTACCAGACGAGCTAAATTACTTCTATGCGCGCTTCGAGGCAAGCAACGCGGATGCATGCATGAGAGCACCAGCTGTTCCGGACGACTGTGTGATCACGCTCTCCGTAGCCGATGTGAGTAAGACCTTTTAAACAGGTCAACATTCACAAGGCCGCAGGGCTAGACGGATTACCAGCACGTGTACTCAGAGCATTCGCTGACCAACTGGCAAGTGTCTTCACTGACATTTTCAACCTGAGTCTGTAATACCTACATGTTTCAAGCAGACCACCATAGTCCCTGTGGCCAAGAATGCCAAGGTAACCTGCCTAAATGACTACCGACCTGTAGCACTCATGTCTGTAGCCATGAAGTGCTTTGAAAGGCTGGTCATGGCTCACATCAACACCATCATCCCAGAAACACTAGACCCAATCCAATTCGCATACCGCCCCAACAGATCCACAGATGACGCAATCTCTATTGCACTCCACTCTGACCTTTCCCACCTGGACAAAAGGAACACCTACGTGAGAATGCTGTTCATTGACTACAGCTCAGAGTTCAACACCATAGTGCCCTCAAAGCTCATCACTAAGCTAAGGACCCTGGGACTAAACACCTCCCTTTGCAACTGGATCCTGGACTTCCTGACGTGCCGCCCCCAGGTGGTAAGGGTAGGCAACAACACTGCCACGCTGATCCTCAACACGGGGGCCCCTCAGGGGTGCGTGCTCAGTCCCCTCCTGTACTCCCTGTTCACCGACGACTCCGTGGCCAAGCACGACTCATCATTAAGTTTGCAGACGACACAACGGTGATAGGCCTGATCACCGACAACGATGAGACAGCCTATAGGGAGGAGGTCAGAGACCTTGCAGTGTGGTGCCAGGACAACAACCTCTCCCTCAACGTGATCACCATCAAGAGCATCCTGACTGGTTGCATAACCGCCTGATATGGCAAATGCTTGGCATCCGACCACAATGCGCTACAGAGGGTAGTGCGTACATCACTGGGGCCAAGCTTCCTGCCATCCAGGACCTCTATACCAGGCGCTGTCAGAGGAAGGCCCTAAAAATTGTCAAAGACTACAGCCACCCTAATCATAGACTGTCCTCTCTGCTAATGCACGGCAAGCGGTATCGGAGCGCCAAGTCTAGGTCCAAAAGGATCCTTAACATTTTCTACCCCCAAGCCATAAGACTGCTGAACTGTTAATCAAATGGCACCTCAGACTATTTGCATTGACCCCCCCCCCCCCCCCCTTTTTGTTTTATGCTGCTGCTACTCTCTGTTTATTATCTATGCATAGTCACTTTACCCCTACTTACATGTACATATTACCTCAATTATCTCGACTAACCTGTACCCCCGCACATTGACTCGGTACCGGTACCCCCTGTATATAGCCTCGCTATTGTTATTTTATTGTGTTACTTAAAAAAAAATGATTATATATATTTTTTTACTTTTGTTTCTTTAGTCAATATTTGCTTAACTCTTATTTTTCGTAAAACTGCATCGTTGGTTATGGGCTTGTAATTAAGCATTTCACGGTAAGGTCTACACCTGTTGTATTCGGCGCATGTGACAAATACAATTTGATTTGATTTGATTTGTGCGCGTTCCTCTGCCCAGACGTTGCAGACGCATGCCAGATCTTACAACACCTGGATAGGTATTTTACATATCAGCTAACCACATCATATATTATAGCAATCTGGTGCCCATTGGCAAAGTCGATGATGTGGAAAGTAACCATTCATTCACTGCTATGATCGTTGATCTCCGGAAGAAGATATCCCTTTTTGGATATACTGGTTGTTAGCTAGCTAGCTAATGAGGTAATAAACATGACTGAACAAGGTGTAAAACAAATGGTTAACGGCCCATGAGTAGTTTTAGAACGGCCAGCGACATGGTTTATGAATGTAAAATACGGCCACGATAGGAAGAAAAAACATTGCGCCGGTAATATGGGTTATATCTTTTGAACAGTTTGAGCTAGAAACAAGCAGTTTTTGCTGTAGTAATGGTGCAACCATGAGGCTAACGAATCTGCGCTCGGGATCAACGGTGCAGGAAAACCTTATCATTACAATAATTATTATCTGGGAGGGTTTCTTTTTCAAGGCACACTGGTGCTCCTAAATTAAAATTCCTAAATTAAAATTCCAAAATGGTTGCACTTTAGAACCCTGTGCTGTTCTCATATGAGAATCTGCTCTGAATGTATTATTAATGATGATGATGGTGAAGATGATGACGATGTTTTAATGTGTTATTATTGTCTCTCTCTCCACTAGGCCGTGGGCCCCTGGCTGTGTGTCTGAGATGGACAGGATGAAGATCATCAAGCGGAGGTTGTCCATGTCTCTACGCAGCGCCCGGCCCGTAGACGACTCTCTGTCTGAACTGGCCGAACAGATGACCCTGGACGAGCCCTCTGCAGCCAGAGAAAACGGTGAGACACACACACACACATGCACACACACGCACACACACGCACACACACACACACACACACACACACACACACACACACACACACACACACACACACACACACACACACACACACACACACACACACACACACACACACACACAAACACACACACACACTCACACTCACACTCACACTCACACTCACACTCACACTCACACACCACACAAACAAAAATAAATTGACTAATACACACAAAGGGGGCATAAACCGACACATTGTGAACAATCCTGCATGTATGGCAGAGATGGAACGGACTGCACTACACCCTAACACCTTCATCACCGTCATCCTCATCTTCATCATCATCATCCTCACTGTACACTGGGCCGGGAGTGGTGTGGTGGTGAGGGGAGGGGAGGGGGATGCAATGGAAGCAAGTCATTGCTATCTGACCAGTGGACTCCTAGTAAGGAGCATTTACGGTACGGTGGTGGTGATTGCTGTGTACTACAGTGATACCTGCAGCTCATCAGTGAGTCATGCTGAGCAGATTGTACTGTGGCAGTATTGATAAGGACCCCTCCCTGCAGACTGAATCTGTCTGGCCCTATCCCATCCTGCAGGAGTCAGCACTCATCGGAGTGGAAGTAGGAGAGTAGGAGAGCACTGCACTGAGGTGGGGATGTGGTTATACCATCTGGTGGGAAGACAGCAGTACTGCAGGTCATTGCGGTCAGTGTTGTGGGCTGCTTCACTTGTGTGTGTGTGTGTGTGTGTGTGTGTGATTCCTCTCCCTGCTACAGACCAAAAGCAGGTCAGAACACAGAGCATCAGCTGTTCATGAGAGAGAGAGGGATAGGGAGAGGGAGGGGGAGAGGGAGAGAGAGGGAGAGAGGGAGAGAGAGTGAGACAGAGAGAGAGAGGGAGAGAGGGAGAGAGAGAGAGAGAGAGAGAGAGAGAGAGAGAGAGAGGGAGAGGGAGAGGGAGAGGGAGGGAGAGAGGGAGAGGGAGAGAGAGGGAGAGAAAGAGAGGGAGAGAGGGAGGGGAGGGAGAGAGGGAGAGAGGGAGAGGGGAGGGGAGGGAGGGAGAGAGGGAGAGAGCGGGAGGGGAGAGAAGGGAGAGAGAGAGAGAGAGAGAGAGAGAGAGAGAGAGAGAGAGAGAGAGAGAGAGAGAGAGAAGAGAGAGAGAGAGGGAGATGAGAGAGAGATGAGAGAGAGTTAACATTGCCAAAGCAAGTGAAGTAGATAGTAAACAAAAGTGAAATAAACAATAAATATTAACAGGAAACATTACACTCAGAAGTTCCAAAAGAATAAAGACATTTCAAATGTCATATTATGTCTATATACAGTGTTGTAACAATGTGCAAATAGTTAAAGTACAAATGGGAAAATAAATAAACATAAATATGGGTTGTATTTACAATGGTGTTTGCTCTTCACTGGTTGCCGTTTTCTTGTGGCAACAGGTCACAAATCTTGCTGCTGTGATGGCACACTGTGGTTTTTCACCCAGTAGATAAGGGAGTTTATCAAAATTGGGTTTGTTTTCGAATTCTTTGTGGATCTCTGTAATCTGAGGGAAATATGTGTCTCTAATATGGTCATACATTTGGCAGGAGGTTAGGAAGTGCAGCTCAGTTTCCACCTCATTTTGTGGGCAGTGTGCACATAGCCTGTCTTCTCTTGAGAGCCATGTCTGCCTACGGCGGCCTTTCTCAATAGCAAGGCTATGCTCACTGAGTCTGTACATAGTCAAAGCTTTCCTTAAGTTTGGGTCAGTCACAGTGGTCAGGTATTCTGCCACTGTGTACTCTCTGTTTAGGGCCAAATAGCATTCTAGTTTGCTCAGTTTTTTTGTTAATTCTTTCCAATGTGTCAAGTAATTCTCTTTTTGTTTTCTCATGATTTGGTTGGGTCTAATTGTGTTGTTGTTGTTGTCCTGGGTCTCTGTGGGGTCTGTTTGTGTTTGTGAACAGAGCCCCAGGATCAGCTTACTTAGGGGACTCTTCTCCAAGTAGGCGCAGTGGTCTAAGGCACTGCATCGCAGTGCTAGCTGTGCCACTAGAGATCCTGGTTCGAATCCAGGCTCTGTCGCAGCCGGCCGCGACCGTGAGACCCATGGGGCGGCGCGCAATTGGCCCAGCGTCGTGCAGGGTAGGGGAGGGAATGGCCGGCAGGGATGTAGCTCAGTTGATAGAGCATGGCGTTTGCAACGCCAGGGTTGTGGGTTCGATTCCCACAGGGGGTAGGAAAAAATAATAATGTATGCATTCACTAACTGTAAGTCGCTCTGGATAAGAGCGTCTGCTAAATGACTAAAATGTAAAATGTACGTTTATCTCTTTGTAGGTGATGGCTTTGTTATGGAAGGTTTGGGAATCACTTCCTTTTAAGTGGTTATAGAATTTATCGTCTCTTTTCTGGATTTTTATCATTAGCGGGTATCGGCCTAATTCTGCTCTGCGTGCATTATTTGGTGTTTTACGTTGTACACGGAGGATATTTTTTGCTGAATTCTGCATGCAGAGTCTCAATTTGGTGTTTGTCCCATTTTGTGAATTCTTGGTTGGTGAGCGGACCCCAGACCTCACAACCATAAAGGGCAATGGGTTCTATAACTGATTCAAGTATTTGTAGCCAGATCCTAATTGGTATGTCGAATTTTATGTTCCTTTTCATGGCATAGAAGGCCCTTCTTGCTTTGTCTCTCAGATCGTTCACAGCTTTGTAGAAGTTACCTGTGGCGCTGATGTTTAGGCAGAGGTATGTATAGTTTTTTGTGTGCTCTAGGGCAACGGTGTCTAGGTGGAATTTGTATTTGTGGTCCTGGCAGCTGGACCTTTTTTGGAACACCATTATTTATTATTTATTATTTTTGTCTTACTGAGATGTATTGTCAGGCCCATGTCTGACAGAATATGTGCAGAAGATCTAGGTGCTGCTGTAGGCCCTCCTTGGTTGGAGACAGAAGCACCAGATCATCAGCAAACATTAGACATTTGACTTCAGATTCTAGTATGGTGAGGCCAGGTGCTGCAGACTGTTCTAGTGCCCTCGCCAATTCGTTGATATATATGTTGAAGAGGTTGGGGCTTAAATTGCATGCCTGTCTCACCCCACGGCCCTGTGGAAAGAAATGTGTGTGTTTTTTGCCAATTTTAACCGCACACTTGTTGTTTTTGTACATGGATTTTAAAATGTTGTATGTTTTTCCCCCAACACCACTTTCCATAAATTTGTATAGCAGACTCTCATGCCAAAATGAGTCAAAAGCTTTTTTGAAATCAACAAAGCATGAGAAGACTTTGCCTATGTTTTGGTTTGTTTGTTTGTCAATTAGGGTGTGCAGGGTGAATACGTGGTCTGTCGTACGGTAATTTGGTAAGAAGCCAATTTGACATTTGCTCAGTACATTGTTTTCACTGAGGAAATGAACTAGTCTGCTGTTAATGATAATGCAGAGGATTTTCCCAAGGTTGCTGTTGACGCATAGCCTACGGTAGTTATTGGGGTCAAATTTGTCTCCACTTTTGTGGATTGGGGTGATCAGTCCTTGGTTCCAAATATTGGGGAAGATGCCAGAGCTAACGATGATGCTAAAGAGTTTAAGTATAGCCAATTGGAATTTGTGGTTTGTATATTTTATCATTTCATTGAGGATACCATCAACACCACAGGCCTTTTTGGGTTTGAGGGTTTGCATTTTGTCCTGTAGTTCATTCAATGTAATTTGAGAATCCAGTGGGTTCTGGTAGTCTTTAATAGTTGATTCTAAGATTTGCATTTGATCATGTATATGTTTTTGCTGTTTGTTCTTTGTTATAGGGCCAAAAAGATTGGAGAAGTGGTTTACCCATACATCTCAGTTTTGGATAGATAGCTTTTCATGTTGTTGTTTGTTTAGTGTTTTCCAATTTTCCCAGAAGTGGTTAGAGTCTATGGATTTTTCAATTACATTGAGCTGATTTCTGACGTGCTGTTCCTTCTTTTTCCGAAGTGTATTTCTGTATTGTGTTAGTGATTCACCATAGTGAAGGCTCAGGTTTTCTGGGTCTCCATGTTTTTGGTTGGATAGGTTTTTCAATTTCTTTCTTAGGTTTTTGCATTCTTCATCAAACCATTTGTCATTGTTGTTAATTTTCTTTGGTTTTCTGTTAGACATTTTTAGATTTTATAGGGAAGCTGAGAGGTCAAATATACTGTTTAGGTTTTCTACTGCCAAGTTTACACCTTCACTATTACAGTGAAACGTTTTGTCCAGGAAGTTGTCTAAAAGGGATTGAATTTGTTGTTGCCTAATTGTTTTTTGGTAGGTTTCTACACTACTTTCCTTCCATCTATAGCATATCTTAATATTATTCAGTTCCTTTGGCTTTGATGCCTCGTGATTGAGTACTGCTCTGTTCAAGTAGACTGTGATTTTGCTGTGATCTGATAGGGGTGTCAGTGGGCTGACTGTGAATGCTCTGAGAGACTGAGTTGAGGTCAGTGATAAAGTAGTCTACAGTACTACTGCCAAGAGATGAGCTATAGGTGTACCTACCATAGGAGTCTCCTCGAAGCCTACCATTGACTATGTACATACCAAGCGTGCGACAGAGCTGCAGGAGTTGTGACCCGTTTTTGTTGGTTATGTTGTCGTAGTTGTGCCCAGGGGGGCATGTGGGTGAGGGAATGCTGTCACCTCCAGGTATGTATTTCTCCCCCTGTGTGCTGAGTGTGTCAGGTTCTTGTCCAGTTCTGGCGTTTAGGTCACCACAAACTAGTACAAACTAGTGATTGATATCCCCCTCCAGGATAGAGAAGCTGTCTTCATTAAAATATGGGGATTCTAGTGGGGGGATATAGGTAGCACACAGGAGGAAATTTTTCTCTTTTGAGATAATTTCCTTTTGAATTTCTAGCCAAATGTAAAATGTTCCTGTTTTGATTAATTGAATAGAGTGAGTTAGGTCTGCTCTATACCAAATTAGCATACCCATTGAGTCCCTTCCCTGTTTCACACCTGGTAGTTTGGTGGGTGGGACTCCCAGCTCTCTTTAACCTAGAGGGCAACCAGTGGGTCCATCTCCTCTATACCATGTTTCTTGTAGGATGACAATGTCTGTATTTCTGATTTCTTTGGTGAAGTCCAGGTTCCTGCTCTTTAGGCCAAAGGCAGATGACCTCAGGCCTTGGATATTCCAGGATGAGATAGTGAAGGCTTTGTGCTCCATAAAGTGTCCAATGTTGTTAGTTGTGTGGTTTGGCCTCAGACCAGTAAGTGTGAGCAGAGCCTGCTGAGCATCTGGTACATGCCATTGGCTTGGGCTAGTGTAAGAGTGGGTGCTAGGCCTGTTTGCCTGCTCACGGCCTGGGCGTATGCCTCTCACAGCGCTCTCTCTCTCTCTCTCTCTCTCTCTCTCTCTCTCTCTCTCTCTCTCTCTCTCTCTCTCTCTCTCTCTCTCTCTCTCTCTTTGTCTATGTACCTGTCAACATGTTAGACAGCTCTAACACTGATGCTGTTGTAAATGTTCACCCAATTTACCATGGTGTTAATTGGACTCACAGACAGTCTGAGTGCTCACCGCTCTATGGGCTGATCTGGGATCTGTTCTCTTGCCCTGCTCAGACAGACTTCAGATCTGGCTTAGTGGAGTACAGGCTGTTCTAGAAACAGTGATAACAGTGTATGCTTAGAGTCAGGGAGAAATTGGGCCAATGCAGAGGGAAATCAAAGCCCTGGTTTAAGGGTATATTTAGGGGTTGAAGAAGCAGAGGAATTAGGGATTAATTGAAAAAGAGCAGACACCCACCTACCCACCCACACAGCTGTCTTAGTTTTTTTGTTGTTGTTTCATCTCCATCCTCATTGGTCATTGGTCCACCCACATCATGATAAGTAGATCGTATTTAGTGCACTCTCTCAACATTGATGTAGTGGTAAAAAATAAGTGGGTTAACTCTGATTGCCGGTCGTGGTGAAAAAAGTAACGCTCCCTATACTTTCAATGCATTTTTCCACAAAAGGTGGGTAAACTGTTGGGCAAAATAAACAGGTGGGTAATCTGGGTTTACTTGCGTTTACCCTCCACTACACCAATGGTTCTCAGTGGTCAGTCGGTTGTTTGCCCATGCCATTTCATAAATGTATGTCCCTCAGTCTGTCCCATCCCCTGCCTGTATTTGCTTGCTGTGTTCTTTGTCCCCTGTTCATCAGATTGTACCAGTACCTGTCGCTCTGTCCATCTGTCTGTCCTTAGCCGGTCCATCTGTCTGTCCTTAGCAGTCCACGCCTGTCTCCTTGAGGCCTCTCTTCCTCCATTCTCTGCCTGTCTTTCTTGTTAGTCCTCTTTTATCCTTTAAATACTCATCCCTCTGTTTCTGGATCCAGCAGGCTCTCATTTTCTCCCTCTACTAACACTACTACTGTCACTAAGACACTACACCTGCTTCTGTCCATACCTCTGCTATCAGCTCCCTCTGCTAACATGACTACTGTATCTTCCATATCTCTGCTATCAGCTCCCTCTGCCTGGTCTTTATCTGTCCACTCTTTTCTCCCTGTTGCCCCCCACTTCTCTCCATCTCTCTCTCTCTCTCTCTCTCTCTCTCTCTCTCTCTCTCTCTCTCTCTCTCTCTCTCTCTCTCTCTCTCTCTCTCTCTCTCTCTCTCTCTCTCTCTCTCGCTCTCTCTCTCTCCTCTTCCTTATCTCTCCCTCTCTCTTCTTTCTCCCTCCCCTCTCCTTCTCTCTCCTTCTCTTCTTGTCCTCTTCTCTCCCTCCTCCCTCTCTTTCTACCCCATCCCTCTCTCCCTCCCTCTCTCTCAGAGCCCATGGTGGTGTGTCCTGTTAGTGTGCATCCCCCAGCCTCTCACAGCGCTCCGTCCTTCCTGCGTCAGTACGCTGGCCACCTTGGCCGCACCGCTGCCCTGCGCAGAGACAACCCAGGCCTGGACCGCGACAGGCCCTACCTCACCCTGCACAGGACCGGATCTCTTGGTATACACACACACATTATACATGTACATGCACGCACGCACACACACAATCCGGAATACGGAGCATGACCGCTACCCTTGGTGGCTTTTTCTTTCTCCAGTCTTGTTCATCCCTCTCTCTATTTACCGCTCAGAAACTCTCTGCACCTCTCTCTCTCTCTCTCTCTCTGTACCTCTCTCTCTCTCTCCCTCTCAATATCTTTGCATATCTCTCTCTCTCTCTCTCTCTCTCTCTCTCTCTCTCTCTCTCTCTCTCTCTCTCTCTCTCTCTCTCAATATCTTTGCATATCTCTCTCTCTCTCTCTCTCTGTCGCTTTCTCTCTCTCTCTCTCTCTCTCTCTCTCTCTCTCTCTCTCTCTCTCTCTCTCTCTCTCTCTCTCTCTCTCTCTGTATCTCATTGTTTGTGTTTAATAAGGCTGTTGGACATATTACATGTTGTAAGATGTCCTCTGCCCCTCATGAGCATAGAATACTATTTAACTTCATCCGTTTGTGTGCGTCAATCTTGACTGTGATGGACCACTGTGTGTTTGTGTGTGTGTGTGTGTGTGTTGGCTCCACCTTACCAGTCAGTCCAAATAGTGCCATCTGGAGGTGGGATGCAGACACACACTGATGTGACGTCATGGTGAAGCTACGCTGGGCTTTGGATTCTCTCTATTTACTGACAGAGCGTAGGAGTGATTGAAGAGGAAAATTAAAACTGTGTTTACTCCAGAGAGATATGAGCTTATTTTTCTAATGACCCTAACACACACACTCTCTGTCCCTCTGTCCGACCATGTTATGTAATGCAATGTGTGATCCCAGAGTATATGAATCCCAGTAATCTCATTTCCCTTTGCGGATAGGGCTTTATAGCAGTGGGAGAATAGGGATTGAGCCATGGAGGGAGGGGAGGAGGGATGGAGGGAGTGAGGGAGTGAGTGAGTGAGGGGGAGAGAGGGATGGAGGGATGGAGGACTGGACGGAGGGAAGACAGTGGAGCTAGAGGAGAGAAGAGAGATCATCTTAGAAGAGCAGAAAGGGAGAGGAGAGAGCTGAGGCAGGGAGAGGAGAGAGCTGAGGCAGGGAGAGGAGAGAGCCCTACTACTTAATTAGAGAATCATGTCTGCTCTATTTCTTCACATTTCTATACCAGCTCAGAATGTCTCCTCACCTGAGTAAGCCTGGGAGGCTGGGTTAACTGTGCGACAGACTTTATGAGAAAGAGCTGTGCTAGCTGTGTTAACCTCTCTCCCTTTCATGGAGACAGGGATTCATCTCAGTGGGAGCGGCATGGAGAAAGAGGAGATATAACCTAACCTGTAGTCCGGTACAGCTGGGTCCTGTAGACTGGTACCTGTAGTCTGGACTTGTAGTCTGGACCTGTAGTCTGGTCCTGTAGTCTGGTACAGCTAGGTCCTGTAGTCTGGTACAGCTAGGTCCTGTAGTCTGGACCTGTAGTCTGGACCTGTAGTCTGGACCTGTAGTCTGGTACAGCTAGGTCCTGTAGTCTGGTACAGCTAGGTCCTGTAGTCTGGTACCTGTAGTCTGGACCTGTAGTCTGGTACAGCTAGGTCCTGTAGTCTGGTACAGCTAGGTCCTGTAGTCTGGTACAGTTAGGTCCTGTAGTCTGGTACCTGTAGTCTGGACCTGTAGTCTGGTACAGTTAGGTCCTGTAGTCTGGTACAGCTAGGTCCTGTAGTCTGGTACAGTTAGGTCCTGTAGTCTGGTACAGCTAGGTCCTGTAGTCTGGTACAGCTAGGGCCTGTAGTCTGGTACAGTTAGGTCCTGTAGTCTGGTACAGTTAGGTCCTGTAGTCTGGTACAGCTAGGTCCTGTAGTCTGATACAGCTAGGTCCTGTAGACTGGTACAGCTAGGTCCTGTAGTATGGACCTGTAGTCTGGACCTGTAGACTAGTACAGCTAGGTCCTGTAGTCTGGTACAGTTAGGTCCTGTAGTCTGGTACAGCTAGGTCCTGTAGACTGGTACAGCTAGGTCATGTAGTCTGGTACAGCTAGGTCCTGTAGTCTGGTACAGTTAGGTCCTGTAGACTGGTACAGTTAGGTCCTGTAGTCTGGTACAGACTAGTACAGCTAGGTCCTGTAGTCTGGTACAGTTAGGTCCTGTAGTCTGGTACAGCTAGGTCCTGTAGACTGGTACAGTTAGGTCATGTAGTCTGGTACAGCTAGGTCCTGTAGTCTGGTACAGTTAGGTCCTGTAGACTGGTACAGTTAGGTCCTGTAGTCTGGTACAGCTAGGTCCTGTAGTCTGGTACAGTTAGGTCCTGTAGTCTGGTACAGCTAGGTCCTGTAGACTGGTACAGTTAGGTCCTGTAGTCTGGTACAGCTAGGTCCTGTAGTCTGGTACAGCTAGGTCCTGTAGACTGGTACCTGTAGTCTGGTACAGTTAGGTCCTGTAGTCTGTACAGCTAGGTCTGTAGACTGGTACAGCTAGGTCCTGTAGACTGGTACCTGTAGTCTGGTACAGTTAGGTCCTGTAGTCTGGTACAGCTAGGTCCTGTAGACTGGTACAGTTAGGTCCTGTAGTCTGGTACAGCTAGGTCCTGTAGTCTGGTACAGTTAGGTCCTGTAGTCTGGTACAGCTAGGGCCTGTAGTCTGGTACAGCTAGGTCCTGTAGTCTGGTACAGCTAGGTCCTGTAGACTGGTACCTGTAGTCTGGTACAGTTAGGTCCTGTAGTCTGGTACAGCTAGGTCCTGTAGTCTGGTACAGTTAGGTCCTGTAGTCTGGTACAGCTAGGTCCTGTAGTCTGGTACAGCTAGGTCCTGTAGACTGGTACAGCTAGGGCCTGTAGTCTGGTACAGTTAGGTCCTGTAGTCTGGTACAGCTAGGTCCTGTAGTCTGGTACAGCTAGGTCCTGTAGTCTGGACCTGTAGTCTGGACCTGTAGACTAGTACAGCTAGGTCCTGTAGTCTGGTAGAGTTAGGTCCTGTAGTCTGGACCTGTAGTCTGGACCTGTAGACTGGTACAGCTAGGTCCTGTAGTCTGGAATAGCTAGGTCCTGTAGTCTGGTACAGCTAGGTCCTGTAGTCTGGTACAGCTAGGTCCTGTAGTCTGGTACAGCTAGGTCCTGTAGTCTGGTACAGCTAGGGCCTGTAGTCTGGACCTGTAGTCTGGACCTGTAGACTAGTACAGTTAGGTCCTGTAGTCTGGTACAGCTAGGTCCTGTAGTCTGGTACAGCTAGGGCCTGTAGTCTGGACCTGTAGTCTGGACCTGTAGACTAGTACAGTTAGGTCCTGTAGTCTGGTACAGCTAGGTCCTGTAGTCTGGTACAGCTAGGGCCTGTAGACTGGTACAGCTAGGTCCTGTAGTCTGGTACAGCTAGATCCTGTAGTCTGGTACAGCTAGGTCCTGTAGTCTGGTACAGCTAGGTCCTGTAGTCTGGTACAGTTAGGGCCTGTAGTCTGGTACAGCTAGGTCCTGTAGTCTGGTACAGCTAGATCCTGTAGTCTGGTACAGCTAGGGCCTGTAGTCTGGTACAGCTAGGTCCTGTAGTCTGGTACAGCTAGGTCCTGTAGTCTGGTACAGCTAGGTCCTGTAGACTGGTACCTGTAGTCTGGTACAGTTAGGTCCTGTAGTCTGGTACAGCTAGGTCCTGTAGACTGGTACAGCTAGGTCCTGTAGACTGGTACCTGTAGTCTGGTACAGTTAGGTCCTGTAGTCTGGTACAGCTAGGTCCTGTAGACTGGTACAGTTAGGTCCTGTAGTCTGGTACAGCTAGGTCCTGTAGTCTGGTACAGTTAGGTCCTGTAGTCTGGTACAGCTAGGCCTGTAGTCTGGTACAGCTAGGTCCTGTAGTCTGGTACAGCTAGGTCCTGTAGACTGGTACCTGTAGTCTGGTACAGTTAGGTCCTGTAGTCTGGTACAGCTAGGTCCTGTAGTCTGGTACAGTTAGGTCCTGTAGTCTGGTACAGCTAGGTCCTGTAGTCTGGTACAGCTAGGTCCTGTAGACTGGTACAGCTAGGGCCTGTAGTCTGGTACAGTTAGGTCCTGTAGT
>NC_140009.1:10371795-10373373 GCF_964263955.1 Coregonus lavaretus | reverse complement strand
CATCACTGTCTATCCTAGAAGAGAGGAAAAGGGAGGACAAAGAGAGAGAGGGAAAGAGAGAGTAAAAAGGAGAGAGGGAGTGTTAGAGCACAACGCCAACACAATCAAAGGATGACTGATTCATACAGAGAAAAACATTACCTCTACTGTGATGCCTGTGTGTTCAGGTGTGACTACAGTTCCCATTCATTTATCAATCAATCCCACCTACAGATAATAGACTGACAACCAATGGTATACACACACACACACACACACACGCACACACGCACACATAAACACAAACACACACAAACACACACACAGACCTGGGTGCGTGGTTGACCAGGGGCTCAGCGTGGTAGCGGGGGAACTTGTAGGTCTTAAACTCCTCACTGATGGTGATCCCAGGCCAGGTCAACTCTGTTGGAGTGCCTGACAGACAGACAGAGATAGCATCAGTCAATATATCTGCATGTACACACACACTATTCACAATGTATACCCACTGCCTGTGCAGTCTTGCTGCTCACCTAGGATACGGAATATCAAGTGCAGCTCATCTTCCACTGTAGAGCCAGGGAACAGAGGTCTGCCTGTGATCATCTCATAGAATATACAACCCACTCCCCTACACAGGGACAGAGAGAAACAGAGTTAGAAGACAGTACACTCCAGAGTCACACACGTCACTCCCTTTTCTCCCATTTTAGAGCACACTTAAAGCCCATCAGAATGGTGCCGGAGGAAGTGGTGATGTCACATCCTAGTGGTATAGAATACATTATCTCCCTGAGGGAGCACAGAGATGGAGAGCATTCTACTTTGTGTGTGAGTGCCTGTGTATGTGCGTGTGTGTATGTGTGTGCGTGTGTGTATGTGTGTGTGTGTGAGTGAGTGTGTGTGTCTACGTGTGTTTGTGCGTGTGTGTGTGTGTGTGTGCGTGTGTGTGTGCGTGTATGTGTGTGTGTGTATGTGTGTGTGTGTGTGTGTGTGAGTGTGTGTGTCTACGTGTGTTTGTGCGTGTGTGTGTGTGCGTGTGTGTGTGTGTGTGTGTGCATGTGCGTGCGTGTGTGTGTGTGTGTGTGTGTGTGTGAGTGTGTGTGTGTGTGCGTGTGTGTGCATGAGTGTAAGTAAATAAGTAAGTAAGAAAAGCACAGTAAAAAGAGAGGCCAGGGGCACTGATGAGAAGTGCATTAGGACTGAGACAAAGCAGGAGAGAGAGAGTAGAGACAAATTTGACCCCAATAACTACCATTTGATATGCATCAACAGCAATCATGGGAAAATCCTCTGCATTATCATTAACAGCAGACTTGTTTTCCATGCCAATAAAGCCCCTTGAATTGAATTGAATTGAATTGAGAGAGAGAGAGAGAGAGAGAGAGAGAGAGAGAGAGAGAGAGAGAGAGAGAGAGAGAGAGAGAGAGAGAGAGAGAGAGAGAGAGAGATTGACAGACAGACAGACAGACAGACAGACAGACAGTGGATGGGGGTAAAATGACAGGGCTTGAAGAAAAATGTACAGATAGAAAGAGATAGAGGTCTGAAATCTCTTTCTTCTCTCCAGAGAACAGCCGTATAATGAGAGGTAGAAGA
>NC_140009.1:10341795-10364295 GCF_964263955.1 Coregonus lavaretus | reverse complement strand
TTGTGCGTGTGTGTGTGTGTGTGTGCTTATGCCTGTGTGTGTGTGTGTGTGTGTGCGTGCGTATACCTTGTGTGTGTGTGTGTGTGTGTGTGTGGTTGTGTGTGTGTGTGTGTGTGTGTGTGTGTGTGTGTGTGTGTGTGTGTGTGTGTGTGTGTGTGTGTGTGTGTGTGTTTGTGTGTGTGTGTGTGTGTGTGTGTGTGTGTGTGTGTGTGTGTGTGCGTATGCCTGTGCGTATGCCTGTGTGTGTGTATTAACATAGATCCCAACAGAAATCCTCTGACGCTAAACTCATACACATATCAAACACTCTCTTTCTCTATCACACAAAAATGTGTGTAAATCACATTATCCTGCTACACTTCCCCAGCTTTAATCACATTATCCTGCTACACTTTCCAAGCTTCAATCACATATCCTGCTACACTTTCCCAGTTTATATCACATTATCCTGTTACACTTTCCCAGTTTAAATCAAAATATCCTGCTACACTTTCCCATCTTAAATCACATTATCCTGCTACAAATTACCAGCTTAAATCACATTATCCTGCTACACTTTCCCATCTTAAATCACATTATCCTGCTACACTTCCCCATCTTAAATCCCATTATCCTGCTACACTTCCCCATCTTAAATCCCATTATCCTGCTACACTTCCCCATCTTAAATCCCAATATCCTGCTACACTTCCCCATCTTAAATCACATTATCCTGCTACACTTTCCCAGTTTAAATCCCATTATCCTGCTACACTTTCCCAGTTTAAATCCCATTATCCTGCTACACTTTCCCAGCTTAAATCCCATTATCCTGCTACACTTTCCCATCTTAAATCACATTATCCTGCTACACTTTCCCATCTTAAATCACATTATCCTGCTACACTTTCCAAGATTAAATCAAATTATCCTGCTACACTTTCCCATTTTAAATCCCATTATCCTGCTACACTTTCCCAGTTTAAATCCCATTATCCTGCTACACTTTCCCATCTTAAATCACATAACACTCTGAATGAATGCACTCACTAACTGTAAGTCGCTCTGGATAAGAGCATCTGCTAAATTACTAAAATGTAAAATGTAATTATCCTGCTACATTTTCCCAAATGTCAAACAAAATATTGACTGGGGGTTGCTTGCCAACAGTAATCTGTCAGTAGTACACAGGGTAATTTGGCAATGGCTCTCCTTGACACTTGGGGCGCTGAGGTGATGCATTCAGATCAAAACACACACAGCTCTCCCCTATCTGTGTGTGTGACAGCGGGTGTCAGGGTCGCTCAGCCTTGTTGGAGAGCGGCGCTGTAGGAAAGTAGGAAAGAAATAAAAAATAAACACTCACACATACACACACACTTGCCCCCCAGGCAATCCCCATGCAGGAAAATACATCTGCAGGCATTCAGGTAGTTTAAGCGTGGCTGACACAATGGAGGATGTGTGTATGACCTTACCAATGGTCTTTCTGTCTGTCTAGCACCCCCTCTCTTCTTAGCTCATTGGTACTTAAAGTATAGTATAGTATAGTACTGTCCACACAGATGATGTACTGTGTGTGTGTGTGTGTGTGTGTTTGTGTGTGTGTGTGTGTGTGTGTGTGTGTGTGCGTGCGTGTGTGCGCAAGTGTATATTATGTGTGTGTGGTACAATGGTTCCCCCGATAAGCCAGTGTTACTCCTAACTAATATATCAGCTGGGTTATGGGTTCATTCCATTCCCAACGCTTCACTGGCTCTCTGCTCTCTGCTCGCAGAACAGAACTAGGTCAAACCTACTTTAGTGGAACAAAATGAAACAACAAAAAACAAATAAGGGTGTGTATGTGTGTATGTGTGTGTGTGTGTGTGTGTGTGTATGTGTGTGTGTGTGTGTGTGTGTGTGTGTGTGTGTGTGTGTGTGTGTGTGTGTGTGTGTGTGTGTGTGTGTGTGTGTGTGCGTGTGCGTACGTGTGAAGCAACTGATGCCACGTAAGAGACAGGGGGTTGACAGACAGAAAAACAGATAGAGAAAGAGAAACAGATAGAGAAAGAGAAACAGATAGAGATAGAGAAACAGATAGAGAAAGCGATAGAGATAGAGATAGAGATAGAGAAAGAGAAACAGATAGAGAAAGAGAAACAGATAGAGAAAGAGATAGAGATAGAGATAGAGAAAGATAAACAGATAGAGAAAGAGAAAGAGATAGAGAAAGAGATAGAGAAGAGAAAGAGATAGAGCAAGAGAAAGAGATAGAGAAAGAGAGAGAAAGAGAAACAGATAGAGAAAGAGAAACAGATAGAGAAAAATAAAGAGAAAGAGATAGAGAAAGAGAGAGAAACAGAAACAGATAGAGAAAGAGAGAGAGAAACAGATAGAGAAAGAGAAAGAGATAGAGATAGAGAAATAGATAGATAAAGAGATAGAGAAGAGAAAGAGAAGAGAAAGAGATAGAGAAAGAGATAGAGAAGAGAAAGAGAAACAGATAGAGAAAGAGAAAGAGATAGAGATAGAGAAACAGATAGAGAAAGAGATAGAGAAGAGAAAGAGAAACAGATAGAGAAAGAGATAGAGAAACAGACAGAGAAAGAGATAGAGATAGAGAAAGAGAAACAGATAGAGAAAGAGATAGAGAAAGAGATAGAGAAAGAGAAACAGATAGAGAAAGAGAAACAGATAGAGAAATAGAAACAGATAGAGAAAGAGAAAGAGATAGAGAAAGAGATAGAGAAGAGAAAGAGATAGAGAAAGAGAAACAGATAGAGAAAGATAAATAGATAAAGAAAGAGAAACAGATAGAGAAAGAGAAACAGATAGAGAAATAGAAACAGATAGAGAAATAGAAACAGATAGAGAAAGAGAAAGAGATAGAGAAAGAGATAGAGAAGAGAAAGAGATAGAGAAAGAGAAACAGATAGAGAAAGATAAATAGATAAAGAAAGAGAAACAGATAGAGAAAGAGAAACAGATAGAGAAATAGAAACAGATAGAGAAAGAGATAGAGAAAGAGAAAGAGAAACAGAGATAAAGAGAGAGAAACAGATAGAGAAAGAGATAGATAAACAGATAGAGAAAGAGCAACAGATAGAGAAAGAGATAGAGAAAGAGAAAAAGATAGAGAAAGAGATAGAGAAACAGATAGAGAAAGAGATAGATAAACAGATAGAGAAAAGAAACAGATAGAGAAAGAGATAGAGAAATAGATAGAGAAAGAGATAGAGAAAGAGAAACAGATAGGGAAAGAGAAACAGATAGAGAAAGAGATAGAGAAAGAGAAAGAGATAAAGAAAGAAAAACAGATAGAGAAAGAGAAACAGATAGAGAAAGAGATAGAGAAATATATACAGATAGAGAAAGAGATAGAGAAAGAAAAACAGATAGAGAAAGAGATACAGATAGAGAAAGAGATAGAGAAAGAAAAATAGATAGAGAAAGACCAACAGATAGAGAAAGAGAAAGAGATAGAGAAAGAGATAGAGAAGAGAAAGAGATAGAGAAAGAGATAGAGAAGAGATAGAGAAATAGATAGAGAAAGAGAAAGAGAAAGAGAAGAGAAGAGAAAGAGATAGAGAAAGAGAAAGAGAAAGAGAAAGAGAAAGAGATAGAGAAATAGATAGAGAAAGAGAAACAGATAGAGAAAGAGAAACAGATGGAGATAGAGAAAGAGAAACAGATAGAGAAAGAGAAGAGATAGAGGAAGAGATAGAGAAAGAGAAACAGAAACAGATAGAGAAAGTGAAAAAAGATAGAGAAAGAGATAGAGAAATACACTGCTCAAAAAAATAAAGGGAACACTAAAATAACACATCCTAGATCTGAATGAATGAAATAATCTTATTAAATACTTTTTTCTTTACATAGTTGAATGTGCTGACAACAAAATCACACAACAAGTATCAATGGAAATCAAATTTATCAACCCATGGAGGTCTGGATTTGGAGTCACCCTCAAAATTAAAGTGGAAAACCACACTACAGGCTGATCCAACTTTGATGTAATGTCCTTAAAACAAGTCAAAATGAGGCTCAGTAGTGTGTGTGGTCTCCACGTGCCCGTATGACCTCCCTACAACGCCTGGGCATGCTCCTGATGAGGTGGCGGATGGTCTCCTGAAGGATCTCCTCCCAGACCTGGACTAAAGCACCCGCCAACTCCTGGACAGTCTGTGGTGCAACGTGGCATTGGTGGATGGAGCGAGACACGATGTCCCAGATGTGCTCAATTGGATTCAGGTCTGGGGAACGGGCGGGCCAGTCCATAGCATCAATGCCTTCCTCTTGCAGGAACTGCTGACACACTCCAGCCACATGAGGTCTAGCATTGTCTTGCATTAGGAGGAACCCAGGGCCAACCGCACCAGCATATGTTCTCACAAGGGGTCTGAGGATCTCATCTCGGTACCTAATGGCAGTCAGGCTACCTCTGGCGAGCACATGGAGGGATGTGCGGCCCCCCAAAGAAATGCCACCCCACACCATGACTGACCCACCGCCAAACCGGTCATGCTGGAGGATGTTGCAGGCAGCAGAACGTTCTCCACGGCGTCTCCAGACTCTGTCACATGTGCTCAGTGTGAACCTGCTTTCATCTGTGAAGAGCACAGGGCGCCAGTGGCGAATTTGCCAATCTTGGTGTTCTCTGGCAAATGCCAAACGTCCTGCACGGTGTTGGGCTGTAAGCACAACCCCCACCTGTGGACATCGGGCCCTCATACCACCCTCATGGAGTCTGTTTCTGACCGTTTGAGCAGACACATGCACATTTGTGGCCTGCTGGAGGTAATTTTGCAGGGCTCTGGCAGTGCTCCTCCTGCTCCTCCTTGCACAAAGGCGGAGGTAGCAGTCCTGCTGCTGGGTTGTTGCCCTCCTACGGCCTCCTCCACGTTTCCTGATGTACTGGCCTGTCTCCTGGTAGCGCCTCCATGCTCGGGACACTACGCTGACAGACACAGCAAACCTTCTTGCCACAGCTCGCATTGATGTGCCATCCTGGATGAGCTGCACTACCTGAGCCACTTGTGTGGGTTGTAGACTCCGTCTCATGCTACCACTAGAGTGAAAGCACCGCCAGCATTCAAAAGTGACCAAAACATCAGTCAGGAAGCATAGGAACTGAGAAGTGGTCTGTGGTCACCACCTGGAAAACCAGTCTTTTATTCGGGGTGTCTTGCTAATTGCCTATAATTTCCACCTGTTGTCTATTCCATTTAAACAACAGCATGTGAAATGTATTGTCAATCAGTGTTGCTTCCAAAGTGGACAGTTTGATTTCGCAGAAGTGTGATTGACTTGGAGTTACATTGTGTTGTTTAAGTGTTCCCTTTATTTTTTTGAGCAGTGTAGATAGAGAAAGAGAAACAGATAGAGAAAGAGAAACAGATAGAGAAAGAGAAAGAGATAGAGATATAGATAGAGAAAGAGATAGATAAAGAGAAAGATAAACAGATAGAGAAAGAGAAAGAGATAGAGAAAGAGCAACATATAGAGAAAGAGAAAGAGATAGATATAGAGAAAGAGATAGAGAAAGAGAAAGATAAACAGATAGAGAAAGAGATAGAGAAAGAGAAACAGATAGAGAAAGAGAAAGAGAAGAGATAGAGAAACAGATAGAGAAACAGAAACAGATAGAGAAAGAGAAAGAGATAGAGAAAGAGAAAGAGAAAGAGATAGAGATATAGATAGAGAAAGAGATAGAGAAAGAGAAAGATAAACAGATAGAGAAAGAGAAAGAGATAGAGAAAGAGAAAGAGATAGATAAAGAGAAAGAGATAGAGAAAGAGAAAGAGAAACAGATAGAAAAAGAGAAACATATAGAGAAAGAGTTAGAGAAAGAGATAGAGAAAGAGAAACAGACAGAGAAACAGATAGAGAAAGAGAAAGAGATAGAGAAAGAGAAAGAGAAAGAGATAGAGATAGAAAAAGAGAAAGAGAAAGAGAAAGAGAAAGAGAAAGAGAAAGAGAAAGAGAAAGAGAAAGAAAAAGAGAAAGAGAAAGAGAAAGAGGTGGGAGGGAAAAAGGAAAGGATGCTAGGAGAGAAAAGGGAAAGGAAAGATGGAAGGAAGGAAGGAAGGAAGGAAGGAAGGAAGGAAGGAAGGAAGGAGAGTGGGAGGAGGAGAGTGGGAGGAGGAGAGGTCCATTTCATTAACAACTGTGGCCACTGAGCGTGACCGTGAGGAGCAGACAGACACCACGGCTCAATCAATTTAATGATGACATCATCAATAAATTAATTACAAACAGCCAATGGGAAAAAGGATGGTACACTGACACCTCGTCCTAATTGGGCATTTGAATTTTACGTATCTGTGATGCATCACAACGATTGGTCAGAATAATTTGTAACCAAAGTAGCTGTTTCGTAAGAGTTGCAGGGTTTAAAGCCTCCCGAGTGGTGCAGCGGTCTAAGGCACTACAGACGGCCGTGACCAGGAGACCCATGAGGCGGTGCACAATTGGCCCAGCGTCGTCCGGGTTAGGGGAGGGTTTGGCCGGACGGGATTTCCTTGTCCCATCGCACTCTAACGACTCCTTGTGGCAGGCCGGGCGCCTACAAGCTGACCTCGTTCGCTAGCTGGACGGTGTTTCCTCCGACACATTGGCGCGGCTGGTTTTTACGGGTTAAGCGAGCAGTGTGTCAAGAAGCAGTACGGCTTGGCAGGGTCGTGTTTCGGAGGACGCATGGCTCTCGACCTTCGCCTCTCAGTAGAGGAGTTGCAGCGATGGGACAAGACTGTAACTATTAATTGGATATCATGAAATTGGGGAGAAAAAAGGGTAAAAGTACAAAGAAATGAAAAGAATAGAGTTGCAGGGTTTGGATTTCGTTCAGATCTGGACATTCGGGCCTTAAAAGAAAAGTGAGAGGTGTAGCTGAGTGATGTGTAATTGTGTGGTTTGTTATGACGCAAGAAATGTTTCCAAACAACAGGGGACACCTGTCGGACTCAGCCCTGTAACTATAAACAAGCGGAGGAAGGATACTCTCCATCTCTTCTTACTACCTCCATCCAACCAACGCTCATTCCTTCTCTCCACGCGTCTTTTAGCGCAACGGAACACTGAATCTTACTGGACGACACAGTGAATAATTGATGGTGATTGAGAGACAGCTATGAAAGAAGAAAGATAGCCCCAGTGCCTCGGGGTCAAAGGTCAGGATATACCATTTCAGGCACTAGCCCCTACTTCCATCTAGATGACAGAATCATTTTTAACATGGTCATTGTTTCAATTACACACTGACTCTTGAGAATGCCCTTGAAGTAGGATGTCGGCCATTTTGACAGCTGTACCCAGATATCTTTATATAGCTCACTGATGTCTGTACCCCCAGACCGTTTATCTGTCCATATCTAAAATATTGTATATTTTATAATTTACAGTAGAATGACCTTGTTCCTGAAAAAAACACATTCGATATGGGCATTCTAAACAGGATTTTTTATCACAGTAACTGATCCCTAGTTTAAAGGCTGGTGCAGTTAGTGTTTCAAGGATGTTCCAACTGGCAACTGGAGCTTCTGCTCAGTTTTATGACAGTTAATTTCAAAACTACGCTCTGTCAAAATAATAAAATTTAAAAAAGGTGAAATTAGGCACTTGAAGGGATAAAAAGATTGCTCTCGAAATAGGCTGATTGCATGACTAATTTCAAGTGTGCAGCAGAGATGATTTTATTTGAACAAAGACTTCAGTCTGTTTAGATTTTGTCATTCCACCTACACAAGAATGACAAAAGCATGAACATGTAATGACCAGTGTATGACACATAATGTTACCCAAATATGAGAATTACAACATTAATGTCTGCAATGAATTAAGACTGAGTAATGCCCGGGTATACAGTATTATGAACCATACTACAGTACATTCTCACCCGTATCACACTGACCCCTCAATACTGAGGAATGCTGGGAAATATATTACCACAAACCGTCCAGTCATATCCACCCTGAGACATACCTGAACCAATCAGGTTCACCGAAAGCACAAATTAGCCAATGACATCCAGCCTGGGCCATATCCTACCCCAACCCCAACCTGACCTCTACTGACACTGTAGTACACAATCAAACAAACATACATCACTCCTGCATCTCTTTCTTCCTCTCTTCTATTCTCCCATAATGCCCTCTCTATTTATGTATTTAGCTCTTTCCTTCCTTCCAATCTTTCTGTCCTCCTTCCTATCAGTCATTCATTCTCTCTCTGTCCTCTTTCCTATCAGTCATTCATTCTCTTTCTGTCCTCTTTCCTATCAGTCATTCATTCTCTCGCTGTCCTGTGTATTGCATCAGAGGTCTGTCTCTAAGGTGTTCCAGTGTTTTTCCAGCCGGGAGGAGCACTGCAGAGCAAACTGACACCGCTACTGAATTATAGATATCTGTTACATCACACACACACACACACACACACACACACACACACACACACACACGCCTGCCACTCATTTACAGCACTCGCCTCTAACCACACAAACGCCTTATGCCTGACCCCTCCCCCATTCATCCTTCTTCCATAAAAACGCCACTCTCCATCCCTCCCTCTATCCCTCCCTTCAAAGACTTCGTCTTTCATCCTCCTTTCATCTCTCTAAGACTCCTGCAGGAAAAGCTGCGTCATTAAATCACTTCAAACAGAGAGAAAGAGAGTGGCCTGGTCTCACTCAATAACTACAGGAGAGAAGGAGAGAAGGAGAGAAAGAGAAAGAAAGAGAGAGAAAGTCTCCAGGCTCACGTCTAAAACAGAATGCATCGGCCCCCTACATATACAAAGTAGGGTTCCTCAAGGGTTCTACCTGGAACCATAATGACTCAAATAACATTTTGAGCCCTCTAATGGTTCTTTATAGTTCACAAAAAGTGATAATGTAGGGGAGGTGGCTCATTCAAATATTTTGGGGGGTGGTTTGCGCAAAGCTCTTTTTGCGCAACCGTGAGTGAGAGTGTCATTCCACTTTATCTAATGTGTTGTGTTACACCAGTACATGTTACATATGGCTATGGCCAGTGACGGTGTCTTGTGAAAGACTCTCGTATGGCCGTATGGGAACAGTTGACTAAATCAGTCAGTGGTTCTCATTTCTCTCCTCAGGGACCTCCAGCTGTTCCAGAGGTAGCTCATTTGGTTCAACTTGTCAATTAACACAATAATAAAACCTATGCAATTTTAACAATATAATATGGCTGACCAGAATACAAAACCCTGTACGGTTCTTCAAAATGATCTACAAAGAACCTTTCAGAATGAGATCTTTTTTTCAAAGAACCAATCTCCATTAAGGTTCTATATAGTCCCAAAAAGGGTTCCACTATGGTTACAAGCCAAAGACCCCTTATCTGGTACTATTTAGAAAAACATTGTGTGTGTGTACAGGGCCATAGACAGGAACTACTGTCATCATTACCATAACTGTGTGTACAGGGCCATAGACAGGAACTATCGTCATCATTACCATAACTGTGTGTACAGGGCCATAGACAGGAACTACTGTCATCATTACCATAACTGTGTGTACAGGGCCATAGACAGGAACTACTGTCATCATTACCATAACTGTGTGTACAGGGCCATAGACAGGAACTACTGTCATCATTACCATAACTGTGTGTACAGGGCCATAGACAGGAACTATCGTCATCATTACCATAACTGTGTGTACAGGGCCATAGACAGGAACTATCGTCATCATTACCATAACTGTGTGTACAGGGCCATATACAGGAACTATCGTCATCATTACCATAACTGTGTGTACAGGGCCATAGACAGGAACTACTGTCATCATTACCATAACTTTGTGTCCAGGGCCATAGACAGGAACTAATGTCATCATTATCATAACTGTGTGTACAGGGCCATAGACAGGAACTACTGTCATCATTATCATAACTGTGTGTACAGTGCCATAGACAGGAACTATCGTCATCATTACCATAACTGTGTGTACAGGGCCATAGACAGGAACTATCGTCATCATTACCATAACTGTGTGTACAGGGCCATAGACAGGAACTACTGTCATCATTACCATAACTGTGTGTACAGGGCCATAGACAGGAACTATCGTCATCTTACCATAACTGTGTGTACAGGGCCATAGACAGGAACTATCGTCATCATTACCATAACTGTGTGTACAGGGCCATAGACAGGAACTATCGTCATCATTACCATAACTGTGTGTACAGGGCCATAGACAGGAACTATCGTCATCATTACCATAACTGTGTGTACAGGGCCATATACAGGAACTATCGTCATCATTACCATAACTGTGTGTACAGGGCCACAGACAGGAACTATCGTCATCATTACCATAACTGTGTGTACAGGGCCATAGACAGGAACTATTGTCATCATTACCATAACTGTGTGTACAGGGCCATAGACAGGAACTATCGTCATCATTACCATAACTGTGTGTACAGGGCCATAGACAGGAACTATCGTCACTATTACCATAACTGTGTGTACAGGGCCATAGACAGGAACTATTGTCATCATTACCATAACTGTGTGTACAGGACCATATACAGGAACTACTGTCATCATTACCATAACTGTGTGTACAGGGCCATAGACAGGAACTATTGTCATCATTACCATAACTGTGTGTACAGGGCTATAGACAGGAACTATCGTCATCTTACCATAACTGTGTGTACAGGGCCATAGACAGGAACTATCGTCATTATTACCATAACTGTGTGTACAGGGCCATAGACAGGAACTATCGTCATCTTACCATAACTGTGTGTACAGGGCCATAGACAGGAACTATTGTCATCATTACCATAACTGTGTGTACAGGGCCATAGACAGGAACTATTGTCAGCATTACCATATCTGTGCCTGCCAACATTTGTATATCCCCATTGTCATGATAATCTTCTCATATGCCGCTTTGCCTTCCTACAATTTACATTTTAGTCACTTAGCAGACGCTCTTATCCAGAGCGACTTACAGTTAGTGAGTGCATACATTATTTTTTATTTTTTCATACTGGTCCCCTGTGGGAATCGAACCCACAACCCAGGCGTTGCAAGCGCCATGCTCTACCAACTGAGCTACACGGGACTTCCTGTCACATGTCTTATCCACAGTCAGAAACACAAGCACAATGGTCACAATGGTCACAACCAACATTTTCAGCTTGACACAATGGCATTGGAGGACTATACTGCTTTCATTTTACAGCAAAGAACTACACAAATGTGCCCGCGCAGTTGCGCACACACACACGCGTGCGCGCATGCACACACACACACACACACACACACACAAAGGAAAACAGCTGACTCATTGCAGCTTGCCAAGTTAAGAGCAGAGCGCAGAGTGTGGACTGACCAATGAGGCTCTTCGTAGCCTGCGGCTCATGGGCTTGTCGAAGGGCGGACTGTTCATGGCAAACTTCTCCAGGTAGCCTTCCGGTAGCCTGATGTCAGCCGGCAGAGACAGACGCTTGTTTATGTCCTGGAGAGCGAGAGAGAGAGGATAGAGAGAGGTGGGAGAGAGAGAAAGAGACAGAGATTAGTTAATAACTGTATGTTCAATCAGTCAATCAAATCAATATTATTATTGTGATACATTGTCTGTATATAAGAGTATACAGTGACCACTGGCCTGTACAGCATCAGGGTCAATTCCACATCAATGCAGTCAATTTAGGAAGTGGATTGAAATTACAATGCTGAAAGGTCCGCTTTGAATGAATTGACTGAATTGAAAGGGAATTGACACCCTGGTTGTGATACATCCATTACTAACAATCATATCTGTAGTCGACATTGAACTACATCTCCCAACATGCCTCACTCCTCTATAGCCTGCTCCAGGCAGGTTGCCAATCATCCCTGGTTTCCATGGCAGCACTGCCTGGCCCAGACCCAACCTCCCCAGAGGATATGTCCCCAATGTGTGTGTGTGTGTGTGTGTGTGTGTGTGTGTGTGTGTGTGTGTGTGTGTGTGTGTGTGTGTGTGTGTGTGTGTGTGTGTGTGTGTGTGTGTGTGCGAACATGTACACAAGCACAATGGTCATAACCAACATTTTCACCTTGGCACAATGGCATTGGAGGACCATACTGCTTTCATTTTACAACAAAGAACTACACAAATGAACATCCATGTGTGGATATCGAATCCTAATGTTTTGCAGAGATGGAAGGCTGCTAGCACATTCCAAAGGAAAGAAAACAACATGGAACTAGGGCTGTGACGGTCATTTTGTCAGCCGGTAACTGTCATGCAGATGACTGCCGGTCACACGGTAATTTACCGTTAATTAACATAAACATGTTTAGCATCATGGGCTTTCGAACATCTACATTTAAAAAAGTTTAATAAATCAATTTAATATAGCCTAGACCATCACAATAATAAATATTATTTATTTAGTTGTGATAGGCCTGTAAACCTGGGAATGTATTTGAAATAAAAAATAAAAGGGTTGCATGATGCAACTCTATATTAACTCTATATTAACTCTATATTAACACTATATTGACTCTATATTGACTCTATATTAACTCTATATTGACTCTATATTAACTCTATATTGACTCTATATTAACTCTATATTGACTCTATTGACTCTATATTAACTCTATATTAACTCTATATTGACTCTATATTAACTCTATATTAACTCTATATTGACTCTATATTGACTCTATATTGACTCTATATTAACTCTATATTGACTCTATATTGACTCTATATTAACTCTATATTAACTCTATATTGATGATTTGGAAAAGGTAGCAAAAAAAGGCATGCGCTCTGATCCTTCCTGCAGAGAGCGAGAGCCAATTGCATTGCTCTGCTTGTGTGGCAAGCAAGTTAGGGGATATCTAATCAATGGAAGATTAAATTAAAATGACAGAATTCAAAGTGAAATGAGAATTAAAGGCTACAGCGACCAAAAGCCAACAGGTAGGCTGCTATTTAGGCTATAATCTGAATGGAGTTGTTGTTTTGTGTAGCTAACTGTAGGACGGTGAGAAGCACAGTAACGTTATGGCTAGCCTCAATTAGCTAGCTTCTCTCGGTTTGATGAAGTCAAGACAGGTACTATGTAATCGAATGGGATGATAAATAACTAGCAAGAAGTTAGTCTAGCGGGAGATAACAGTGGTTGAGGTCGGTCTCTCCCTCCGTGCCTGCTCCGGTGCTCCGAGCATCATGTTTCTTACTCACACATTCACACACCAGCCTCCACTTCCTTATAGCCTACAGCTGCTCACTCTGAGGCTCTCTCTCTCCCTTTCTCCGGTTTAATAAAGTAGCAAAACAATTGGCTTTTCTGCTGCTTCCCTCACTCGGACCGGACCGGTTATCCTTTAGGTCCTTTCGGAACAGGTTTTTAAAATGTATTTATGCATATTGGGTCCGGGGCTTTCCTGTGTCCACTTTGGAACGGGAGCTCTAACTCACATCACCATTTGTCCTCATCATTCAGATTATTCCAATTCAATCATTAAGTGATTAGAGGGACAATAGAGCACTGAGTACCAGGCCATTAGCGAGGGCCGTTAGCAAGTTTGGTAGGCTACCCATCAGCGCCATTCATTTGTGCAGTTTTGGATGGGATTACCGTGACCAATGGTCATCAGGGAATTTGACTGCGGTCATTACTCGTGTGGCGGTAATATGGTCACCTTGACAGCCCTACATGGAACAGAACATATGAGCCATCACCCTGGGGACTCTGACAACCCATCACACGCACGCACACACACACACACACACAAACACACACACACACACATAAAGGACACATATTCTTATTATTTATATAATCAGCGATAGTAGTGACATCTTGACAACACACACACACAATATAAAATTAGGTTATACTGTACGTTAGTGTTGCAAGGTATACCAAAACTTCTGTAATTTTTCGATACTAGAACATGAAAAACGGTTCGGTACTAGAATTTTTGTTAGTTTCGGTACTTCTGTCAACTGTGTCTCTCGTCATATGGATTGAGAGGATCGAGTCTGTCTAGTAATTTGTCTGAATCTTCTCAAGGGGACAGTAGTAAGCTAGCTAGGCTAATTGACTTCTCAAGGGGACAGTAGTAAGCTAGCTAGGCTAATTGACTTCTCAAGGGGACAGTAGTAAACTAGCCAGGCTACATGTCTTCTCAAGGGGACAGTAGTAAGCTAGCCAGCCTACTTGTCTTCTCAAGGGGACAGTAGTAAACTAGCTAGGCTAATTGACTTCTCAAGGGGACAATAGTAAGCTAGCCAGCCTACTTGCGCATACAGCTGACACAGCATGAGCCACTTTTGAGAAGCAAGCAAAAGGAGAGAGAAAATGCGACACCATGGCCTCTTCTAACAAAAGCATCATACCTCCACACCCGCAGTTTGTTGACAAAACTGGCTCCAGAAGCAAACTATGGGAATATTTTTCTTACAGAGCAGATGATGAGGGCCAGCCCACCGAAACAACTATTCAAAAGGTGTTGCAAAGCAGTGCAGTGCAAGGGAGGTTTAGTTGCAAAACAACATAAAACAATTATTTTACACATGACATTCTGCATTGTAATGTTATTCTCCTAGCAACTAAATTCTAATTATTTTTGAGTGGCAATGACATGAACATATATTCAGCATGACATTCATGTGAGCATTATAATATGATTACAACCCAAAAGTAATATAAAATGAACTCATAGTTTAGCTGTGACAGCAATATATTTAGACTACTTTGCGTTTGTCTGGGCTTGCTAGCAGTAGCCACTAGCCAGTCAGCAGCAGCCCTGGGCGGAGCGTTGAACCCTGGGAGTTGAAATGCACTCTGGGAATCGTAGTATGCTGTGTAAAATCCATTGTATTTCTATGGTGGGTAAGCTTCAGAAATGAGCTTCAGAGTTTTTTTTTATGTCATTTTGGAACTAAACTATTAATTTAATACATACAATTATTTAGCTGTAATGAATCATAGGTCTAATGAATGTAATTTGACCCAATATTATGGCCATAGATTTAATTAACCCTGATATGTATCAAATTAAATTTCAATCAGTTTAGATATATGAGGCTCATGGTTTTGCATAAGGAATGTAATATGTTATTCAATGTTTATTTTTTTTATTTTTTTAAAGAAATTGAATATAGAATAGAATATATCCTATTTGTTATTTTAGTTGATCTACCAGTTATTAACATATTGTTCAATGTTGCAAAAAATAAAGCTCAGTGGTTATTCTGTGACTTTAGCTTATAGCGTTCTTTTTTTCTTCTTCCGTGGTATCATTTTGGTATCGAGTATCATTTTGGTATCGAGTATCGTTCTTTTTTTATATCATTTTGGTATAGAGTATCATTTTGGTATCGATTATCGTTTTGTTATAGAGTATCGTTTTGGTATCGAGTATCGTTTTGGTATTAAATATCGTTTTGTTATTGAATATCTTTCATATCGGGGTATCGTTTTGGTATCAAGTATCGTTTCGTTATTGAATATTGTTTTGATATTGATTATCGTTTTGGTATTGAATATCAATTTTTTGATAAACCTTGTATTGGTACCGAAGTCAAAATTCTGGTATCGTGACAACACTACTGTACGTAGGAATATACATACACATGTGAATATGACAACACCTTGACACATTCACCTGTACACAGTAAGCCTTTATCTCTGCTTAATAAGTCTCATCGACGCCTCATCCATTCTATTAATTCATCACCACACTCACTGAAGTACAAACTCAATCAACACACACATTGATTATACACACACACAGACAATGACTACTACACACAAACATGCCCACACACAACACACACACACACACACACACACACACACCATCACTCAAAAAATCATGTTCAGACACATGCACTCTTTCATTCACTTAGAAACATTTGATTTGATTTCATGCATGTGTACACACACACACACACACACACACACACCTGACTAGTGAGTACCCAGTATTGTCACATCACACACACACAACCTAGTACTTACAATGCAGAACAGCTCTAGTAAGTCCCTCATTGTCCCTCTGAATGGTAATCCTACACTCTCACACACGCTTCACACACTGCACCTCTCTCGTCTGCCACATGACCCAACAGATAGAGATGGACAGAACCAGAGAGAGAGAGAGCGAGAGAAAGAGAGAGAGAGAGAGAGAGAAAGAGAGAGAGAGAGAGGGCACGATTGTGCCAGAGTACCCCACACACTCTGAGGAAGAAGGGGAGGAGGAAGAGGGAAAAGAGGGAGGATGGACAGATTCCTGAGGGTAGAACAGAGATGGGGGAAGGGGGGAACGTGGAGGGATGGACAGATTCCTGAGGGTAGAACCGAGATGTGGGAAGGGGGGAACATGGAGGGATGGACAGATTCCTGAGGGTAGAACCGAGATGGGGGAAGGGGGGAACATGGAGGGATGGACAGATTCCTGAGGGTAGAACCGAGATGGGGGAAGGGGGGAACATGGAGGGATGGACAGATTCCTGAGGGTAGAACAGAGATGGGGGAAGGGGGGAACATGGAGGGATGGACAGATTCCTGAGGGTAGAACCGAGATGTGGGAAGGGGGGAACATGGAGGGATGGACAGATTCCTGAGGGTAGAACCGAGATGGGGGAAGGGGGGAATGTGGAGGAATGTTGGGAATCGCTGATAGGAAACAGTTATTTTCCATCTATCTGTCCTCCTCACTCTCTCCCTCTCCTCAGATCTATCTTTCCTCCTCCTCTCTCTCTCTCTCTCTCTCTCTCTCTCTCTCTCTCTCTCTCTCTCTCTCTCTCTCTCTCTCTCTCTCTCTCCCTCTCTTCCCTATCATGGTTTCATCATTTCATTCAGTCCCCCCCTCTCTCTCTCTCTCTCTCTGTTTCTCTCTCTCCCTCCCCCTTCTTCTCTCTGTCTGTAGTAAACATGGTCTAAATCAGTTCAGTCCAGAGTGTTCACACAGAGGCAGCAGACTGTGTGTCCAGGGGCATTTCCTGCAATACTGCTGCACTCATCATTCTACACACACACACACGCACGCACGCACACACACACACACACATACACACACACACACACACACACACACACACACACACACACACACACACACACACACACACACACACACACACACACACACACACACACACACACACACACACACACACACACACACCCACACACACACACACACACACACACACACACACACACACACACACACACACACACACAGACAGACAGACAGAGCTAAACAGACAGAGAGACAGACAGACAGACAGACAGACACACACACACACCAATTGTACCTCGTTGGAGATGCGTCTGTGGTGGTTGTTCCTCATGCGGACCCTAACTGGACTCTGGACTTCATCAGACGACGTCCCAGACGCCTGATCACTCTCCCCGTCTGAGCCCATCTTCACGTTCTCATGGACGATACCTGCAGGAAACATTAAATATACTTTATCTGGATCCTCAGTCAAGTATTAAAGGCCAACTCCTCAACTCCTGTGTTCTGATTAGTCATTACAATAACAATAGTTAAAATCCCAACAGAAATACACTGAATTAAAACCTCTGGAAGGACAGGGGATGATTTAGTTGTTATTTGAACCATTCTGTTTTTACATAGAACCCAAATATTTCAAATATATGCATACAGAGGTCAGGTCTTAGTTACAACCATGGAAGAAACACCATCCTCCATATAAATGATTGAAAGCAGGCAGATTTCTACCACTATCTTTCCTTCAGGTGATTTCATCCCTCTTTTTTTTTGTATCTCACATTTGATCATCCTCTTAATGGTTAAGGGACCAGAGTCAGAGAAACACACACAACCCTGAGATGACACTGCTTCAGAGCACCCCCTTCTGGGAGGTGTGGTAGAGTCCGACCCTCAGATGAGGGATTGTACCACCAGCCCTGCAGGGGTGTCAGCTAGGTATCAGCTAGGTGTGTAAAACACAGGTGGTGAGGTGAGGAGGTCAGAAGATCAATATCACCCTGCATGCACTGCAGCTGTCTTAAGCGTAAATCATAGTCCACAGACGCTGAGACGCATTAGTCCGGTGTTCCATTGTGACATAGATATGCGGCTCTGAGACTACACCGTCTGCGGTGGACGCACAGCCCGAACACTCACCTCCCCACAATTCCCAACCAACAAGTCTCCGGTATGCATCCTCTATTCATTTGAATGTGTTGACAGTTGGAGAAATTGCTTGAGCTGCGCTAAGAATTCGAAAAGTATGAAAGCCAATGGTCCAATATTCTAGAACACTGCTGTGTGTATGCGTACACGTTTTGGACTATGATAAACCCTTTACTGTGTGTGTGTGTGTGTGTGTGTGTTTGTCAATCCCCCTCCCATCATCACCTGTCTTCCCTGAATCCATCTGATAAATGAGTCTCAGGCGCGGTAGATAGACGAGATCTGTGGGTGTATATGACTGTGTGTGTGTATGTGTAGGTGTGTGTGTGTGGACGTGTTTAACTATTCTTGTGGGGACCAGAAGTCCCCACAAGAATAGTAAACAAAAATTATTTTGACCAACTGGGGACATTTAGTTAGTCCCCACGAGGTCACATGCCATTTCTAGGGGGTTTGGTGTTAGGGTTAGAATTACGTTAAGGGTTAGGGTTAGTTTTAGGGTTAGGGTTAGGAGCTAGGGTTTGTTTTAGGGTTAGGGTTAGGAGCTAGGGTTAAGGATAGGTTTTTGGGTTATGGTTATGGTTATGGTTAAGGTTAGGGTTAGGTTTAGGGGTTATTGAAAATAGGATTTCGAATGGGACTGAATTGTGTGTCCCCACAAGGTTAGCTGTACAAGACTGTGTGTGTGTGTGTGTGTGTGTGTGTGTGTGTGTGTGTGTGTGTGTGTGTGTGTGTGTGTGTGTGTGTGTGTGTGTGTAGAGAGAAGGGAGGTAAAACTCTCTTTCCTTCAGTCTAAGGTTTCAAGGTTTATTTGGCTTCCATGGTGTGTGGTATCTGAGACAGCAGCACTCAGGGATCAGTAGCCTAGTCTACAGACTGGAGGTGACTGAATGTAATGGTGTATACTGATAAACAGGACTGAATAACCACCTGACAGATAGACAGAGAGAAAGAGAGAGAGAGAGAGAGAGAGAGAGAGAGAGAGAGAGAGAGAGAGAGAGAGAGAGAGAGAGAGAGAGAGAGAGAGAGAGAGAGAGAGAGAGAGAGAGAGAGAGAGCGAGAGAGACAGAGAGAGAGAGAAAGAGGAAGAGAGAGAGAGAAAGAGAGAGAGCGAACGAGAGAGAGAGAGAGAGAGGGAGAGACAGAGAGAAAGAGGAGAGAGAGAGAGAAAGAGAGAGAGAGAGAGAGAGAGAGAGAGAGAGAGAGAGAGAGAGAGAGAGAGAGAGAGAGATAACAAAAAAGAGAGAGCATAGCTGCTCCAATGAGATTCATGGTTTTCCAGAATGAGAGAGTCTGTATTAACCCTTTGATGCGTATGATCACGTATTTGTGATCATTGTTGAGTGGTCCCTGCAGCGTACTATCTCAAATATGTGATTGGAACAGTAGCAACAGAATGTATGACGCAACAAACACGTCTAAACAGCATTGTTATCTGAACAGCATCTAAATATTTTTTTGTACTGATGGAAAATAAAGGTCTTAAACTTTATTCCTCAATTTTACCTTTTATTGTAAAAGCTAAATGCGAACTTCATCATCCAAGCATCACACGGAACACATCCACAGCCAAACTCATTCTATAAACCAGTCTAAATAACAGGTTGCGCTGACAAAAAACAATACATAAGTTAGCGACCTAACAGCTAGACTAGTTTACAATGTACCACATCTCTGGTGAGCACAAGAGACGAATGTAATGTTGTTTAGAAAAGAAATGCATGTCAGCTAAGCTAACAGCAGCTAAATTCGTAAGGAAAATAACCATGAAGGCAATGCGGGCGCCAGCCAGAAAATGTGCTGGGGGAAAACGTTTGTGCAAGGCATGTTCTGACTAGAGATGCGCAATGTCTTCATACTTGATCTGGGGAAACACTGGGGAAGTGCTTGGGCTCTCATTGAAGAGAGAACTTTGTCCGGCTCAGTAAAGCCTGAAACATAAATTGTCCATAACAGTGAAATGGGCTACTTCCTATGTGAATTAATGAGGAGGCTGAACACACCTCTACACATAGCCTATAGATAATTGGCAGGCAGCGTGCCTTAGCTTGAGGGCAGCGCGGGTAACTGTCCTGTTGCGTAACAATCACATTTTGGAGCAGTGAGAGCATTCTGACATCACGCGCATGAAAAGACTCATGCAGGGGCAACGGTTAGAGATATTTGGAACTCACACGTGAAAAGGTTAAAAGACATGAAGATCATCACAGATGAAGGTAGAATTGTTCTCTGTTAGCACCCATAACACACTGTCATTTCCCTGTCGTTTCCAGTGTCAACAAAACCAGTACGGTTGAAGAGAAGGAGGAGGATAGGAGGATAGGAGAGGAGGAGGATAGGAGGATAGGAGAGGAGGAGGAGGATAGGAGGCTAGGAGAGGAGGAGGATAGGAGGATAGGAGGCTAGGAGAGGAGGAGGATAGGATAGGAGGATAGGAGGCTAGGAGAGGAGGAGGATAGGAGGATAGGAGAGGAGGAGGAGGATAGGAGGCTAGGAGAGGAGGAGGATAGGAGGATAGGAGGCTAGGAGAGGAGGAGGATAGGATAGGAGGATAGGAGGCTAGGAGAGGAGGAGGATAGGAGAGGAGGAGGAGGATAGGAGGCTAGGAGAGGAGGAGGATAGGAGGATAGGAGAGGAGGAGGAGAGGAGAGGAGGAGGAGGATAGGAGGCTAGGAGAGGAGGAGGATAGGAGGCTAGGAGAGGAGGAGGATAGGAGGATAGGAGAGGAGGAGGATAGGAGAGGAGGATAGGAGGCTAGGAGAGGAGGAGGATAGGAGGATAGGAGAGGAGGAGGATAGGAGGCTAGGAGAGGAGGAGGATAGGAGGATAGGAGATGGAGGAGGAGGATCGGAGGATAGGAGATGGAGTAAGGAAGGATTAGTGAGGGGGATGATTGGATACGTAAGGGCACAATCATGGGTAGCGAGGGAGAAGGTGAGGAGGAGAGGAGGGGGAGGAGAAGAGGACGGGGTTGTGGGGGATTGTATTTGCAAGGTTATCCATCATACCTGTCAGCGATGGGGAGAGGAGAGGGATTTAGAAAACATGGCAAGCCTAAACTAACAACAACATCACAAATCTGTCTATACTGTAAAACAAATGATTAAACTATAATCACAATGTTTTTTTTAAACATTATTAACAACTGTCAGAACTCTAACCTACCTGTTCATGTTACCTACATCTGTGCTTATAATTCAACATCTCCTCACGGCAAACCTAAACTCCCTCTGTGTGTGTACAGCTGTAAGGGTTCCATTATCTACATCTCCTCACGGCAACCCTCAACTACCTGTTCACTTGACTGCATCTGTCCATATGAACATCAACTGTTGACATACAGTGCAGTAAACACTATATGTTCATTACCTCCAGACGTACACTATAGTACACATATGGTACATCTGAGCTAACACAGACATTCCAACTAGTCAAGTGTATGTCACTTGCAAATAAAAGCACTGCGTAAACATAGCTAATTCCTGCCTGTATGTACCGGATAATGTGTCCAGCCAAGAGTAACCTAGCCACATCAGAAATCAACACTCAGGGTTGATGTGGAAACATTACACTGACAGTAACTGACACTAGACAGATAAATCCAACCAGGATATCTACCTGCTGATATACACATAGACACACACACACACACACACACACACACACACACACACACACACACACACACACACACACACACACACACACACACACACCTGACTAGTGAGTACCCAGTATTGTCACATCACTGTCACCCTAAGGAGAAGTCATGGTGTGGTTTGCTTATGTAAACATGGAGATAGGACAAGACAGGACAGGGCAGGGTGATCAGAGAGAAGAACACAGTCATCTGTTGTGGAAAATTCCACTACTTAAACATAGAGTAAGACATCACCTGACAGTAGCATATCACCTGTTTTAGCCAGCTGGGTAGGCCAGGCCTTTTAGATATTGGTGATGGAAAAAGGTGAGTTACATAAACCTAAAGCACTCGGAGAAAACAGTACAATCATAAGATTTATTTAAATTCCCACACTCACAAACACAAGCACACACACACACACACACACATCCAGCCAAACTCCTTACCTTAGTATCCCTCAAAGCCATACATAGAGAGAGCTCAGACAACTTTTAGAACGGACGCCATGTTGCTGCCCTTGAGCATTCATTCCAATTATCCATTCAGGACAAGTATTTGGATTCTAATTTTAATTCAAGACATTCAGTTACATAGCATTAAGAAAATTCCATAAACTGCTATTGGTCAATATTGTCCATAGATGCGGTAAAGAGGACAATGGAATGCAGACCGTCGGGGACACTGGATTGGCACACATTCAACAAATCTGATCGAACAAAGTGTATATTCGTAAAATCTGTCAT
>NC_140009.1:10311795-10336795 GCF_964263955.1 Coregonus lavaretus | reverse complement strand
ATTATTAATAATGCAGAGCTACTGCAGGACTACTAATAATACATGACTATTACAGGACTATTAATAATACAGGACTGTCACAGGACTATTATAATGTGGGACTATTACAGGACTATTAATAATACAGGACTATTACAGGACTATTAATAATACAGGACTGTCACATGACTATTATAATGTGGGACTATTACAGGACTATTAATAATGCAGGACTGTCACAGGACTATTATAATGTGGGACTATTACAGAACTATTAATAATACATGACTATTACAGGACTATTAATAATACAGGACTGTCACAGGACTATTATAATGTGGGACTATTACAGGACTATTAATAATACAGGACTATTACAGGACTATTAATAATATAGGACTGTCACATGACTATTATAATGTGGGACTATTACAGGACTATAAATAATACAGGACTATTACAGGACTATTAATAATACAGGACTGTCGCAGGACTATTATAATGTGGGACTATTTCAGGACTATTAATAATACAGGCCTACCGCAGGACTATTAATAATGCAATACTATTACAGGACTATTAATTAATACAGGACTATCACAGGGCTAGTAATAATAATACGGAACTATTACAGGACTATTAATAATACAGGACTATTAAAGGACTAGTAATAATACAGGACTATTACATGGCTATTAATAATACAGGACCATTACAGGACAGGACTATTATAACACATGACTATTATAAGACTATTATAATACAGGACTAGTAATAATACAGGACTATTACATGGCTATTAATAATACAGGACTATTACAGAACTATTATAATACTTGACTATTATAGGACTATTATAATGTGGGGCTATTGCAGGACTTTTAATAGCATGGGACTTTTAAAGGACTATAAGTAACATGGGACTATTAAAGAACTATAAAAATACAGGACTATTACATAGTTGTTAATAGTACAGGACTATTACAGGACTATTACAGGACTATTAATAATACAGGATCATTGCATGACTATTTATAATACAGGGCTATTACGTGACTATTAATAATATGTGACTACTACAGAACTATTAATAATACAGGACTATTATAGGACTATCAATAATACAGGACTATCATATTACTATTATAATACAGGACTATTACAATACTATTAATATTACAGGACTATTAATAACACCGGAATATTGATAATACAGGACTATTACAGGACTATTTACAATACAGGAATGTCGCAGGACTATTATAATGTGGGACTATTACAGGACTATTAATAATACAGGACTACCGCAAGATTATTAATAATACAACACTATTACAGGACTATTAATTAATACAGGACTATCACAGGGCTAGTAATAATAATACGGAACTATTACAGGACTATCAATAATACAGGACTATTACAGGACTATTAATAATACAGGACTATTACATAACTATTAATAATACAGGTCTATTACAGGACTATTAATAATACAGGACTATTACAGGACTATTATAATACAGGACTATTACAAGACTATTATAATACTGGACTAGTAATAATACAGGATACTACATGGCTATTAATAATACAGGACTATTACAGAACTATTATAATATGTGACTATTATATGACGATTATAACATGGGGCTATTACAGGACTATTAATAGCATGGAACTATTAAAGGACTATGAGTAACATGGGACTATAAAATAACTATTAAAAATACAGGACTATTACATAGTTGTTAATAGTACAGGGCTATTACAGGACTATTATAATACAGGACTATCAAATAACTATTAAAAATGCAGGACTATTAATAATACAGGCCAATTAATAATACAGGACTATTACATGACTATTTATAATACAGGACTATTACAGAACTATTAATAATACAGGACTATTACAGAACTATTAATAATACAGGTCTACTACAGGACTATTAATAATGCAGGACTATTATAGGACTATCAATAATACAGGACTATCACATGACTATTATAATACAGGACTATTACAATACTATTAATAATACAGGACTATTAATAACACAGGAATATTAATAATACAGGACTATTACAGGACTATTAATAATACAGGACTATTAAAGAACTATTATAATATGTGACTATTATATGACGATTATAACATGGGGCTATTACAGGACTATTAATAGCATGGAACTATTAAAGGACTATAAGTAACATGGGACTATTAAATAACTATTAAAAATTCAGGACTATTACATAGTTGTTAATAGTACAGGGCTATTACAGGACTATTATAATACAGGACTATCAAATAACTATTAATAATGCAGGACTATTAATAATACAGGCCAATTAATAATACAGGACTATTACATGACTATTTATAATACAGGACTATTACAGAACTATTAATAATACAGGACTATTACAGAACTATTAATAATACAGGTCTACTACAGGACTATTAATAATGCAGGACTATTATAGGACTATCAATAATACAGGACTATCACATGACTATTATAATACAGGACTATTACAATACTATTAATAATACAGGACTATTAGTAACACATGAATATTAATAATACAGGACTATTACAGGACTATTAATAATACAGGACTATTACATAACTTATAATTAATACAGGTCTATTACAGGACTATTAATAATACAGGACTATTATAGGACTACAATAATACAGGATATTACAGGACTATTAATAATACAGGACTATTAATAATACAGGAATATTAATAATTCAGGAATATTACAGGACTATTAATAATACAGGACTATTACATAACTATTAATAATATAGGTCTATTACAGGACTATTAATAATACAGGACTATTACAGAATTATTATAATGCAGGACTATTGATAATACAGGACTATTATAATACAGGACTATTACAGGACTATTAATAATACATGTCTATTACAGGACTATCAATAATGCAGGACTATTAACAATACAGGACTATTAACAATACAGGACTATCACAGGACTATTACAGAACTATTAGTAATACAGGTCCATTACAGGACTATTAATAATACAGAACTATTATAGGACTATTGATAACAAAGGACTATTACAGGACTATTAATAATACATGACCATTTCAGGACTATCAATAATACATGACTATTGCAGGACTATCGCAGGACTATTAATAATACAGGACTATTACATGACTATTAATAATACCGGTATATTACAGGACTATTGATAATACATGACTATTTCAGGACTATTAATAATACAGGACTATTATAGGACTATTAAAGGCCCAGGAGATGCTGCAGCACCCTCAGCACCCCTACTTCCCGCGGCTATGCATATACACTCTCTCACACACCCACCCACACACACACACACACACACACACACACACACACACACACACACACACACACACACACACACACACACACACACACAAACCTCAATGAAAAAACACATGATTTCACATTTGAAATGTCCACGTTTTCACGTGACATTTTATAAATCATGTGAAACCATGTGTTTTTTGAACACTTCACAGACACACACACAACCCTTAAAGCTGCAATATGTAACTTTTTGGGCAAACCGACCAAATTCACATAGAAATGTGAGTTACAGATCTGTCATTCTCATTGAAAGCAAGTCTAAGAAGCGGTAGATCTGTTTTATGTGAGCTGTTTCTATGCTTCTCGTTCTTAAGTTTAGTTTTTGCAACTTTTACTTTCGGTTTTGTACTGCAGCTTCAAACAGCTGAAAATACAATATTTTGGGTTATGGAAAATATATTTCACAGATGGTACAATGATTCTTTACACTATACTTGCTTGTTTTGTCACATAAACTGATATTAGGCAAACTATTACAATTTTAGCAACCAGGAAATGGTGGAGCAATTTTTTGCATTTAAGGAAAAAACATATGAAATCATGTGAAACCATGGCTGAATCTCAAACCAAACACTTTGAGCACTCGATCACTCGATATGCGCGTTCACGAGTCAATCGAGTCAACCTCAAACGCTAGTTGTGGAGTCACCGAGGGCTCCACTGCACCCTTCGGAAGTCTCTTTATCGAGTGGGCAAACTATGCTTACTTGTTACTTGGCGACCTTGGCAGCAACTTCTTCCCATGAATTCTAGAATGTTACCTAGCAACAGGTCACTACTATGTCGCCCTCAAAAATAGACAGAATAAATCAAGAAATCTGTAATTAATTTTGAAGTTTAATTTAGAGAAGGTCTTAGTCGCGCGTTTTTACATCTAGCTAAGGAGTTTAGGATATTTCTGAAATTTGATAATGTACACAAAAACTTTATCCATTATTAGCTTGCGAAAGAGAAGATAACCAGCTAGTGCAACACTAAATGCAATGCTCCTTCCATAAGCTAGCTAGCTAGTTAGCTAGCTACTGTAGTAACATTTTATCACAATGAAGCAACGTGTTTTAATGAAGCAGCAAACAGCCTGCTCTGCCCCGAGTCTGTACAGTATCGAGCCTGATGCTGTGCTGTGCATTTAGCTGACCCAATGTTACAACGTAGCAATTGGTGCTCTGGAAACATGCTGAAGTACGGACTGACTGTGCTGGGAACATGTCTACAACTTCTTCAAGAAGCGGTCAAACTATCGTAATTAAGTGACAAGCTACACGCTGTTTATCAGTGCAATGTCCAACGTCCTTAGGTAGCGCTAGCAAAAATTTCATCCCTGTGTTTGTCAGTGAAGCTAGCTATCAGCAGGCTACAGCAAGCTAAAACTCAGCTGATGAAATCTTTCTACCAGTCTATCAGAGTATACGTGTGTCTGCCCCAGGTCCCCAGTGCCCGTGTTTCATAGCAAGTGAGTCATGCTACATGACAGGTCTCGGGAGACACGCTAGAGAATGGATTTAGAATTTTGTAATATTGATAAATGACAGTTGGGACGTCATTTGGCTAAAATACTTGCAGACTCGAGTGATCGCTATCGAATACAACAGCAAGTGGCCACTCCATAAAGGGCTTAGGGGCCAAGTGTTCAGTTTGAGATTCAGCCCATGTGTTTTTGGAACACTTCACATGTGATGATATTTCACATGAAGTATCACGTGGATTTTCATGTGATCACATAACCTTTCACATGTGGATTAACATTTTCACATGTGAATATTTTTCACGAGATTTCACAGGTGGTGCCCTGCAAACAAACATTTGCCGTTAGGATACACACAAAAACAGTACTTCAAACATACAGTGTTTTCAACTTACATATTTGACACACATAATTACATTGTGTATTTTTATTCATAAAGTAACTATTATTCAACATATCCCAACCTGGGATTTGAACTCACAACCTCTTGATTCACGGCATTTTTATCTTTCTGCTACGCCACCATGTCTGTGTCAATGACTGATTTTACCTGTATTCCTACACTTTGAAAATACACTCAAGGAAAACTATTATATTTATCATAGTGATTCAGGAGTAACATTAAAACGGAATAATATGACCCACAAACATTAGAAAACTATATAGATAACCCCTCAAATTGCTAAAATAAGTCAATGAAATCAATGATGAGAGAATAGTCAGATTAACTGATAACTAAAATAGCAGTGCAGATGGCACTCTTGTATTATAGGTAATGTATTATAGGTAATGTACAGTATTATAGGTAACGAATGTGTAGAGGAATACTACTGTCACGACTTCTGCCGAGGCTGCCTCCCCTCCTTGCTCGGGCAGGCTTCGGCGTTCGTCGTCACCGGCTTACTAACCACTGCCGCTCCATATATCATCATTCCATTAGTCTTGTCTTGTCAATTACACACACCTGGTTCTTATCCCCTCATTAGTCTGTGTATAAGTGTTCCCTCTGCCCCCTTGTCCTTGTGGGTGATTGTTTTATGTGAGTTGAGTGTAGCTCGTGGAGCTACTCGTACCTTGTATTGCCGGGGTAGATATTTCCCCTGTGCCTGTATTTTGTTGGAGCTACCAGTACCTTGTATTGATGGGGTAGATTGTTCCCCTGTGCCTGTATTTTGTTGGAGCTACCAGTACCTTGTATTGATGGGGTAGATTGTTCCCCTGTGCCTGTATTTTGTTGGAGCTACCAGTACCTTGTATTGATGGGGTAGATTGTTCCCCTGTGCCTGTATTTTGTTGGAGCTACCAGTACCTTGTATTGATGGGGTAGATTGTTCCCCTGTGCCTGTATTTTGTTGGAGCTACCAGTACCTTGTATTGATGGGGTAGATTGTTCCCCTGTGCCTGTATTTTGTTGTCGCTATCCAGTGCAACTGTGTACGACTGTTACGGATACAGGTATCCTGTGTTTTTGTGTGTTTCTCTCCTTCTGCCCTAATCACAGGTGTCCTGTATGTTCCTGATTGGTGGTCGTTGAGGTGTCTGCTGATTGGACCAATCAGTGAACATTCCTGTGCATTGCACCACCTGTTACTCGTTTTTTTCAATCACACATCCCATTGTATAAAAACCAGTCTTGTGTTTGTTGAGAGAGAGAGAATATTTCTGTATGTGAGTATGGACACTGTGGTGTCCTGTTTTTGTTTACTCACTAAGTTGCTGGTTACTATGATTGGTACTTTTGTTAGACCACTGTTTGGTATGTGAGTAATGGATACTGTGATGTCCTGTGTTTAGAGTACTCATTAGTTTGCTGGTTACTCTGTTTGGTAACTATTGTGTGTTTCTGGGAAAAGGGGAGTTTGAGCTAGCTGCCCTTGGGCATACATTTCCCGTAGAAAGAACTGTCTATAAACACTAGTTAGACCTGAGCGGACCACCCCCTGTATTTTTGTATGGTAGCAGTAGCCTAGCGGTTCTTGAGGCAGGCAAGATCAGCTTAGGGGTGTTTTACACTATTGTTTCATTTCTTGGGTCCTGCTCAGCCCTTTTTCCCAAACCTTTACCGTGTGTTCAGAAATAAACCATTTGTGTTTGACGGTAGGTCATGGTTGTTGTGTCATATTTGTTCTCACTGTTCCATGCCACCCTTATAATTTACATGAATTATGTTACGGGTCTCATGTCCATCACCCTAGACGTTCAAAGCCACGGGGTTCGTAACATAAAGTGGGGGCTCGTCTGGGATATCTATCCCATGCTACTCATGTAAATTAGTAAGTGTCTGGTTCAGTGTTGAGCTTGGCAGCTGTACTACCTGTTTTTTTTTGTGTTCAGTAGTCGACGGCTCGTGTTGCTAGTAGGATGGCTACTTTTGAGTTGGAGGCATTTTTGGAAAACCCTACGTGGGGGGTTTTTGAGAATTGCCGTAGAGTGGATCTACAGGTTTTGGCTGACCACTTTTCTGTACCGATATCAAGGGTTTTAGTGAAAGCCGAAGTGAGGAAAGCAGTGTTAGAAATATTGTTGAGCGAGCGAGTGCTTGAGTTACCGCCGCCTGAGTCTGCTGCTCCTGTAGGGGAGGTGGTGGCTGTTCCTGTAAGCCCATCAGTGTCTGAGGACGAGGCTAAGGCTCCGGCCACATTGCCCCGTTATGACCCACTCTCCCCACTGACTGACAGTGATGCCAGGATGGATGTCCGCTTGACACGGCTCCAAATGGAGGCGGAAGAGCGGGCACAAATCAGGCTAGACAAACTGGAGACGCGTAGGCTTGATCAAGAACTGGAGACGCGTAAGATGGAACTGGAGATGCGTAAGATGGAACTGGAGGTGCGTAAAATGGAACTAGAGGCAGAAACAGCGAGGTTAGTCTCTGCTAATACTATGCCTGCTAGTGAGCCATCCTCACCAGCTGTGTCGGCTGCTACGTTTGATATTAGTAGGCAGATCACCTTGGTACCTGTGTTCAGGGAGTCAGAGGTTGATTCCTATTTCAGTGTGTTTGAACGGATAGCGGTAGCATTGAAATGGCCCGAAGAGGTATGGTGCCTATTACTTCAGTGTAAACTAACAGGTAAAGCCCAAGAGGTTCTGGCAGTGCTACCTCTTGAAGACAGTTTGAATTATGAAGTGGTCAAAGCTACTGTTCTTCGTGCCTATGAGCTTGTTCCTGAGGCATATCGACAGAGATTTAGGTCTCATAAAAAGTCTCCTACTCAGACTTATGTGGAGTTTGCTAGAGACAAAGGAAATCTGTTTGACAAATGGCACAGTGCTAGTAAAGTAACTGATTTTAACTCTCTACGGGAGTTAATCTTGTTAGAAGAGTTTAAAAATTGCTTACCGGAACGCATTGTAGTTTATCTGAACGAACAGAAAGTATCCTCACTGTCGGAAGCGTCTGTATTGGCCGTCGAGTTTGTGTTGACGCCTAAGAGCGTGTTTTCGGCTCGTACGGAGAGCAGGGCTGCGGAGTTGCTAACTTTTAGTCCTAGTCGAACAGCAGTACATCCAGCACGCCCAAAATATGTGCGTCACTGTTTCTATTGTCATAAGGTGGGACATATGGTTAATGATTGCTTTCTGCTAAAACGCAAACCGGGGATGCCTCAGCACGCCAAGCCGCCAACGGGTGTTGGGCTGATTCGTACGGTTGTAAGGCCGGAATCAAGACAGAGGCCTCATAGTGAATGTGGTTTGAAAGTCCCTGTCCCAGATCACAGTTATGAACCGTTCATTTTTGAGGGGTTTGTTTCTATATCAGATGACGAAGCGTCTCAGCGTCCAGTTAGAATCCTCAGAGATACTGGTGCGGCGCAGTCGTTCATACTAGCTGATGTGTTGCCCTTGTCTAATAATACATATTGTGGTTCCAGTGTGTTAGTACAAGGAATTGAAATGGGATTTGTCCCAGTGCCATTGCACTTTGTGAACGTACACTCTGAGTTAGTCAGTGGAGTGTTCAGAGTTGGAGTACGTCCTATGTTGCCAGTAAAAGGTGTGACATTTATAATGGGCAACGATATTGCCGGAGGAAAGGTGATACCCGTATTGGAGGTATTGGATAAAAGTGACCAGTCTCTCTCCGAGGAGCTGGCACAGGGTTATCCAGATGTGTTCCCCGCTTGTGCTGTCACACGTGCTCAAGCACGACAAGTGGGTGAAGTGATAGATTTGTCGAACACGATTCTATTCAGAGAGTGTGACCCAGAGGATAGTTCGGGTGCTACCTCTGGTAAGCTGGTGCAGTCTGACCAACAGTCCAGAGAAAGGAAGAAGGATGTGTAACTTGTTGCTGAGGCAATACAGTTACCAGTCACTCGTGAGCAGCTGATCGCTAACCAAAAGGTTGACATTAGCCTGGCTAAATGTTTTTCTAGTGTTGTCTCAGAGGAGGAGCTAAAGAAGAAAAACATGGCATACTTCATTGATGGTAATCTCCTCATGCGTAAATGGACATCCCATGTTGACGCTGGCGGAGATTGGAATGCTGTTTACCAAATAGTGATTCCTACAGCCTTTCGACAAAATGTTTTATCCCTCGCTCATGATCACCAGTGGTCCGGACATCTGGGAGTCACCAAGACTTATGATCGAGTTTTGCGACATTTCTTTTGGCCTGGTTTAAAACAAGATGTGGCTCAGTTCTGTCGGACTTGCCACACCTGTCAAGTAACTGGGAAACCGAACCAGGTTATTTCCCCCGCGCCTCTTTGTCCCATACCGGCCATAGGTGAACCCTTCGAACATGTGATGGTTGATTGTGTTGGACCATTACCAAAAACAAAATCTGGTAACCAGTTTATGTTGACAATTATGTGTGTGGCCACCAGGTACCCAGAGGCCATTCCTCTGCGAAGGATTACTGCTCCAGTGGTGAGTAAAGCGTTGATCAAATTCTTCTCAACTTTTGGGTTACCTAAGGTGATACAAACTGATCAGGGTACGAATTTCCTTTCTAAACTTTTCAAACAAGTGTTAAAATCCTTGTCAGTTACACACCGTGTGTCAAGCGCATATCACCCAGAGTCTCAGGGTGCGCTTGAACGTTGGCATCAGACCCTGAAGTCTATGCTCCGTAAATATTGCTTGGAATCTGAGAAAGATTGGGATGAGGGAGTTCCTCTAGTGTTGTTTGCTGTCCGTGAGACAGTACAGGAATCCCTAGGGTTCAGCCCAGCTGAACTGGTGTTTGGACACACCATGAGAGGACCTATGAAAGTCCTTAAGGATCAGTTTTTGTCACAAGAGTTGTGTGTGAAAGAAAATGTGTTGGACTACGTTAGTCGCTTTCGTGAGCGCCTACATGGTGCCTGTGCTCTAGCAAAGGAAGCGCTGTCTTCCTCACAGAAACGGATGAAACGACACTATGACACACAGGCTGTTTCTCGTTCACTGCAGCCAGGTGACCAAGTTCTTGTATTGTTGCCTGTGCCAGGAGCGTCATTGTCAGCACGTTTCTCTGGTCCTTATGTCATTGAAAAGAAACTAAGTGAAACTGACTATGTGATACAGACTCCTGATAGAAAACGGCAATCTCGTGTGTGCCACGTTAACATGTTGAAGACATACCACACCAGACCCGTCACTCAGGTAGACAGTCCAGAGAAACTGGCCGAGTCGGCTGTCTCTATTGCTGCTACGGCTGTAGTGGGAGGTCATGTTAATGATGTGGACGGAGATGGTTTGGAGTTGCGCAATACTCAGCAGCAGTGTGCTAGATTGCCCAATTCAGAGATGCTGCTGTCTCTCCCGTCAAGCCTGATTCATTTAACGGACAGACAGTCAGATGATATTGTGAGACTATTACACAGCTTTCCATGTCTTTTTAATGATGTTCCTACATGTACAAATGTGTTAGAACATGACATTAATGTTGGAAACGCTGCACCTATCAAGCAACATGCTTATCGTGTCAACGTCGCTAAGAGAAAGATAATGAGGGGTGAGGTCGGTTATTTGCTGGAGAATAACCTGGCTATGCCAAGTTCAAGTCCTTGGAGTTCTCCGTGCATTCTGGTTCCTAAACCTGATGGGACATCCAGATTATGTACGGACTATCGGAAAGTCAATGCTGTCACAGTGCCCGACTCGTTCCCGTTACCCAGACTGGATGACTGTATTGATACTGTTGGTGCTGCTACTTATGTAACCAAACTAGATCTTCTAAAAGGTTACTGGCAGGTGCCGTTAACCCCACGTGCCTCCGACATATCTGCCTTTGTGACCCCAGATCACTTCCTACAATATGCTGTCATGGCATTTGGGATGCGGAACGCACCAGCCACTTTCCAACGCCTGGTTAACACAGTATTGGCTGGAGTTCCTAATTGTAGTGCTTACCTTGATGATCTGGTAATTTATTCAACTGAGTGGTCTGATCATGTTAAAAACTCTAAGGGTAGTGTGTGAACGTCTAGCAACCGCTTCTCTAACCCTGAACTTAGCAAAGTGCGAGTTTGGGAAGGCCACTGTTACTTATCTTGGTAAACAGGTCGGCCATGGTCAGGTGCGCCCTGTAGATGCCAAGGTCTCCGCTATAAACGCATTTCCCGCACCTACCACCAGAAGAGAGCTACGCCGTTTTTTAGGGATGGTTGGCTACTACCGTAGTTTCTGTAAAAATTTCTCTGCGGTAGTTGCTCCATTAACGGATTTGCTCAGTCCGGCGAGAAAATTTGTATGGTCTGAAGATTGTTGTACTGCTTTTAACACTGCTAAAGCACTCTTATGTAGTACTCCTGTTCTTGCTGCGCCAGATTTTGAACGACCGTTTAAACTGGAGGTAGATGCAAGTGCCAGAGGTGCTGGTGCTGTTCTACTGCAGCAGGGCCAGAGTGGAGTGGACCATCCTGTCTGTTATATTTCACGGAAATTTAACAAATGTCAGACAAACTATTCCACCATTGAACAAGAAGCTCTAGCTTTGTTGTTAGCTCTGCAGTACTTTGAAGTTTATGTTGGTGTCACACCCTGGCCTTAGTTATCTTTGTTTTCACTAATATTTTAGTTAGGTCAGGGTGTGACATGGTGAAGTATGTGTTTTGGGTTTGTCTAGGGGTTTGTAGGTTTATGGGGTAATGTCTTGTCTAGGTGTTTGTATGTTGATGGCTGCCTGGATTGGTTCTCAATTGGAGACAGCTGTGGTTTATTGTCTCTAATTGGGAGCCATATTTAAGGCAGCCATGGGCATCATGTGTTTGTGGGTAATTGTCTAAGTTGAACGTTTGTTGCTTGTCTGTGCACTTACGTTACTTTAGCTTCACGGTCGTTTGTTGTTTTGTAAGTTTTGGATAGTGTTCGGTTTCGTGTTTTTCTCTCTTCCATAATAAAGAGATGTATTTTGCACACGCTGCGCCTTGGTCCACCTCTATGCTTGACGATCGTGACAGAATTACCCACCATCAAAGGACCAAGTGGCGTGTCCAGGAGCCAAGGGTCTGGACATGGGAGGAGATTGTGGAAGGTAAAGGGTCTTGGACTTGGGAGGAAATCCTGGATGGGATGGATCGACGGCCATGGTGTGAAACAGTGGAGAGGCGACTGAGAGAGGAGCAACGGCGTCAGCAGGGCCATCGTCGGAAGGACGAGAGGCAACCCCAAAAAGTTTTTGGGGGGGGGCACATGGCTTGGGCGGCTGGGCAGCAGGAGGCTGCCACAGGGAGACGTGGAGAGAAGGCTACCGGTTTACGGGAGCCATTGGCGAGTAGAGGGAGGGAAGCAGTTGAGGCACGGCGTAAGAGACTGAGGTGTGTTACCAGTCCGGTCCGGCCCGTTCCTGATCCCCGGTTAAGGCCAGTGGTGTGTGTTCCCAGTACGGACCGGCCTGTTCCTACTCCACGCATCAAGCCCACGGTGTGCGTCGCCAGTCCAGCCCGGCCGGTTCCTGCTCCACGTACGAAGCCTACGGTGAACGTCGCCAGCCCAGCCCGGCCTGTTCCTGCTCAACGCACAAAGCCTACGGTGTGCGTCGCCAGCCCAGCCCGGCCTGTTCCTGCTCCACGTACGAAGCCTACGGTGTGCGTGGCCAGCCCAGCCCGACCTGTTCCTGCTCCACGTACCAGACCCACGGTGTGCGTCGCCAGTCCAGCCCGACCTGTTCCTGCTCCACGTACCAGACCCACGGTGTACGTCGCCAGCCCGACCCGGCCTGTTCCTGCCACTCGCACCAAACCTACGGTGCGCGTCGCCAGCCCGGTCCGGCCTGTTCCTGCTCCCCGCACTAGCCCTGAGATGCGTGTCCTCAGCCCGGGACCACCAGTTCCGGCACCACGCACTAGGCCTTATGTGCGTCCCCAGGGTCCAGCAGGCCCTGTTCCTTCTCCCCGCACTAGACCTGAGATGCGTGTCCTCAGCCCGGTACCTCCAGTTCCGGCACCACGCACCAGGCCTCTAGGGCGTCTCGGCCGGCCAGAGTCTGCCGTCTGCCTAACGGCGCCTGAACTGCCCGTCTGCCCAACGCCGTCTGAACTGTCCGTCGGCCAAGCGCTGCATAAGCCGCCCGTCTGCCCTGAGCCTTCAGAGCCGTCCGCCAGACAGGAGCCGCTAGAGCCTTCCGCCAGACAGGATCAGCCAGAGCCTTCCGCCAGACAGGAGCAGCCAGATCCGTCAGCCAGCCATGAACAGCCAGATCCGTCAGCCAGCCATGAGCCGTCCAGCCAGGATCCGCCAGAGCCGTCCAGCCAGGATCCGCCAGAGCCAGCCAGCCAGGATCCGCCATTCAGTCCGGTGCTGCCCCTTAGTCCGGTGCTGCCCCTTAGCCCGGTGCTGCCCCTTATCCTGGTGCTGCCCCTTATCCTGGTGCTGCCCCTTATCCTGGTGCTGCTCCTTATCCTGGTGCTGCCCCTTATCCTGGTGCTGCCCCTTAGTCCGGTGCTGCCCCTTAGTCCGGTGCTGCCCCTTAGTCCGGTGCTGCCTCTTAGTCCGGTGCTGCCCCTTAATCCAGTGGGGTTAAGTTGGAGGGTGGTCATTTGGAGGAGGCTACGAAAGCGGGTAGTGACTATGGTGGGGTGGGGACCACGACCAGTGCCAGAGCCGCCACCGTGGACAGACGCCCACCCAGACCCTCCCCTAGACTTTATGCAGGTGCGCCCGGAGTTCGCACCTTAAGGGGGGGGTTATGTCACACCCTGGCCTTAGTTATCTTTGTTTTCACTAATATTTTAGTTAGGTCAGGGTGTGACATGGTGAAGTATGTGTTTTGGGTTTGTCTAGGGGTTTGTAGGTTTATGGGGTAATGTCTTGTCTAGGTGTTTGTATGTTGATGGCTGCCTGGATTGGTTCTCAATTGGAGACAGCTGTGGTTTATTGTCTCTAATTGGGAGCCATATTTAAGGCAGCCATGGGCATCATGTGTTTGTGGGTAATTGTCTAAGTTGAACGTTTGTTGCTTGTCTGTGCACTTACGTTACTTTAGCTTCACGGTCGTTTGTTGTTTTGTAAGTTTTGGATAGTGTTCGGTTTCGTGTTTTTCTCTCTTCCATAATAAAGAGATGTATTTTGCACACGCTGCGCCTTGGTCCACCTCTATGCTTGACGATCGTGACAGTTGGTTCCAGTGCATTACCAGTGATAGTGTATACTGACCATAACCCCTTAGTTTTTCTCCACCGGATGTACAACCAGAACCAACGCCTTATGCGTTGGGCACTTGTCGTGCAAAATTATAATTTGGAGATCCGCCACAAAAAGGGGTTGGATAATGTGTTGGCAGATGCTTTGTCTCGTGTGTAATGATTTAGGTTTTTTTTGTTATCCCGGCAGGATGATTTGTGAATTTGGGTGTTGTGATAGTACGTGTGTCGCAAACCATTGTGGTTTGCTCTTTTAAGGGTGGGAGTGTTACGGATACAGGTATCCTGTGTTTTTGTGTGTTTCTCTCCTTCTGCCCTAATCACAGGTGTCCTGTATGTTCCTGATTGGTGGTCGTTGAGGTGTCTGCTGATTGGACCAATCAGTGAACATTCCTGTGCATTGCACCACCTGTTACTCGTTTTTTTCAATCACACATCCCATTGTATAAAAACCAGTCTTGTGTTTGTTGAGAGAGAGAGAATATTTCTGTATGTGAGTATGGACACTGTGGTGTCCTGTTTTTGTTTACTCACTAAGTTGCTGGTTACTATGATTGGTACTTTTGTTAGACCACTGTTTGGTATGTGAGTAATGGATACTGTGATGTCCTGTGTTTAGAGTACTCATTAGTTTGCTGGTTACTCTGTTTGGTAACTATTGTGTGTTTCTGGGAAAAGGGGAGTTTGAGCTAGCTGCCCTTGGGCATACATTTCCCGTAGAAAGAACTGTCTATAAACACTAGTTAGACCTGAGCGGACCACCCCCTGTATTTTTGTATGGTAGCAGTAGCCTAGCGGTTCTTGAGGCAGGCAAGATCAGCTTAGGGGTGTTTTACACTATTGTTTCATTTCTTGGGTCCTGCTCAGTCCTTTTTCCCAAACCTTTACCGTGTGTTCAGAAATAAACCATTTGTGTTTGACGGTAGGTCATGGTTGTTGTGTCATATTTGTTCTCACTGTATAATTTACATGAATTATGTTACGGGTCTCATGTCCATCACCCTAGACGTTCAAAGCCACGGGGTTCGTAACAACGACGGAATAAACTCTGTATTCGGTGATTTACCCTCCTGCGCCTGACTCCTTCTAATCACACTCATCACAGCTACAGACTTTGCGGCGCAGCAGAAAGATCATTATACCCCAAATTCAGAGGTTGTGAGTTCAAATCCCAGGTGGGGTCATATTGAAAAGTCAAATGTAATCATACTTTCATACATTTCAGATTTGTACACTATTTTAGCTGAACAGTGTACCACTTACTTTAAAACCCCATATCATTTAATTTCCTTACATAAAAAAAAAAAACAAGTATTACATTTTGAGTTCATGTTAACACCACCTTTTCACATGAGGAGAATAACATGTTTTCACCTCACGTGAATTGCAGCAAACTTTCACATTTTGAATTTTTACATGTGAAAACCTTTTATGTGAACATCTAACTCTCACATGTGGAATTGCATTTTCACATGTGAAAAACTTTGTTGAAATTTTGCATCCCCCTGTTTATTTCACATGAGATCATGTTTTCACGTTTAGTTTCATGTTATTACATGTTGCTTTTACATGTTGTCACATGTTATCACATTAACTTCACGTTGTCATATGTGAAATTCATGTATTTTTTCTATAAGGGACACACACACACACAATCTCCATTCAATTCATTACCAACCGTGTAAAGTATAATCAGGGGCTTAACAGATGCTGATGCAGAGACGGCTGCATCCTTGATCTTCAGGCTGTTTAAAAGCCTTTGAATGTGAGACGAGTCAAGGACTAAAGCTTTCCCAGCCTACACCTTCATCCCTCCCTCCCTCCATCCCTCCTTTCCAACCTCGCCCTCCATCCTTCGCTCCCTCTCCTTTATCATCATAAGTGCTACTGTACTTATACTGCTCTCTCTCTCTCTCTCTCGCTCACTCACTCACTCACTCACACTCTCACTCACTCACTCACTCACTCACTCACTCACTCACTCACTCACTCACTCACTCAATCTCTCTCTCTCTCTCTCACTCAATCTCTCTCACTCAATCTCTCTCTCACCTCTCTCTCTCTCGCTTTCTCTCTGTCTCTCCCTCTCTCTCCCTCTCTCTGTCTCTCTCTGTCTCTCTCTTTCACTTTGCTTGTCTACCTCCTCCTATTCTCCAATGCCTTACTTCCTATTCAGTCTTTCTCGTTCTCTCTATCCCTCCTCTGTTATTTTTTTAACTCGTCACATTTTTTCAGGGAAAGAAGATATCCCTGAGGTATACACACACACAAACACACACAGACACAGAAAGCTGAGGGAGAGGGAGCGCCTAGGCTCCAGTAATTACATCTATACCCTTTATCTGTGTCTGAGGAATCTGATTATTCAATTAGTGAGAGACCACAGGCCCCGGAGCTTTAGCCTATTCCACTACTCTGCTTCTAACTCTCTCTGAGTCCAATTCCCTGCATCTCTCTCTCTCTCTCTCTCTCTCTCTCTCTCTCTCCCTCTCTCTAGCTCTCTCTCTCTAGCTCTCTCTCATCTATCCCCTCTGTCTCTCCCATCACTGTTCTATTCTCTCTCTCTATCTCTCGCTCCCTCTCTCTCTCTCTTTTTCTGCATCTCTCTTGATTGCTTCCTATATTTCACTCTCTGCCTGTCTGAAATGGTCAACATTGTCCATTCTTCAGAAGCATCCCTCCTTCAGCCCAGCCCAGCCCAGCTTACCAGAAACTAAACACATGAGTGATGTAGCACTCTGTACTTAGTACATCTGATCTGAGAGAGGGAGGGAGGGATGGATGGAGGGAGAGAGTGCTTAATGCAGTGTTAATGCATTATATTAAAACCGTGGCACAGTGGAGTGGCCTAAGAGGAGATGGAGGGATGGAGAAAAAGAAAAGAGAGGGAGAGGCTTTGTTCTATTTAGGCGTTGGTATATTTAGACTACTTTAGACAGTCACAGAGTGGGATAAAGAGAGAGAGAGAGAGAGAGAGAGAGAGAGAGAGAGAGAGAGAGAGAGAGAGAGAGAGAGAGAGAGAGACAGAAACTATTATTATTTATATATATAAAAATTCAATGTACTTTACTCAAACCAGTGAATATCACTTATTATAAATGAGATCACTAACTATCAGCTCTTGGAATATCCAGGGCCTGTACTCTTCACATTTTGGTTCTAAAACAACAAATCCAGAATTGATTAAAAACATCAAGGGACAGGACATCATAATCCTACTGGAAACATGGTGTCATGAAGACATAGATACTCAGTGTCCCTCAGGCTATAGAGAAAGTTTACTACCATCAATCAAACATAAAAATGTTAAACGGGGCCGAGACACAGGAATCATCATCATTTGGCATATGCAGGACTTAGCACTGAATGAAATGAAAAAAGGTACTAATAACATTTGGTTAAAACTTAACAAAGGTACAATCTATTGTGACAATGATGTATACATATGTGCAGCTGTCACGCCCTGGCTCTGGGGACTCTTATATGTTGAGCCAGGGTGTGGATTTTCTATGTGTTATTTTCTATGTTTTGGTTCTAGTTCGTGTATTTCTATGTTGGCCAGGGTGGTTCCCAATCAGAGGCAGCTGTAGCTTGTTGTCTCTGATTGGGGACCATACTTAGGCAGCCTGTTTTGCACTGTTTATTGTGGGATCTTGTCCGGGAGGTTTGTGTTCAACCCAGGACTTCACGTATCGTTTGTTTTGTTGTTTTGGTTCGTGTTGTGTACACTAAATAAAAGAATGTACGCATATCACGCTGCGCCTTGGTCCGCTTCATCTTATAACGATCGTGACAGCAGCTTATGCTCCTCCTTCAGATTCATCATATTATGATGATCCGTTTTTTGACAATCTCCATACAGAAATCATTCAATTTCAGGCAGAGGGTAAAGTGCTTCTTTGTGGAGATTTCAATGCAAGAACAGGTTCTGAGCCTGACTACACTGATGCGGGAGGTAACCACAACATATTTGGACACCCCTCCTTGTACAGTAGCCCAATTATAAATAATAGAAACAGTCCTGACCAAATACTGAACAAAAATGGGAAGGAGTTGGTGCATCTCTGTCGAGCCTTAGGCCTATACAGTGGGGAGAACAAGTATTTGATACACTGCCGATTTTGCAGGTTTTCCTACTTACAAAGCATGTAGAGGTCTGTAATTTTTATCATAGGTACACTTCAACTGTGAGAGACGGAATCTAAAACAAAAATCCAGAAAATCACATTGTATGATTTTTAAGTAATTAATTTGCATTTTATTGCATGACATAAGTATTTGATACATCAGAAAAGCAGAACTTTATATTTGGTACAGAAACCTTTGTTTGCTATTACAGAGATCATACATTTCCTGTAGGTCTTGACCAGGTTTGCACACACTGCAGCAGGGATTTTGGCCCACTCCTCCATACAGACCTTCTCCAGATCCTTCAGGTTTCGGGGCTGTCGCTGGGCAATATGGACTTTCAGCTCCCTCCAAAGATTTTCTATTGGGTTCAGGTCTGGAGACTGGCTAGGCCACTCCAGGACCTTGAGATGCTTCTTACGGAGCCACTCCTTAGTTGCCCTGGCTGTGTGTTTCGGGTCGTTGGCCAAGATCTCGCGATACATGGCCCCATCCATCCTCCCCTCAATACGGTGCAGTCGTCCTGTCCCCTTTGCAGAAAAGCATCCCCAAAGAATGATGTTTCCACCTCCATGCTTCACGGTTGGGATGGTGTTCTTGGGGTTGTACTCATCCTTCTTCTTCCTCCAAACACGGCGAGTGGAGTTTAGACCAAAAAGCTCTATTTTTGTCTCATCAGACCACATGACCTTCTCCCATTCCTCCTCTGGATCATCCAGATGGTCATTGGCAAACTTCAGACGGGCCTGGACATGCGCTGGCTTGAGCAGGGGGACCTTGCATTCGCTGCAGGATTTTAATCCATGACGGCGTAGTGTGTTACTAATGGTTTTCTTTGAGACTGTGGTCCCAGCTCTCTTCAGGTCATTGACCAGGTCCTGCCGTGTAGTTCTGGGCTGATCCCTCACCTTCCTCATGATCATTGATGCCCCACGAGGTGAGATCTTGCATGGAGCCCCAGACCGAGGTTGATTGACTGTCATCTTGAACTTCTTCCATTTTCTAATAATTGTGCCAACAGTTGTTGCCTTCTCACCAAGCTGCTTGCCTATTGTCCTGTAGCCCATCCCAGCCTTGTGCAGGTCTACAATTTTATTACTGATGTCCTTACACAGCTCTCTGGTCTTGGCCATTGTGGAGAGGTTGGAGTCTGTTTGATTGAGTGTGTGGACAGGTGTCTTTTATACAGGTAACGAGTTCAAACAGGTGCAGTTAATACAGGTAATGAGTGGAGAACAGGAGGGCTTCTTAAAGAAAAACTAACAGGTCTGTGAGAGCCGGAATTCTTACTGGTTGGTAGGTGATCAAATACTTATGTCATGCAATAAAATGCAAATTAATTACTTAAAAAACATACAGTGTGATTTTCCGGATTTTTGTCTCTCACAGTTGAAGTGTACCTAGGATAAAAATTACAGACCTCTACATGCTTTGTAAGTAGGAAAACCTGCAAAATCGGCAGTGTATCAAATACTTGTTCTCCCCACTGTACATGCTTAATGGTAGAATCAGAGGGGACTCTTTAGGTCAGTTTACTTACTGCTCAGCTCTTGGGACAAGTGTAGTCGATTATGCCATCACTGACATCAACCCCTCCTCCATTAGTGCATTCACTGTCAGACCACAGACACCATTGTCAGATCACAGTCAGATCAACATGTTTCTGAAGAAATTAACCGGCAATATTCATTTAAAAAAACAGCCCAATAATCTCTACAACATGAACCAATCGTACAGATGGGCTCAAAACAGTGCAGAGAGATTCATTGAAACATTGAACTCAAATGAAATGATGAACTCTATACAGTTTTTCAATAACACACAATACCAAAACAATAAAGAAGGTGTCAATTCGGCTACTCAAAACATAAATTGCATTTTCCAAAAAGCAGCATCGAAAGCAAATTTGAGAAAACCAAAGAAATGCAACATCAGAAACAAAAAACAAAATGTTTCTGAAAAATGGTTTGATAACGAATGTAAAACAATTAGAAAACACCTAAGACAAATGTCAAATGAAAAACATAAGCAGCAAAACAACCCAGATCTACGCTATGAATACTTTGAAACTCTGAAACAGTATAAACATACACTGAAACGCAAGAAATGGAATTATACCAACAAGACACTTGATGAAATTGAAAGTGCAATTGACCAAAATCAGTTCTGGGACATGTGGAACAATTTAAGCACGACAAAGCCACAAGAATTAGCCATACAAGATGAAGGAATTTGGAAAACTTATTTTGATAATCTATACAAAAACATCCCACAAAAAGACTTACAACAGAACCAATTAGAAATTCAAGAAAAATTGAACATCCTTGAATCAGTCATTAAAAACAACCAAAATCCATTAGATTACCCAATAACCCAACAAGAACTAAATGAAAAGCTCAAATCTATAAAATCAAAGAAGGCTTGTGGTCTAGATAACATCAGAAATTAAATGCTGAAAAACAGCACACCTGAGTTGCAAAATGCTGTGCTTAAATTGTTCAACATAGTTTTAACTTCTGGCTGCTTCCCTGGTGTCTGGAACCAGGGGCTCATTGTCCCTATCCACAAAAGTGGAGACAAATCAGACCCCAATAATTACAGGTGAATTTGCATAAACAGCAACTTGGGAAAGGTTTTCTGTAGCATTTTGAATTCAAGAATTCAAACCTTTCTTCAAGAAAAAAATGTAATAAGTAAATGTCAAATTGGCTTTCTCCCTAACCATCGCACTACTGACCATATATACACCTTACACACACTAATTAATAAACACGTCCACCAAAAAAAAGAGGGCAAAATCTTTGCTTGCTTTATTGACTTTAAAAAAGCATTTGATTCTATTTGGCACTAAGGGCTATTCTACAAAATTCTCCAAAGTGGTCTTGGTGGTAAGGTGTATGACTTAATAAAATGTATGTACACAGAAAACAAGTGTGCAATAAAAATCATAAACCAAAGAACATAATTATTTTCACAACGTCGAGGTGTGAGACAAGGCTGCAGTTTGAGTCCAAATCTTTTCAACATTTATATCAATGAATTACCAGACATGTTGGACCATTCTGCAGCCCCAGGACTCACACTATTTGACACAGAGGTAAAATACCTGCTATATGCTGATGACTTGGTACTTCTATCACCAACCAAAGAAGGTCTTCAACAGAACCTTAACATTCTAGAGCAATATTGCCATAATTGGGCCCTGGCAGTAAATTTCAAAAAAACAAAAATCATGGTTTTCCAAAAAGAAACAGATGTCAGAAACACAAATATAAATTCACCCTGAACAACACCATAATTGAACACCCTACAAATGACACATACCTTGGTCTGACCATATCTGCATCGGGAAACTTTAATATGGCAGTGAATGCACTCAAAGAAAAAGCCAGCAGAGCATTGTATGCAATAAAAATGAAATTATTCAAAATCAACATCCCAATTAGAATTTGGACCAAAATATTTGACAGTGTAATCCTACCAATAGCTCTTTACGGAAGTGAGGTTTGGGGGCCACTCAATAAACTGGACTTTAAAATGTGGGACAAACATCCAATTGAAGCCCTACATGCAGAATTCTGTCGGAAAATTCTACAAGTCCAGAGAAATACACCAACTAATGCATGTAGGGCAGAATTGGGCCATACAGAAAAAATCATTAAAATTTTGGCTACATCTAAATTCAAGTCCAAATTCAAGTCTGCAATTTAAAGCACTTCAAACCCAAGAGCTGAGCCCAGAAACTAGCCATCTCAGTCAGCTGGTGTTGGACCTAACCAACCAAGCTGACATCAGCACTGCTTCAAAAGAAAGAATTCCAATTAACAAAATCATGAACCAATCAAAGGACTCATATTTACAACATTGGAAAAACGAAACAAAATCCCAAAGCCGACTAAATTGCTATCTGACCCTAAACAGAGAATATGAATTGGCTGATTATCTCTACTCTGTCAGAGATACGAAGCAGAGACAGATCCTTACCAAGTACAGGCTGAGTGACCATCAATTGGCAATAGAAACCGGCAGACATAAAAAGACATGGCTACCCAAAGAGGAGCGTATGTGGTCACTGCACGACAGGGGAGGTAGAAACAGAAATGCACTTTCTCCTTTACTGTGATAAATATTCCTCACAAAGAGATTCATTATTCACAGAAATGACTAGATTTATTCCAAATTTTAACTTATTAAACCCAGAGGAAAAACTAAAAATACTCATGGGCGAAGGAGCTATGGCTCCTCTTGCAGCCAAATATGTATTTGCCTGCCATAGCCTGAGGGACACTGAATAATAACATCTGCATAGTAAATAGTAACGTACTTATTATTGTTGTTATTGCTATTATTGTTATTATCATTATTATTATTGTTTATCATTCCAAATAGTAGTGGTATGGGTGGTAATGGTAATGATGGCAGTTCAATGATGGTGGTGGTAGTAGTGGTAGTAATGACGTAATGGTGAAGATGACCGTTATTTAGTTATAAGTTAGTTATAGTTTCATTTTCCATATTTAGATTTGTATATTTATTACATTTATACTATTGACTGTTACCATTTTATTGTTGTTATTTATTTATTATTATTTACTACCATTTTTATTATTATTTGTTATTATTTATTATTTATATACAATGTATATTGTATACATTGTTGCTTTGGCAATATTGACGCAATGTTTTTCATGCCAATAAAGCAGCTTGAATTGAATTGAATTGAGAAAGAGAGAGAGAAAGAGAGAGAGAGAGAGAGAGAGAGAGAGAGAGAGAGAGAGAGAGAGAGAGAGAGAGAGAGAGAGAGAGAGAGAGAGAGAGAGAGAGAGAGAGAGAGAGAGAGAGAGAGAGAGAGAGAGAGAGAGGAGAGAGAGAGAGAGAGAGAAGAGAGAGAGAAGAGAGAGGAGAGAGGAGAGAGAGAGAGTCTGCAGCACCCCGGCCTCACCCTACTAGAATCTGAAGTCAAATGTCTTCTGTTTGCTGACGATCTGGTGCTTCTGTCACCAACCAAGGAGGGCCTACAGCAGCACCTAGATCTTCTGCACAGATTCTGTCAGACCTGGGCCCTGACAGTAAATCTCAGTAAGACAAAAATAATGGTGTTCCAAAAAAGGTCCAGTTGCCAGGACCACAAATACAAATTCCATCTAGACACCGTTGCCCTAGAGCACACAAAAAACTATACATACCTCGGCCTAAACATCAGCGCCACAGGTAACTTCCACAAAGCTGTGAACGATCTGAGAGACAAGGCAAGAAGGGCCTTCTATGCCATCAAAAGGAACATAAAATTTGACATACCAATTAGGATCTGGCTAAAAATACTTGAATCAGTTATAGAACCCATTGCCCTTTATGGTTGTGAGGTCTGGGGTCCGCTCACCAACCAAGAATTCACAAAATGGGACAAACACCAAATTGAGACTCTGCATGCAGAATTCTGCAAAAACATCCTACGTGTACAACGTAAAACACCAAATAATGCATGCAGAGCAGAATTAGGCCAATACCCGCTAATTATCAAAATCCAGAAAAGAGCCGTTAAATTCTATAACCACTTAAAAGGAAGCGATTCCCAAACCTTCCATAACAAAGCCATCACCTACAGAGAGATGAACTTGGAGAAGAGTCCCCTAAGTAAGCTTGTCCTGGGGCTCTGTTCACAAACACAAACAGACCCCACACAGCCCCAGGACAACAACAACAACAACACAACTAGACCCAACCAAATCATGAGAAAACAAAAAGAGAATTACTTGACACATTGGAAAGAACAAACAAAAAAACAGAGCAAACTAGAATGCTATTTGGCCCTAAACAGAGAGTACACAGTGGCAGAATACCTGACCACTGTGACTGACCCAAACTTAAGGAAAGCTTTGACTATGTACAGACTCAGTGAGCATAGCCTTGCTATTGAGAAAGGCCGCCGTAGGCAGACCTGGCTCTCAAGAGAAGACAGGCTATGTGCACACTGCCCACAAAATGAGGTGGAAACTGAGCTGCACTTCCTAACCTCCTGCCAAATGTATGACCATATTAGAGACACATATTTCCCTCAGATTACAGCGATCCACAAAGAATTCGAAAACAAACCCAATTTTGATAAACTCCCTTATCTACTGGGTGAAAAACCACAGTGTGCCATCACAGCTGCAAGATTTGTGACCTGTTGCCACAAGAAAAGGGCAACCAGTGAAGAACAAACACCATTGTAAATACAACCCATATTTATGTTTATTTATTTTCCCATTTGTACTTTAACTATTTGCACATTGTTACAACACTGTATATATACATAATATGACATTTGAAATGTCTTTATTCTTTTGAAACTTCTGAGTGTAATGTTTACTGTTAATATTTATTGTTTATTTCACTTTTGTTTACTATCTACTTCACTTGCTTTGGCAATGTTAACACACGTTTCCCATGCCAATAAAGCCCTTAAATTGAAT
>NC_140009.1:10242842-10311595 GCF_964263955.1 Coregonus lavaretus | reverse complement strand
AAAGTTGTCATCTTCAAAGTGTACAGTATCTACAGAAGTCAACACTTCAGGGCAGGAATGGGCACTTCACTAGGCCACTATGCTGAAGTGCGTACTAGGAAACACTAAGCTACACAATACACAACAATTGGACAATGCATTATGAATAGATCATTATTAGTATGATACAATGTGATACTGTTATGACATGCTAAAGAGATGTACACAACAGAGCAATATACAGGAGTGTTGTTGATGCCCAGGTACACTTCGCGCCAGAAGTTCACCTCACAGGACAGAGAGGGGTTGAAACAGTATAAAGAAACCCCTAAGCTGTTTAGTCACTGACCCCCTGACCCACTTGATTCTCAACTACCCTGGTTGTTATGTTCCATTGATTGTTAATTAACATTGAGCTGTCTTGTTGCACCTGATTTGACCTCTTAGATACTGAATCTAAAACTCAACAACCCCCCCCCCCCCCCCCCCACACACACACACACCCTCATGCACACACACACACACACACACACATATAGTTTTGTTTAGTTTAGTTTCTAATCTGTATATATGACCATACTTTTCACTCTTTAGTAATAAGGTACAAGCAATGATTTCCCAGAATGCATTCTCTGTGTCAGCGGCTGTGTTCACGTGGGAAACGCTGGTGACTGACTGAGAATGTGTTGCACATTCCTTAAGCTCAGGACTTATGGGTAGTGTAGTTTTGTGGATCTTGGTATAAGGTAGTCTTGTTTCCCAGAAGCCAGGAACATGAGGTTAGCTAGGTTATAAGGTAAAGGAAGTTGTAGCCTAAATGTTCCCCTTGTAGAGTTTAACATAGGGCAAGCCTGTCTAGGAGGGCCTCTTGGAAAATGGCCCACTACATGCTCTGTGCTCAGACAAGATGTATGGATGACTTTATCATCTACATGGTCAATCAGTCAACAGATCAATTGATCATGGCTCTGTCTCCCTCAACTAGTTAGTCTGGGGGGCGGGGGGTGTTAAAGTGCTGTTTAAAGAGAAACCTTATAATAATAATACCTATCCCTTTACTTCACTCCCCCTTTAGAAGCTAAAGCATGTTTGTAGGATATATCGTGGGATATATGGACGTCTCATGTTTGTGAAATGGCTGCAGTTTGGGCCGACAGGAAAGGGCGGAGTCACATAGTGTTTACTGATCAATGATTGGGAGAACATAGGAAGTGACCTCATTGACTGCCCTCTTGCAACCTATCGGCTACTCTTTAGTTAGTTTTAACCCCAGTTTTAGAGCATTTACTCCCTGTTGTCTGCTGTGTTGTGAAGGCACCAGATGAACTAAGACCACTGGACCAAAACACACTGAGGCTGGAATTTAACTTTGATTGAATTCCACCCAGAGGGTCCAAACACGACTGTTTCATATACAAGTGGTCAGGTTGTGTACAGGTCAGTGTGTCTGTGAGTGGGAGCAGGATGCAGTTGTCCCTATACTCTGATCTAGGGTCAGTTGTGTCTTTCCCCCCTAATGGCTAAAGTTAAGATTTGGAGAGCATAAGCTGATCCTAGATCTGTACCAAAGGGCAACTTCTACTCAGAGTGTGAGAGTATGTAGCATGTACATAGATGATCCGTCAGTCTGTATATAGGCAGTGTACAGGTTGGATACGGCAGCAGACTCAGTCAGGCTCTGCCGGTAACCTTATTTTGAAAACCAGAGCAATATTTCTGTATTAATAATAGGACCAAGGCTGTATGATAATATAGTACGTGTATCTATCAGGAGGGAATTAGAGGAGCCTGCTAAAAAACACAGACTAATGATCAAATGGTAGAGTTCCGGACAGATTCATCCCTTTTTCAGTGACGTAATAAAGTCAGGCGAGTAAATGGAGAGTATCACGCTCAGCCTCCCTATCACTGTCTTACTGTGGTGTGGTGGCATGTAGTGGTCACACAACATCTTCACTGTTTCCCCACACAGTTTAAGGGGAGTGGAGTGTGTGTGATGTGACGCGAGTGTGTGAGCTTACGAAGAGGTTCTGTGTGTGTGCATCACAGAGCTCGCGCAATGATGGGTGAAATAGTTGTGAACACTAAATAAAAATACTTAGTTTGATGGAGTGTTTTTCTCATGAAATACTTTAAATAATTTGTCTTCCTTTGAAGCCTTGATACAGTAAGTGTGTGTGGTTTATTACAACCTCCCAGTTGTCCTTTTGACGGGGCCTGTCTTTGTGGAGGATTACAGGACATGGGATCACACTCCTGTACCAATACTACTGACAGCATCACCATGAAACACAAGGATTTCCAACAACAGCCATGGAGTCCAGTGGAGGCTGCTGAGGGGAGGACGGCTCATAGTAATGGCTGGAATGGAGTCAATGGAATGGCATCAAACACATCAAAGACGTGGTTTCCATGTGATTGTTACCATTCCATTGACTCCATTCCAGCCATATTTATGAGCTGTCCTCCCCACAGCAGTCTCCACTGATGGTGTCCTTGTTTGTTGTAATTCTGCCAATGTCTCTTAACAGAATGACATGCGGAGGTCACTAAGGGCCTGATTCAAACTTGAGATAAGTAGACTTAACATGGACTTAAGTCAATATATTGTTTTACTTAAGTGCATGTTCATTCAACTTACATTATCTCAAAGGGCATTGTAAATGAGCCAGGGATACTTATTACAAGTACTATTTTCAGATACCTGGGTTAAATGCATGGGAGTGTATTTGAGTATTTTCAAATACTTTCCAAGTGTATTTCCAAATATATAAAAATATTAAACTACTTGTCTTTTTAAAAAAAACAATATCTTAATACTTACTTTGAATGTATGTGAAAGTAATGGAGATATTTGAAATAGTATTTGAACCCAGGTCTGCAGGTATCCATGGTGATGCTGAACAGTACTATGTTATGCCTGTTGGACCAGTTACCCCATTCGTGTTTGTTACCCCTTGACACTGATCTAAGGTTAGTTTTGCAGTTTCCCCCGATGGTTAACGTTAGGGGTTCAGGAAGCTGCGCTTGCTGATCCTAGATCTGTGCATAAGGGGGATCTGCCAGTCAACGCAATGTGTTACTCTTGACCTTACAGTGAAAAATAAAACCTGTTCTCTGAAGGAGTCTGAGTGTTGGGACACTTCCCTGGTCTTTTCTCCTGAGTCTGCATGGAAGGCCACAGCCCTGGTCTGCCCGGACCAAATACACATCCTCATTCATATCCCAGTTATTTTCCTCCATTACTTTACTCATCAACGGTCTCTGGAGCTAGTCCTCTTGACCCTCTGGACATCAACACCTAGCCCTTCCACCCGCCTGCACGCTATGGACATGTTTATACTGTATGAAAGGACTGAATAGATATAAGCAATAGTGAATTATCTCCACCTCGCCCTCCAACAGGCTAAAACAATGTCTTATACCTATACAATCCTTTCAGGTCTACATAGGGCATGTACGCACAGGAGGCTGCTGAGGGGAGGACGGCTCATAATAATGGCCGGAACCGAGCACATGGAATGGTGTACTTGATAACATTCCACCAATACCACTCCAGTCATTACCACGAGCCCGTTCTCCCCAGTTAAGGTGCCACCAACCTCCATATAGTGTACTTCTCATGGATGTCTGCCCTTAGGAATGTGCATTGGTTTGGATAGTGTGGCCCCCTGGTGTCAGAGACAAAACATTACACGTGATCCACTTTTCTTTTCTCCGTACATTTGTACATTACTGCTACTAATAAACAAGTCTGGAAATTGATGTCATTCACTTTGGTCTCCCTCGTGTATAATTGACAGACCTGTGATGAAATGGAAGTAATTGTTTGTGGTTCATGACGCTGGAAATGGTGATCATGCTGATCATGCTGGCGAGATGTAGAGGAGGATGCAGGTGATGATGACTTCTGCTGTCTGTCTTACCACGGATCCATCCTGGTTACAGGCAGTTTCCTAAAGACAGAGAGCCGTCCTAAGCCATAGTAGATCTGTTAATGTTCATTTTCAAGCGTTATTTGTACAAGGAAGTGTCATTGAGATGAATCAATCTCCATTCCAAGGAAAACCTCCATAGGTAAAATATATATTTCAAATCAAAATCAAATCATATTTTATTGGTCACATGCGCCGAATACAACAGGTGCAGACATTACAGTGAAATGCTTACTTACAGCCCTTAACCAACAGTGCATTTATTTTTTACAAAAAAAGTAAAAATAAAACAACAACAAAAAAAGTGTTGAGAGAAAAAAGAGCAGAAGTAAAATAAAGTGACAGTAGGGAGGCTATATATACAGGGGGGTACCGTTGCAGAGTCAATGTGCGGGGGCACTGGCTAGTTGAGGTAATATGTACATGTGGGTAAAGTTAAAGTGACTATGCATAAATCATTAACAGAGTAGCAGCAGCGTAAAAAGGATGGGGTGGGGGGGCAGTGCAAATAGTCCGGGTAGCCATGATTAGCTGTTCAGGAGTCTTATGGCTTGGGGGTAGAAGCTGTTGAGAAGTCTTTTGGACCTAGACTTGGCACTCCGGTACCGCTTGCCGTGCGGTAGCAGAGAGAACAGTCTATGACTAGGGTGGCTGGAGTCTTTGACAATTTTGAGGGCCTTCCTCTGACACCGCCTGGTATAGAGGTCCTGGATGGCAGGAAGCTTGGCCCCAGTGATGTACTGGGCCGTACGCACTACCCTCTGTAGTGCCTTGCGGTCGGAGGCCAAGCAGTTGCCATACCAGGCGTCTGATGCAACCAGTCAGGATGCTCTCGATGGTGCAGCTGTATAATTTTTTGAGGATCTGAGGACCCATGCCAAATCTTTTCAGTCTCCTGAGGGGGAATAGGCTTTGTCGTGCCCTCTTCACGACTGTCTTGGTGTGTTTGGACCATGATAGTTCGTTGGTGATGTGGACACCAAGGAACTTGAAGCTCTCAACCTGTTCCACTACAGCCCCGTCGATGAGAATGGGGGCGTGCTCAGTCCTCTTTTTTTCCCTGTAGTCCACAATCATCTCCTTTGTCTTGGTCACGTTGAGGGAGAGGTTGTTGTCCTGGCACCACACGGCCAGGACAACAACCTTATAGTAGGTTCATTCTAATGCGATGTTGTCGCAATCATTGTTTAACCTTTTTACCATTATCATACTTCCACACCACTGTAAATATTGGTACAAGCCCTTGTACTCTGACCCATGAAATAGGTCCAGATAAACAGTTTTTTGATGGAAATAAAATACAGACAACCAATCTAAAAAGCTGGCTGATATCAGACCAAGTGGTACAACGGGAGCTGTGGACCCAAGAAAAACAACAGGTGCAGATGCTCATATCATCTGGCCATACAATTTCAGACTAAGGGGTCAAAAATAAGATGTAGCTTCAGGATGCTCTGGACATACGGTATATTATAAATTGCGTGATTCCAGCCCTCAATGCTGATTGGCTGACAGCCGTGGTATGTCAGACCGTATACTAGGTGTATGACAAAACATTCATGTTTACTGCTCAAATTACGTTGGTAATCAGTTTATAATAGCAATAAGGACCGAGGGGGTGTGGTATATTGCCAATATACCATGGCTAAGGGCTGTTTTCAGGTACTCTGCGTTGCGTCGTGCATAAGAACAGCCCTTAGATGTGGTATATTGGCCATATACCACACCCCCTCGGGCCTTATTGCTTAATCATACCCTGTAGTTCTGTTATGAGAATTTTGTTATCTCAATGGTTGAAGTCAACTACTTCTTAAGTCTTTGAATAATTCCCAAGAGGTTGTAAATCTATTGGTTTAAATAAATTAAACAAAGACTCAATCCTGCAATGGTCAGTAGGTTTATTCATTGAGAGCACTCAATGAAAATCATACAATGCACAATGTTTTTATACCTTTACTACGCCCCTAAATGGGCCAATGAACAAGCTCCTAGTCCATATATAGGCAACTATCACATTTCTCTATAAGCTTGATGAAGCAACCTAGTCGTCTTTTCCTGTGTCTATTTCACACTTCTTCTTTTTAAGACCCAAATAGTCTGTTGCTGAGCAAATATGTATCTTACACAGACACCTAAAATGGGGACATGTTCTTCAGTGTCTAGTTTCAAATCCTGTTTCCTGCTAGCATAGATATGAAAATAAGCCAAAGCCCTTGTTTTTCTTCTAACTAACTTAACACATTATCAGATTGTAGTTTTATGATTCTATTACATTCCTATAATTTTCAGGGTGTAATACTTTGGGGCTCCTGAGTGGCGCAGTGGTCTAAGGCATTGCATCGCTGTGCTAACTGTGCCACTAGAGATCCTGGTTCGAATCCAGGCTCTGTCGCAGCCGGCCGCGACCGGGAGACTCATGGGCGGCGCACAATTGGCCCAGCGTTGTCCAGGGTAGGGGAGGGAATGGCCGGCAGGGATGTAGCTCAGTTGATAGAGCATGGTGTTTGCAATGCCAGGGTTGTGGGTTCGATTCCCACGGGGGGCCAGTATAAAAAAAAAAAAATGTATTCACTAACTGTAAGTCGCTCTGGATAAGAGCGTCTGCTAAATGACTAAAAATGTAAATGTAAAAATGTAGTCACATTAACAAATTCCTCTATCAAGTTCTCAGTATCCACTCTCTAATGCCTGACATACTGAGACATGGAGAGACATGGTGAGACATGGAGAGACATGGTGAGACATGGAGAGACATGGTGAGACAAGAGGGAGCATGCAGAGTCACACGGTATGTCCCAATAATATCTCCTTCCACCTGAAGTGTGCACTGGTTCACTTACTTACTTAGGCCTTTGTATTCCTTGAGGTACACAGGCCATCGATTTTCAGGCCATCGATGAATCGCCTCCATCCCTTTCGGTCTTGTGCTTTCCGCTCCAGGCGTTGCCATGTCAGACCCTCTGCCTTCATCTCCTGCTCTGTGCTTTGTCTCCAGGTGGGTCTTCCTCTTTTGCGTTTGCCTTGTGGGTTCCATGTTAGATCCTGTTTTGCGACCGATTTATTGTTTTTTTCTGAGTGTGTGATCTGTGTGTGTGTGTCGTTCACTACAAAATGTAAGCGCATTGGATTGGTGTAGGCATGGGCTAGAGGGAGTTTCCACCATATTTCTTATACCAGTCATTTTCTTTTAAGTCAGTGAAGGGAAGTGAACTAGTGCATACTTTGGGAGGAAGGAGAGATAATTGGGACGTAGCCACAGTCTTGATACCTGAGAACTAGAGGCAGTTGTGTCACCTCCAGACTTGTAGCTAGATTCTCAGTCCAGTGCAATGTGGCGGACTGACGACAGGACTGAATATCATTGACTGAAAGCATGACACTAAATTTACAAGTCAATATAAGATTAACATGAAACAATAATTGACAGATGTTTTCCTGTTTTTGAACAGTAGATAAGTGTCACGCCCTGACCTGGAGAGACTGTTATTATTTGGGTAGTTTGGTCAGGGTGTGAAAATCTATGTTTTGTAGTTCTATGTTTGGCCGGGTGTGATTCCCAATCAGAGGCAGCTGTCGCTCGTTGTCTCTAATTGGGGATCATACTTAGGCAGCCAGTTTGCCTGCCTGGGTTGTGGGATCTTGTTTGTGTTTCGGTGTGTTTGGCTTGTTTGTTGTATAGCCTTCCGACGTCACGTTACCTTTTGTTGTTTTGTCAGTGTTTATTGTTTTAATAAACATGTATGCATTCCACGCTGCGCCTTGGTCTAATCCGTCTCTCAACGATCGTGACAATAAGATACGATTTTGTGGAAATCATGTTGAAGTTTTCTCTTGTAGATTATGTGTTATATGTGTTTGTACAGAGGGCGGGAATAGTCACAGTTAAGACTATGTCACGCCCTGGCTCTAGGGACTCTTTTAAGTTGAGCCAGGGTGTGTAGAGTTTATGTTTTGTGCTCATTGTGTCTAGTCTAGTTTTTGTATATCTATGTTGGCCAGAGTGGTTCTCAATCAGAGGCAACGAGTATCAGCTGTTGCTGGTTGTCTCTGATTGGGAACCATATTTAGTCAGGTGGTTTTCCCACAGTGTTTGTGGGATCTTGTTCCTGTGTAGGTTTGTGTTTTGCACCTTTGGACGTCACGTATCGATTTTGTTATTTTGTTAGTGTAATCATTAAATAAAAAAAGCATGTTCGCAAATAACGCTGCGCATTGGTCCTCTGTTCCCGACGATCGTGACAGAAGATCCCACCATAACTGGACCAAGCAGCGTGAAGAGTAGGGAGGTTGGACGTTGGAGCAGTGGAGTAAGAGTCTCGACTGGGCCAAGCCAAGTGAAGAGCAGAGAGGTTGGACTCTGAAGCAGTGGAGTGAGTGTCTGGCTAGAGACATGGAGGCCTGGTCCAAGAGGAGAGCCGGCCAGAAAATTTTTAGGGTGGGGCTCACGCCGTGGACGACGGGGCAGCAGGAGGCTGCGATAGAGCGGTCCAGCGGGTTGGCAGAGGAGGCCGCCAGGTTACGGGGGCCACTGGTATTAAAGGGGAAGGAAAGTGTAGAGGCACGGCGAGAGGTACTGGGGTGTGTTACCAGTCCGGTCCGGCCCGTTCCTGATCCCCGCGTAGGGCCAGTGGTGTGTGTCCCCAGTACGGTCCGGCTTGTTCCTGTCCCTCGCACCAAGCCTATGGTGCGCGTCGCCAGCCCGGCCCGGCCTGTTCCTGCTCCCCGCACCAAGCCAATGGTGCGCGTCGCCAGCCCGGCCCGGCCCGTTCCTGCTCCCCGCACCAAACCTGTGGTGCGCATCGCCAGCCCGGTCCGGCCTGTTCCTGCTCCCCGCACCAAGCTAGTGGTGCGCGTCGCCAGCCCGGCCCGGCCTGTTCCTGCTCCCCGCACCAAGCCAATGGTGCGCGTCGCCAGCCTGGTCCGGCCTGTTCCTGCTCCCCGCACCAAACCTGTGGTGCGCATCGCCAGCCCGTGCCCGTTTCACCGGTGCCTGGTCAGGTACCGGTCAGCTGCACCACACCGGAGCCTGAGCAATCCGCTCCACCGAAGTCCAGTCCAGCTCCAGCCAGTGGGGCTAGACCAGACCAGGGGCACTACGGGGGGGTTAGTAGAGGGTGGTGGTCAAGCCCGGAGCCGGAACCGCCTCCGAGGAGGAATGCCCACCCAGCCCTCCCCTGTTCGGTGATGTTTAGGCGCGGTCGCAGTCCGCGCCTTTAGGGGGGGGGGTACTGTCACGCCCTGGCTCTAGGGACTCTTTTAAGTTGAGCCAGGGTGTGTAGAGTTTATGTTTTGTGCTCGTTGTGTCTAGTCTAGTTTTTGTATATCTATGTTGGCCAGAGTGGTTCTCAATCAGAGGCAACGAGTATCAGCTGTTGCTGGTTGTCTCTGATTGGGAACCATATTTAGTCAGGTGGTTTTCCCACAGTGTTTGTGGGATCTTGTTCCTGTGTAGGTTTGTGTTTTGCACCTTTGGACGTCACGTATCGATTTTGTTCGTGTAATCATTAAATAAAAAAAGCATGTTCGCAAATAACGCTGCGCATTGGTCCTCTGTTCCCGACGATCGTGACAGACTATTGACAAACCATTATTTATTAATGTCCAATGTCCACGCTCAACATACACCCAATAAGTCCTTTACTATGGTCACATGTGCCCTGACCTCATCCTTTATAAACAGTGCCTCAGAGCTAACCAACTCCACAGACGCTTGCAGGTCCAGATGAAGACAATGACGAAGATGACGTTGCTTCCTCTCCAGCTGATTGTGATCGTCTGTCTGTCTTATGGACAGACAGATGATTCTGCCAATAAGCAATCCATCAACAGCGGTGACCCTTCCTCTACCCTTTTCTCTGACCTGTCTGCCGAGGTGGCGAAACTGAGGAGGGAGGTTGAGGACCTGAGAAAGTCACACAACTGTAAGTCTCTTCAGATTTGTATATATTTTACAAATATCCGCTAACTTTAGCCGCTCACACTTTATTTGGATAGTCCGGATTTTTCATCTGTAGATGCTCTACAGATGGTCATACTATCAACAAATCTGTTGATAAGCAACTGCTTGCTAAGGATACGGTTAGGGTTAGGGTTAGCAGATAGTTACTGATAGTCTGTAGATAGTTCTGTAAATCATGGACTATCCAAATAAAGTGTTATCCTTTTGCCACTGTTAGTTCCAAATTAATGCGAGTGATAGGGGCAATTTTTAAAATGTCAAATCAACTGAAATCAACTCCATTATTTGTTTTGTTATACTCAGCTGTAGGCGTAGCCTTTTCAGCTGCACTGAGACCTCCTATCGTGGACACGGAGGGCTACGGCCAAACCGGGCCCTTCCAGGCAGACACCAACCTGGTCCACACTCACGTCATCACCAACGTCGGTAACGCCTACAGCCCCAGGACAGGTCAGCCTTACATACTGTATGCCTCATTGAAATATTATTGCGATTTACATAGACAAATCTCACTGTATCCAAATCTTAACATATAATTCTTTCTTTGTCTGGCTGAAACAGTCCCAGGTAACATATTGGCTTTATAAGCACTACATATAAATGGGTCACAAATCATCTATAACCGTATTTCATGCTCTATAAAGGATTAATAAATGTGAACAAATAAATTGATGGTTATGTAACAGAGTTATGCCACATTATGAATCTTTATAGAGCATGATATATGGTTATAGATTTGTGAGGCATCTATGTAGTGCTTATGAAGCCTATATGAAGGCTTTATGAAGCCTTCATAAGATACACTTCAAATAAAGCGGGACCACTTTAGGGTAGGCTAACTTGTCGTTATAAATTGTTATAAATGCTTTATAAATGAGACATTTGTATGAATGGTAATGCTCATACATGCTTATTAATGTTTACAAATAATGAAGTTATTGTAATGATGAACTGTGTTACCTACTTGTTAATAGTTTAAATAAAAAACTAGTTGAATAATGCTTATTAATTACAATGGTACTCAAGTGGCATGCAGTAGGTTTTGATGCCATTTCCGAGTGGTGAAAAAGAATAATAGCCAGTGTATTTCCTCTGATACAGGTGTTCACTATTCTCTTAGAAAAAAAGGTGCTTTGGCTGTCCCCCTTTCCACGGAGGGTTCTACATGGAACCCAAAAGGGTTATTTTATGGGGGCAGCCGAAGAACCCTTTTGGAACCCTTTTTTCTAAGAGTGCACTTGTTTTTCCTTGTCCACCCATACAGGAGCATTCACAGCCCCAGTAAATGGAGTCTACTACTTCACCTTCACATCCTATACCTGGAAAAATGAGGCCAACATCGGGGTGGCCCTTTACAAGAACAATGAGCAGGTGGCGCTGGTCTATGAGTTTCAGGACAAGGGAGACAATGAAGACTTTGCGTCCAACGGAGCCACTCTGCAGCTGGCTGTAGGAGACGAGGTTTACATGGTCCTACCTTCTGGTTTCCAGGTGACCGGTAATGCTTTCAAAAACCTCAGCACCTTCAGTGGCTTTCTGATCTTCCACGTGTAAGGAGGAAGGAGGGTTCGGAAGGGTGCACCCCTTAACTTCCACACATTATATTCTCTTTTGCTGTTATTTACATGTGTGTGAGGCAATAAAAGCAATATTAAAAGCAGTAATCGTTTCTTTAGTGAATTTATGGTTTGCAGCAATTACTCCTTTTGATCATGTTATCAATTTAGATTAATTTAATTTAGATTAGATTAAACCGGGATATGGCATCAGGTGATTTAAATATATTTTTAGTAAATCAGATTAAGATTAGGAACCCGGATCCACCTAAAGCCCTCGTGACACTAATGATCTCCAAATATCATGGACTATACTTTTATTAGTATTCTTGAAACAGTTACAGACAAATATTGCACATAAAATTATATTTTATAACAACAACTTTACATTGTACAAAAAAATTGAAAGTTGCTGTCATTGGGGTGAGACTCGTGGGTTCTTGCTGACAGAGGACAGGGCTGTATCAGCTTCAGAGCCCACTGGTTCTGATGCCCAGGGGTTCCGACCACACAGCAGGAAAGGAACAGCACAGTCCCGGAACTGGAGAGAGAGATACACTGATACACAACACACTCAGAGGAACAACATGGACTACAGTAGCTAGATAATGCTAATTATTAAACAGTGCATAAAAAAATGCATATTTCATCTTTCAAATTCTGATTCTATGATGTATCTCTTATTCTCTATAGAGCACGCAATTGTACCTATGCTTACGAATATGAAGACGACAGGATCGTGTGTTTGTAATTATGTGTGTCTGTGCATGTTATACACAACTCTTAGCCTAGTGCTTAAGAGCGTTGGGCCAGTAACTGAGAGGTTGCTGGTTTGAATCCCCAAGGTGGAAAAAAATCTGTTTTCCCTTGAGCAAGGCAATTAAACAACAACTGCTCCCTGGGCGCTGACACATTTCAGTTGAATGCATTCAGTTGTGCAACTGACTAGGTATCCCCTTTCCTTGTGTACTGTATGTATGGACACTACCGTTCAAAAGTTTGGGGTCACTTTGAAATGTCCTTGTTTTTGAAAGAAAAGCATTTTTTTTGTCCATTAAAATAACATCAAATTGATCAGAAATACAGTGTAGACATTGTTAATGTTGTAAATGGCTATTGTAGCTGGAAACGGCTGATTTTTAATGGAATATCTACATAGGCGTACAGAGGCCCATTATCAGCAACCATCAGTCCTGTGTTCCAATGGCATGTTGTGTTTGCTAATCCAAGTGTATCATTTTAAAAGGCTAATTGATAATTAGAAAACCCTTTTGCAATTATGTTAGCACAGCTGAAAACTGTTGTGCTGATTAAAGAAGCAATAAAACTGGCCTTCTTGAGACTAGTTGAGTATCTGGAGCATCAGCAATTGTGGGTTCGATTACAGAATCAAAATGTCCAGAAACAAATAACTTTCTTCTGAAACTCGTCAGTCTATTCTTGTTCTGAGAAATGAAGGCTATTCCATGCGAGAAATTGCCAAGAAACTGAAGATCTCGTACAATGCTGTGTACTACTCCCTTCACAGAACAGCGCAAACTGGCTCTAACCAGAATAGAAAGAGGAGTGGGAGGCCCCGGTGCACAACTGAGCAAGAGGCCTAATACATTAGAGTGTCTAGTTTGAGAAACAGATGCCTCACAAGAGGCGACCCCTGGGATGCTGACCTTCTAGGCAGAGTTGCAAAGAAAAAGCCATATCTCAGACTGGCCAATAAAAATAAAAGATTAAGATGGGCAAAAGAACACAGACACTGGACAGAGAAAGATTGGAAAAAAGTGTTCTGGATAGACAAATCGAAGTTTGAGGTGTTCGGATCACAAAGAAGAACATTTGTGAGACGCAGACCAAATGAAAAGATGCTGGAGGAGTGCCTGATGCCATCTGTCAAGCATGGTGGAGGCAATGTGATGGTCTGGGGGTGCTTTGGTGGTGGTAAAGTGGGAGATTTGTACAGGGTAAAAGGGATCTTGAAGAAGGAAGGCTATCACTCCATTTTGCAACGCCATGCCATACCCTGTGGATGGCGCTTGATTGGAGCCAATTTCCTCCTACAACAGGACAATGACCCAAAGCACAGCTCCAAACTATGCAATAACTATTTAGGGAAGAAGCAGTCAGCTGGTATTCTGTCTATAATCGACTGGCCAGCACAGTCACCGGATCTCAACCCTATTGAGCTGTTGTGGGAGCAGCTTGACCGTATGGTACGTAAGAAGTGCCCATCAAGCCAATCCAACTTGTGGGAGGTGCTTCAGGAAGCATGGGGTGAAATCTCTTCAGATTACCTCAACAAATTGACAACTAGAATGCCAAAGGTCTGCAAGGCTGAAATTGCTGCAAATGGAGGATTATTTGACGAAAGCTAAGTTTGAAGGACACAATTATTATTTCAATTACAAATCATTATTTCTAACCTTGTCAATGACTACATTTCCTATTCATTTTGCTATATTTCCTATTCAAACTCATTTAATGTATGTTTTCATGGAAAACAAGGACATTTCTAGGTGACCCCAAACTTTTGAACGGTAGTGTATGTGTTGTCCCTCACCTGTCTGTTCATGAACACGTATATGATGGGGTTGTAGACAGTGCTGCTCTTGGCCAGGTACATGGGCACGGTGGCAATGAGCGGGTTGATGTGGAGGCTGGGGTCAAGGATCACGGAGAGGGCGAAGGCCGCGTAGGGCAACCAGCTGAGCAGGAAGGCCATCACCATGACTACCACCATACGCACGACCTGCATCTCCACACGGGTGGTGCTGCCGCCCTCCAACACCTTCAGCTTGGACACCTGGGACACACACACACATGGGTACACACACACACACAAACCCACACACACAGACAAATGTATAAACACACACACACAAACACACCCACACACACACACATCCCGTGCCCACCTGGCGTAGTGTGAAGAGGATGCGAGCGTAGGAGACCATGATGATGGAGAAAGGTATGGCGAAGCAGAGCAGGAAGTAGAGGATGATGTAAGACATGTTTCCTGGTTCCCTGCTGTACCAGTTTGGGGCGCAGGAGGTCCTAACCCCCTCCAGCTCAAAGCTGCCCCAGCCAAACAGAGGCGGGGTGTTCCATACAAACGACCATACCCAGGACAGGACCACCCCTCCCACTGCGTGCCTGTGTTACAGTAGAAATACATTACAGTTAACTTCATCACACATTTATCCTTACTTCTATGCAACTGCTATCTTCTCCCTCTGTTTATGCACAGTTACCAGAGTTAAATGGAATACTGTTGAACTCTACTTGACCTGGTCTGGAACATGACCGCCCCCATTGGTCGACACACCACCACATAACGGTCCACAGCTATCACGGCCACTGAACACAGACCTGCAATACCTGGGAAGGACAAAATCAAACACATACACTACATGTACATGCAATAACCCAGCAAACACATCCATTCAATTGACATCAATAGGCCTAGTGGATTTGACAAAAATAACTCTCCCTGTATAGCCAGACACTTCCATTTACTACCTCTAAACTGTTGTATTGAATTTAATTGAATTTATTTGGGTGAAAACATATACAACTAGACGTACAATGTATTCCCAGAGAATAGGATTTACAAGTATTTATTAAAACATGTGTTTCCAAAGTGGTCCTCGGTGGTAACTCACCAAAGAAAGAGTAACTCACCAAAGAAAGAGTAAATCACCAAAGAAAGAGTAACTCACCAAAGAAAGAGTAACTCACCAAAGAAAGAGTAACTCACCAAAGAAAGAGTAACTCACCAAAGAAAGAGTAACTCACCAAAGAAAGAGTAAATCACCAAAGAAAGAGTAAATCACCAAAGAAAGAGTAACTCATCAAAGAAAGAGTAAATCACCAAAGAAAGAGTAACTCACCAAAGAAAGAGTAACTCACCAAAGAAAGAGTAACTCACCAAAGAAAGAGTAACTCACCAAAGAAAGAATAAATCACCAAAGAAAGAGTAACTCACCAAAGAAAGTGTAACTCACCAAAGAAAGAGTAACTCACCAAAGAAAGCCACAGCAAAACCCTCCAGCACGCAGCCCAGCCGCCCCATGCTGAAGTAGCCCATAGCGTTGGTGACCATAGTGGGCAGTCCCCCGAACAGAGCACAGCCCAGATCTGCCACTGCCAGGTTGACTAGGGCGTAGTTCAGAGGCTGGCGCAGCCTCCGGTGTCTCACCGTCACCACGATGACCAGGACGTTCATACAGACCCCGGGCACTGAGAACGCACCAATGATCACAGCCAGGACTGTGTAGCCCGTCCTGGAGAGCAGCGCGTCATTGACCGAGCCCAGGGAGGAGGAGATGTTTCCATGGAGATCGGGGAGAAGCTGTCGGTGGTCCATTCTGTTCTGTTTGGGGCAGTGGAGTCGAGTGGTGAGGACTACCTACCTGGCCAGACACCTGTGTTATAAATATCTAAGAAACACACCGGAAGGGCATAGAGTTGGCTCTTAGCCCAATGGTATTCCTATAGCAAATCAATTAAAGCACAAAAGGAGTCCAATAGCAGATCTATAGTAGATCAAGCAGTCCAATAGCAGATCTATAGTAGATCAAGCAGTCCGATAGCAGATCTATAGTAGATCAAGCAGTCCAATAGAGGCCCTATATCAGTGTAGTATGGCAGCCTGGTAATGGCTCTATGGACTCAGAGACTCAGAAGCTGGACCGCTCTGTCCTTATAAAGCTACTCAGCAGAGAGAGGCTGTGGATGAAGAGATGAGACCAACTAAATCCCTAGATCCGGATTGAGGGGTCAATCATTCAGAGGGGCTAATTCCTTGAGGGATCTCTGTTTGCACTTTCTTTGATTCTGAGGGGCTAATTTCCTAAGGAATCTCTGATTGCACTTTCCTTGATTGCTTTGCTGCATAATCCACTGCTAACTAGAGGAGTGGGAGAGGGTCCGTTGTTCCCAAGGACCACCTGTCAGTCAAACTGGCTTTGTGTAACACTGTCTTTATGTGACATAAGTGGAACTTTCGATAACAATGGGACACTGGGATTGACTAGATATGCTTATGTCCCTTCATGGGTGAGTGGGGTTTTATCAAGGGTTTTATGATTTCACAGTAACTGAACCAATGATAGATTATAGAAATGTCCTAATGTAAACATGTGGTATCCAGAAAGAGGCAAAAGGGTTCTAGGAATTGAGTGTGTTTGTGTGTGCGTGTGCGTGTGCGTTGGTGTGTGTGTGTGTGCGTGTGCGTGTGTATGTGTGTGTGTGTGTGCACAGTATATGTCTACAGCTGACCTTAACCCCATATTCCTAACAGACGGAAGCAGCTCCAGATCATTTAACATGTTTATTGATATTGGATGAAAATGTGTTGCACTCTACAGACTTAGATTAAAGGTGTTGTTGCGAACAAGCTAGCTAACTGCGGCACGGTCCAAGGACACAACACTATACGCTAAATGCCATTCAGGCAGCCCAAGGTTATTGGGATACATACTGCCAGTGTTAAAAGAAACAGACAAACTCTAAATGTGCTAAAAAGAAAACCAACCTAGAACAGATGACATTTTCATTCTATAATAGTAATAGGTGAGTCAGACAATGATACTCTCCTCTACATCACATTGTGTCCTCCCTCTGTGAGAATCTTAATGAAGGACATCAGTGAGTGTTACTGACTCATTTACACCATGTTAGTCACTGATTCAGACACCTTACCTGGTAACACCCCCAGAGGTGGGATAGTACAGAATAATGGAAAGACTCTCTCAGTGAAAGTGTGTGTGAATGTGTGTAGATGTGTGTTATTGACAGGGTCAGAGAATGACAGCTTTCCTCCTTCCCAGTCTAGCTGCACTCTGATCCTCTTGGTGTTCTGTCTCACTCTGAGGGGAGTGAATTGCTTATTTGGATCATGTGTTTTTATCTGTTGTGTCTAAAAAACACTATTTGTTCCCCCTTTAAGTCTGTGAACATTACTGTATTTACACATGAGATATTGTTTTTCAGCAGGAAAATAAAACAAATAGCTGCAGTGTGTCTTTAAAATAAATTACAGCCGTTTTCTTTACAACATCAAATACGTTTCAGTGTGTTTATCAAAAAGGAGATGGTACATTTACAGATGTGAAGTTTTAATAGGATTTCCAATAAGTAATGTTCACATATAGAACACAAAACATACAACACATAGCATCATATACAGTCATGTACAGTGGCTTGCGAAAGTATTCACCCCCCTTGGCATTCACCCCCCTTGGCAATTACATCTGCAAGTCTCTTGGGGTATGTCTCTATAAGCTTGGCACATCTAGGCACTGGGATTTTTGCCCATTCTTCAAGGTAAAACTGCTCCAGCTCCTTCAAGTTGGATGGGTTCCTCTGGTGTACAACAATCTTCAAGTAGTTGTCCATTCAATGAGTTGGTCTGATGTGTGTACTGTGATGTCATCGGCCTCCCCCCTTTGCTTGAGGAACAATAGAGGAGCAATAGAGGACAAAATAGGAAAGCCCCCCCACTTTTTCTGTATTGGAGAGTCATAGTGATGTCATGGTCTACACTATATAATACCTTATTATACCCCTTAAATACTTACTGTCCTGAGCTATTTCCTGCATCTTCTCCCACACTCTGAACTGTAGGTTGCCCAGGTGCTTTGCTACATCTATCAGCGCTCCTGAAACCCTCTCTGGATCTGGCAGTGTCCACTGGGTTCTGGAAGAACATTCCGGAGTCTGTGCTGCTGTGGGGTTGGGTACAGAACCCCAGAGAAGAGAGAGACATAATAAAGTCCCCTTACCTTTTCACTGTATCCTTGTAGTTCTGTAGGGAAACAAAATAACACATTAATAGATGTATTGATCATAGAAAATCAATCTAAAACATATGAATGTACTAATACAATGTTTATTTCATAATTGAAAGGGCAGTTGATTTATCAGAGGTAGATTAGTCCTTACCTGCAGGAATGAGATGTCCTCAGCTCCCAGCTCTTCCTCTATGGTTCTGATTGTGTCTGAAAGTGATGATATCTCTCTGCTCAACTCCTCAATCTTCTTCTTCATCATCTGACTTCTGCTCCTCTTCCTCCTTCAGTGCATCTATCCTGGCTCTCTCTTCCTCATGTAGAAACTAATGAAGATTCTCAAACCCCATCTTAATCAGTCTCTCTGTGTGCTGGGCCTGGCTCTGGAGACAGCAGAGAGGAATGTCAAAGATATCATCAATAATTGATCATCCATAATTCCACAGGGTTATGGTAAATGTGTAAAGTATCATTCCATCTCAGCTTCACTCTGTATTCTTACCTTGATGTGGTTGGCTGTTTGATCACAGGTCAGTTTAACTTCTCTAAAGACCTCCAGCTTCCCCTGTAAGGGCTTCAATTAAGTCTTGAGTTCCTTCTGGAATGAATCAACTTATAAAGATATACTGTGTGTAAAAGGAGTGGATTGGCACACAGATCTTTATTCAAATGTGACTGTATGCACATAAAAAAAAAAAAATTAGGTGGGTGCTAATATTCTTCCTATTTCACACATAGACAAGTGTGTTTTTTGCATATACCAACTCTAACTGAGACACCCTATGAGAGTGGGGCCAGGGTCTGCCACTATCAATAGCTAGGCTACCTGCCACCCACATACTGTAGGTCAACTAGTGTTAAACACATCTCCTACCTTATGATCCTGTGCAGCTTCATCTATTGGGCAGCAGTCATGGCTTTTATGCATTTTTGAAGTTTGACACACAAAACAGATGGGCTGTTTATCCTCCTTACAGAAGAGCTTGAGTTTCTCACTGTGCTGACTGCAGAGCACCTCAGACCCTGCTGAAGCTCTCTGACTTCTATCCTGTAAGAAGGCGTCACACAGGTTCATTAAAACCAGGTTACGGGGGGGAATTCCATTGATGATTTTTTCCTGCAGACTGGACATTCCCGAGATGTCTTCTGTTTCCAGTATTCCTCCAGACAGGCTTTACAGAAGCTGTGGCTACAGAACAGGACCACTGGATTCTTGAAGATATCACAGCATACAGGACAGGAGAAATCATCCTCTGAGAGAGAAGCTTTAGATGCCATTTCTCACTACTTATCTCTCTGTTATGACTTTTGAACTGAAGGTTTACTTTTGAAATGTTGTCTGAACTTCTAAATCTATGTTTTGATGCCGGTGTTCCTTAGTCTTCAATTATTGTTTTGATTCTTGATTGTTTACAAAGATTATTGGTCCTACCACAAGACATTTAGCTGAATGCTGAATAGCTGCATGTTACAGTGCTGTTCTGTTGTGAGCTTTGCTCCTTCCTGTCAAGCAGGAGTAGGGCGGAGCTCTCAGCAGAAGTTGTCATTTATATCAGCTTGAGTCTGTGCAGGACATATCCACTAGATGTCAGTGTTTACTTAAATATAACTGGATTTTAACGCTTCAAAATGCTAGGCGTATGAAACTTACCAAAGAAACTGATCAACTTTTTCTCCTCATCTGACTTGACTTGACTGTTAGCTGAATTCTGACTATCTATGTCTCTGGTCAGTTCAACTCCATGGACAGCAACTGTATGGAAGTGCGAAGCAGTCAACTTCAGCATCTGAAACTCCTACATTGGACTAGCTTCTACATTCAGTCTGCCAAGAGCAAGATGGTGACTCCAACCCAACAAACCAACTCCCCAAACAAGCTCCCGGGATTCTCTGTGTGTGTCTATATTTGTATGTGTGTTTGTGTGTGTGTGTGCGTGTGTGTGTGTGTTTGTGTGTGTGTGTGTGTGTGTGTGTTTGTGTGTGTGTGTGCGCGTGCATGTGTGTGTGTGTTTGTGTGTGTGTGTGTGTGTGTGTGTGTGTGTGTGTGTGTGTGTAGACAGTATATGTGTGCAGCTGATCTTAATTTAACCCCATAATCCTAACACTGATGGAAGAAGCTCCAGATAATTTAACATTTTTATTGGATGAAAATTTGTTGCACTCTACAGACATATGTTACATGTGTTGGTGTTCACAAACTAGTTAACTGAATCTTGCTCCAAGGCCACAACACTATACGGCAAATATTTTTCAGGTAGCCCAAGTTGATTGGGATACATGCCAGTGTTAACATAACCAGAGACAAAATCAAAATGTGGTAAAAAGAAAACCCAAAAACGAACAGGTGACATTTCTATTCTATAATAGTGATGACTACCATAGTTTGACCAATCTCAGTTAACCCAGAACTAAAATATTGGATAATTTGGTCAGATGTTAGAGATTATTGTCTGACAGGTGAAAGTGTGAGATAAATAGTATTAATATCGATTATTGCATAGTAACAGTGATTATTGTAGTAATAATAGTGATTATTGTAGTAATAATAGTGATTATTGTAGTAATAATAATAATAATTGTAATAATAATAATATAATAATATGCCATTTAGCAAACACTTTTATCCAAAGCAACTTACAGTCATGTGTGCATACATTTTTACGTATGGGTGGTCCTGGGGATCGAACCCACTACCCTGGCGTTACAAGCACCATGCTCTACCAATTGAGCTACAGAGGACAATATTAACAGTGATGAATGTAATATAGTACCATAATAGTGGTGATTATCTGACAGGTGAAAGTGTTACAGCAGGAACGTTCTTAAAGGAGGAAGGTCCTCTATACTACATCACAGTGTGTCCTCCCTCTGTCAGAATCTTATTGAAGGACATCAGTGAGTGTTACTGACTCATTTACATCACATTAGTCCCTGATTTAGACAGAGACAGTATCCACTGATACAGAGACGTTACCTGGTAACACCCTCAGAGGGAGGGGAGAAAAGCCAGTGCAGATGAATGGAAAGACTCTCTCAGTGAAAGTGTGTGTGAATGTGTGTAGATGTGTGTTATTGACAGGGTCAGAGAATGACAGCTTTCCTCCTTCCCAGTCTAGCTGCACTCTGATCCTCTGGGGGTTCCGTCTCACTGTGAGGTGAGTGAGTGGCTGCTTTGGTAAATGTGTTTTATAATCCCCACCACCAAACAACACACCCCAGGATCCATGCCAATATCCACAGTATCCCTTCCTCTGGACAGACTCTGTGATCACACCCAGGTCCCAGACTTTATTCTTCCTAACATCAATGTCCCAGCTGTGTGTTCCTGAGTTAAAACCCTTAGAGCCCAGGACCATTATATGGCCATCAAACCTCTCTGGGTTGTCTGGAAGCTGCTGTTCCTCATCACTGTATCTCACACTGGTCAGATCATCAGACAGGATGAGATGTGGGTGGGCAGTGTTGGGGTCCAGAGTTACTGGAGCTGGATGGAGAGAAATCAAAAACACTAGATTAATTCAAATCAAGGGGGAATACATTCCTCTATATGATATATGATGTGTTTGTGTTTTGTGTTCTATATTTTCACATTACTTATTGGAAGATCTTCTGAAAACGTGCAAAGCAAATGTACATTATGAAGGTAATTCTAAATAGCATTCACTGTCTATGTTTTCAGTTTTTGAGAGTTATAGTGGTGTTCCAATATACACAGTGCACAAAACATTAAGAACACCTTCCTAATATTTTTTGGCAATCAGAACAGCCTCAAATCGTCATGGCATGGACTCTAGAAAGTGTCGGATGCGTTCCACAGGGATGCTAGCCCATCTTGACTCCAATGCTTCCCACAGTTCTTTCAAGTTGGCTGGATGTCCTTTGGGTGGTGGCTCATGGGAAACTGTTAAGCGTGAAATCCCCATCCGCGTTGCAGCAGTTCTTGACAAAGACTGGTGCGCCTGGCACCGACTACTATACCCCGTTCAAAGGCAATTAAATATTTTGTCTTGCCTATTCACCCTCTGAATGGCACACATACACAATCCATGTCTCAACTGTCTCAAGGATTAAAAATACTTCTTAAATCTGTCTCCTCCCATTTATCTACACTGATTGAAATGGATTTAACAAGTGACATCAATAAGGGATCATAGCTTTCACCTGGATTCACCTGGTCAGTCTATATCATTGAAAGAGCAGGTGTTCTTAGTGTTTTGTACACTTAGTGTTTAATACCCATTATATCTAAAAGACCTACTCACTGTAGGGAACTCCTCCCTGCATCTTCTCCCAGACTCTGAACTGCAGGTTGCCCAGGTGCTTTTCCACGTCTATCAGCGCTCCTGAAACCCTCTCTGGATCTGGCAGTGTGCACTGGGCTCTGGAAAAACATTCAGGAGTCAGTGCTGCTGTAGCCTTACATTTATGACTTTTAGTTTGGCGTAATGTATTGAGGCACTGTTATTGTCACTAAGAACCGATGTGGATGTGGTGGAGGAGTCAGGCGCAGGACACAGAGGTTACGTCCAACAGACTTTAATAGTCCAACGTAAATGAGAAAACCCGACCTCGACTAAAACCAAGAGGCGAGGGAAAATTACGCAACACGCGTAAACACTAAACACAAAACAAAACAGAGTGCAAACACGTAGCTCCGACAAAGTGGCAGTCATAACAACACACAATCAGTCTAGTGCAAAACAAGGAACTTATAAGACAAGTAATCAACACACAAATGGACACAGGTGTAACAGACAGACAAAAGCAATCAAATAACGAAACATAGAGCGGTGGCAGCTAGTACTCCGGGGACGGCGAACGCCGAAGCCTGCCCGAACCAGGAGGAGGAGCAGTCTCGGCAGAATCCGTGACAGTTATTTTGTACCATGGGGACTTTTATTTTGAAAGCAATAGTATTCCCAGGGTCACCTGCTCATGTCGGGAGAGGGTGGAAGAAAAAAAAGACCAGAGTGAATCTTCATGACTGAGTAATAGTTTTCAGTTATAACCCTTGTTTGATTTTTTTCTGCTGAACACACAAGTCCTCCGGTGGAGATAGTGTTAATTACCTACAACAAGAAATAAGGGTTACAGACTGGTGGAATTGGACTGTGCCCTTGTTGTGTTCTAGACACAGTGCCCCACTCAGATGCAATGCTGTTACTTTAACTACCCTGTGCATCCCCGCCCTGTCCCAGATGAACATTATGAGCTTCAGTCAGTGTCCTCCACCTACGTATGTGACGTGGTGAGGTAGGACCCAGGAGCAGAGAAGAGAACCAGATGAGGAACCAGTGGTTTAGAATAAACGTAAATACTTGACTGGGAAAAAGTTCAACAGTAGGTACAAATTAAAACTTGTGAAAATAACAAACACTATGACTCGATAACTCACTCAGGAGACAAACACACATGGCAAATGAATCAAACTTCTGCAAAGGGTAACAGAAAACACACCTCTCTAAAACAAAATCATAATTAGGAACTGAAAACAGTGTCATTATAGTCTCTAGGGCGGTCTCTGCTGCCCTCTGGTGACAGTTGGAACCATGACAACATAGGGCTACTTGAACCTGACCTTAGCAACATCCCAGACCTGTGTGTGGCATGTACTGTGTCCTCAGTCAAGAAAGGTGTCCCATTCATCCGTGTATCTAACACCACCATTAATGACTGTCATATCCCAAGGGACACCTTGCTAGGAGAGTTTAATTCTCTTGTCAGTCAGGGAGGTGAGGAATAGATTGTAGTCGAGACCACCTTGAACAATGTGCAGGCACAACCACAGGCTCTCCCAAAACTTCATCTCCAGCTCTCACCAGTGGACAGTGAGTAGCTCCAGCAGCTGGAGAACTGGACACACAGATCTCATCAAACACAATATCAACACAGGAGAGTCCCCGCCCATCCGTCAGCGTGCATATAGGACTGAGCCTAGGTGAGGAAAGAGCTGGACAGGCAAGTTGAAAAGTTGTTAGTTCACAACCTTATTGAGGAGAGCAGATTTTGCTTTGATTTCTGGAAGTTGAATGCAGTGACAGTGCGAGATGCATATCCCCTGCCACGGACATCAGATGCTTTGGACAGCTTATCAGGTGCATGCTGGATCAGTACAATGGACTTAACTAGTGGTTCCTGGCAGGTTGAACTAGCTGAGGAAGACAGAGAGAAAAGTGCCTTCATGACTGGCAAAGTGGTGCCGATGGGCCTCACAAATGCTCCTCCCACTTTTCAGAGATTAGTGGAGCTTGTACTCCGTAGCCTACATTGGAAAGTGTGCCTCATCTACCTTGATGATGATGTTGCTTTTCAACACGACCTTCATGGAACACCTACAGACTCTCAAAGAATTGTTCATGCAGTCCCAAAAGGCTGTCTTGAAGCTCAATCCAAGCGTCATCTTGCTTGCACCCAAGCCACGTTCCTTGGACATGTCATATCCAAGGATGGCCTGTAGCCCAACTCGAAGAACCTGGACAAGGTCAGGGACTGGCCCACACTCAGAGCGACTACTGAAGTGCGAGCCTTTACAGGCTTGTGCTCCTACTACAGAAGGTGTGTTAAGAAATGTTGATTCTGTTGTGGCTCCATTGAATGCTCTGACAAAGAAAGGAATTAGATTCCACTGGAGCTCCGAGTGTGAGGAAGCAGTTCACACACAAAAAAATGCTCTCACTAACCCTCCCATTGTGGCACACCCAGTGTTCACAGAGCCGTTCCTACTTTACACTGACGCATCAAAGGCTGCCGTAGGGCAGTGCTTGCACATCGCCAAGACAACTGGGAGTGTATCATAGCATAAACCAGTCATACCCTCTCATCATCAGAAAGAAAGTGGGCCACCTATGACCATGAATTATGGGCTGTTGTATGGGCTGTCAGAAATGTTAAGCATTTCCTGTCCAGCAGTTCATTCACAGTTATAACAGACCACAAGCCTTTTGTCTGCCTCAAGAAATGTCCAGGGGATAGTAACCCCACAGGAAGGAGAGGAAGTTGGATCTTGGAATTGGATGTCTATGACTATGTTATGGTACACAGGGAAGGAAAACAACATGCAAACGCAGACGCCATGTCACGGAGACCTGAACACACAGAAATCAGCAAAGAGGTACAGTGTTTAATCACCCACCTTAGCCCTGTGTCTGCGCCTCCTTCTCTACCTCCTCGTCCTCCCCTATTCCTACGTTTGAGGCCCTACACAACGCTGCACACCTTGCTCCTATTTCAGACACTTCTGAGACACTAGCCATCAGTGGCGTGTATTCATGGATGCCAAGGGAAGCCAGGCTTCCCAAAACAATTGACCAATATTTTTTTATATATATTTTTTTATGTATCTTTCGTCTCTCTGTGTTTCATAATTTTCCTTCAATTTGCAAGAGGCTGAATGTATCTCACAGGCGAAAGCATCTGAGCAAGCGAAACAGTGCCCCTCTGTCTCTCTACGTGTAGGCCATCTATCTGATGCTGTCTGGTCCAAACGAGAATGCAATGGCAAGCATTTCAGCCAGGTAGCCGAGGACAACAAAAAATAAAAGCGTGTACTGTATGACAGAGTGATAGACCGTTTCGTCAACATGAAAGAGAGTAGGATGGTATTAGCATTTCTCTACAAGTAGGGTGAGTCAACAACTTCTTCTACTTGCACAAACACGCACGCACACACACGCACACAGAAATCAGAACCATGGACAGCCACCTTATATTTAGCTTACGTTGATTGGACTAAATAGTTTTTGTTACTAAGCAAATGGTGCTGTAATAATAATAATAATAATAATAATAATAATAATAATAATAATAATATGCCATTTAGCAGACGCTTTTATCCAAAGCGACTTACAGTCATGCGTGCATACATTTTTACATAATAGTGGAGGGAGCTCCTGTTTTCTTTGTGACTTGCGGTAACTCTCTGTGGCTCTAAATCTAAATAGTTGTTTAGTGTTCCGAATATGTCGGAAACATTAACTTGCTTGACCATGCTGTAGGTCATGTCTGTTACATGCAATATGCTTTGTGGACTTCACTGGACGGAGGTTGCTATCCGGTTTTGTGATAAAACAAGGGTGTGGTTGAATTTATTCTGCCACTGTGTCTTCTTATTGTCTCGGCCTTTAGGCCTATATATCACGGTCGCAAGGCATATGAATTAACTGAATTTATTGAGCAAATAACGCAATTATCACAACACAGAGGTTGTAATATGTGTTATGGCCATATTAAAACCTATGTGTTGTGATAATTGCGTTGTTTGCTCTATAACCTGTTAGTTCATATGCATTGACACAGTGATATATAGTCCCAAAGGCCGAGAAAATAAGAAGACACAGTTACAGAATAAATTCAACCACACCTTGGTTTCATCATAAAACCAGAGAGCAACATCTGTTCATTGAAGTCCACAAAACTTGGATGTAACAAACAGTTACATGACCTACAGCATGATCAAAGTTATCGCAATTCTCAAAGAAAATAGGCGCTGCCTCCACTATTTCAGCACCATTTTAACTTCAACATTTCAACATCATCTAATGCTTAGTATAATACGATGACAACTAAATGATACCAAAAACTATTTAGTCCAATCAACCTAAGCTAAATATGATGGGTCGGTCCATGCTACTGATTTCTGTGTGTGTGTGTGCGTGTGCGTGCAAGTAGAATAAAACCTGTTGACTCACCCTACTTGTAGAGAAACACCAATGCCATCCTCCTCTTTCATGTTGCCTGAACAGTCTATGACTCTGTCATACAGTACACGCTTTTAGTTTTTGTTGTCATAGGCTACCTGTCTAAAATGCTTGCTCGCTAGCCTAACTTCCATTCATCGGCAAGGATGCGCCAGGCCAGCTAGTTAACATTAGCCAGCCAACTACATCTAGCTACATGTTGAACTTCCATCCTGTCAGCCAGGAACACAAAGTATGGATTTATGGTTGGATCAGAAACGCTGTTATAATCATTGGCCAGTACAGAGATTTAAGTTCAAGTCCCTATTTCTTTCCAAGGCTAATTTAGGAAAGGGACAATTTGAGCTAGCTAGCTAGCCACCGGAGGACAACTACACAACGAGATGCAACAAGTCAAGTTTTCTGTCTGTGACGTTTGGCTTCTAATGTGATTTGATTGGTTTGAAGCCAAATCCAAACTGGCTTCATTTGACACTTTTTTTTGGTGTGCCAGGACCATTCACAGTTGAGCTCACTCAGTTTAGCTCAACGCTGATTGGCTATTTATCGTTTTATTTTTATCAAGGGAGGCCAAATTCTCCCTGGCTTCCCTTGCATTCAATGCTACGGGCAGCAACAATGTCATACTCTTTTTGACAAGTCAGGATAGATGGGCTATACATACAGAGACAGAGGGGTACTGTTTCGTTTGCTTGGATGCTTTCTCCGGTGAGATACATTCAGCCTCTTGCGAATTGAAGGACATTTATGAAACACAGAGAGACGAAATATACATTATTTTGTATGGTTTTTCTTGGTCATTTTTGGTGGGAAGCCTGGCTTCCCTTGGCATCCATGAATACATGCCACTGCTTCCAGAGGCACTCATCCCAAAAGCAACTGACTCTCCTTCATGGAAATGTGTTCAGTGGACATTTAGGTGCTGAGCGTACTTTGCTGAGAGCTCGTAAACTGTGTTATTGGCCCTACATTCACAAAAATGGTGTCAGACCTCGTAAAACAATTATGCAAAGTACTGTGCATTGAAAAAACACGCACATCGCCATATCATGCTCAGTGCGTTGGCATGGTAGAGAGGCAGAACCGGACCCTGAAGGACCAGCTTACAAAGTACATCAGTCAGTACGGTGGGGAATGGGACAAATATATCCCTCAGGTGGAGCTGTACTTCAATTCAAGTGTGCACTTGAGTACAGGCTTCACCCCTTACTTTCAAGCTCATGGCAGAGAGCCTCGTCTGCCAGTGGATGTCCTGTTTAACGGTAACTCATCTCTCGCACAAACAGCCCCCTCAACACCCACTGCTTATGCCCAGGACCTGACCACACGACTCACACACGACCCCAAGGAGGCGGACCAGCAGTCTACAATGGCAAAACTGCAACAGAAACATCATCATGATCGAAAGGTGTTTTTTTGCCCATACAAGGAATGGGACCTGGTTTTCTTGGATGACTCAGCCCAGCGCATGAACAAACTTGCACAAAGATGGAAGCGTCCATACAAGGTGATGAAGAGGTCACATCAGGCCAGTAAGACATAGACCCACTCCCACCTCATTGTCCGGGACTCTGCCTTACCGCCCACCAGCCCGGGCGCCAGACTCTATCCCATTCCGTGTGCTAGTCCATGCCCCGGCCATTGCCGCTGGGGATCAGGAAATACCTCTAATACCTCCACCTGCCCAGGGTTACCCTAACCCCAGACATGATGCTGAACCAAACGGGCCACCTCCTGTAGTACAGGCCCCTGCCACAACAAGGTGTGGCCGAACAGTCAAAAGCCTTCCAAGTTAAAGGACTTTGTTACTTAGAATGATTAGCCTCAGCCCTCCTACAGTTGTTTTCTGTCAGGTTGACAGGGTGTTCTCAAGTTGTCATTGAAATGGGGACGTTTCCTTTTGTAGGGGGACACAACTGTAGCCTTACTTTTGCTATGATTTGTATTTTGGCATAATGTATTGAGGCACTGTTATTTTGTACCCTGGGGACTTTTATTTTGAAAGCAATAATATTCCCAAGGGCACCTGCTCATGTCAGGAGAGGGTGGAAGCAAAAAAAGAGGCAGAGTGAATCTTCATCACTGATTGGCTGCATCTCCTGGTCCAGGAGACATTAAACCACAAGTAATAGTTTTCAGTTGTTTTTTGGTGGTGGAGATAGTGTTAAATACCTACAACATGAATTAAGGGTTACACTAGTGTGGGGTTGGGTACAGAACCCCAGAGAAGAGAGAGACGTAATAAAGTCCCCTTACCTTTTCACTGTATCCTTGTAGTTCTGTAGGGAAACAAAATAACACATTAAAAGATGTATTGATCATAGAAAATCAATCTAAAACATATGAATATATTGCTACAATATTTATTTCATAATAGATAGGGCAGTTGATTCATCAGAGGTAGATTAGTCCTTACCTGCAGGAATGAGATGTCCTCAGCTCCCAGCTCTTCCTCTATGGTTCTGATTGTGTCTGAAAGTGATGATATCTCTCTGCTCAACTCCTCAATCTTCTTCTTCATCATCTGACTCTTCTGCTCCTCTTCCTCCTTCAGTGCAACTATCCTGGCTCTCTCTTCCGCATATAGAAACTGATGAAGCTTCTTATACCCCATCTTAATCAGCCTCTCTGTGTGCTGGGCCTGGCTCTGGATACAGCAGAGAGGAATGTCAAATATATCATCAATAATTGATCATCCATAATTCCACAGAGTTATGGTAAATCTTTACAATATAATTATATCTCAGCTTCACTCTGTATTCTTACCTTGATGTGCTCTGCTGTTTGATCACAGGTCAGTTTAACTTCTCTAAAGACCTTCAGTTTCTCCTGTAAGGGCTCCAGTGCAATCTTGAGTTTCTCCTGGAATGAAACAACATTATAAACAGATGCTGTGTGTAAAAGGAGTGGATTGGCACACAGATCTTTATTCACATTTCACAATATGTGCAGTACATGCTGTAAGCCAAGTAGTGTTAAATACATCTCCTACCTTATGATCCTGTGCAGCTTCATCTATTGGGCAGAAGTCATGGCTTTTATGCATTTTTGAAGTTTGACACACAAAACAGATGGGCTGTTTATCCTCCAGACAGAAAAGCTTGAGTTTCTCACTGTGCTGACTGCAGAGCACCTCATACCCTGCTGAAGCTCTCTGACTTCTATCCTGTAAGAAGGCCTCACACAGGTTCATTAAAACCAGGTTACAGGGGGGGAATTCCATTGATGATTTCTTTCTGCAGACTGGACATTCCCGAGATGTCTTCTGTTTCCAGTATTCCTCCAGACAGGCTTTACAGAAGCTGTGGCTACAGAACAGGACCACTGGATTCTTGAAGATGTCACGACATACAGCACAGGAGAAATCATCCTCTGAGAGAAAAGCTTTAGATGCCATTTCTCACTGCTTATCTCTCTGTTATGGCTTTTGAACAGAAAGTTTAGTTTCACTTTTGAAAACTCTCTTGATGAAGGTTTACTTTTGAAAACTGAATTTAGAAATCTATGTTTTCCTGCTGGTGTTCCAACTGTTGTTTAGATTCTTGATTGTTTTAAAAGATTATTGGTCCCCCTATAAGACATAAATCAGTTTAGCTGAATGCTGAATAGCTGAATGTTACAGCGCTGTTCTGTTGTGAGCTTTGCTCCTTCCTGCTAAACAAGTAAGTCAGGGGTGGAGCTCTCTGCTTAGTTGTAATTTATATCAGCTTGAATCTGTGCAGGACACTTCCACTAGATGTCAGTGTTTGGTTAAATATAACTGTCTTTTAAAGGTCCAATGCAGCTGTTTTTATCTCAATATCAAATAATTTCTGTGTAACAATTTCAAAAAGAATCAAATATAGCTTGTTAGCAAAGAGCAATTTTTCATGCAATAATTTTGCTATGACTGTCTGGGAGTGGTCTGAGTGGGAAGGGGAAAAATGAAAACAAGCTGTTATTGGCAAAGAGGATTGGTACTCTATTTGTAATTGGTCTTATTGTCACCAGGCAGGCCAAAACTCCATCCCACTAAAACAGGCTGACATTTCAGGCGGTCTTTTCAAGCAGCTCTTACACTAAAAGGGCATTATCATAATGTCCACAATTTCGCAGTATTATTCTAACCACATAGCGTAGAAACATATATAAAACACAGGAAATTCATATTTTTGACTGCACTGGGCCTTTAATGCTGCAAAACCCTAAGTGTATCTATGGCTCTGGAAAATTCAAAACCATGGACAGCAACTGTATGGAAGTGCAAAGCAGTCAACTTCAGCATCTGAAACTCCTACATTGGACTAGCTTTTACATTCAGTCTGCCAAGAGCAAGATGGTGCCTCCACCCCAACAAACTCCACCCCAGATAATATTGATAATATTTTGACTAATTCTTTGAATAATGTGGATAAAACAGGTACACTTTATACTGACATTTCTGACCACTTTCCAATATTCCACTTCTTGAGGGCAGCTGGAAATGAACAGGTGGGAATGGAGAATATTTAACAAAAGTATTATGAGCATTTTAAGATGTTGAGTGATGATATTTCATGGGAAATATTTCTAATCATCCCAATGTGGAGTCTGGTTACCAGACTTTTCTCAAATCCTTCAATTCTGTATTAATCTTTCAATCCTCAATTTAAAAAAAGTAAACTTGGAAAATAATCAATCAACTGTTGAATAAGAAAAAGGCTTCTACATCTCAATTTATTGTTGGAAATAAGACCTATAGCGATCCTGATGTTATCTCATGTGAATTTAATAACTTTTTTTGTGAATGTGGGTTCCTCTCTGTCAAAGAAAATCTGAGAAATGTATGGAAATCCCTTGGATTATATGAAGGGACATTTCCCTTCTCTGCTTCAGTTTGATCCACCTGATGTAATGGAGGTGATGGAGGTAATTGGTAACTTAAATCTATCAGCAGCTGGTAATTTTGAGGTGCCTCTTTGGTGAAATCAGTGTCTTCCTTGATTATTGAGCCTCTAACTGGTATTGTTCCAAAATATTTGAAAATTGCCAAAGTTATCCCCATCTCTAAATCTAGGGATACAAGATATTTAACAAATTATCACCCAATATCTGTACTATCATGTTTTTCTAAAATACTAGAGAAACTGGTGTATAAAATAATTTGTAAACATTTTTTTCTATATGAGCACCAATATTCCACAGATATGACTGTTTTACAACATGTGGATAAAATCTTTACAGCCCTGAACAACGAATATGCTCTTGGCATTTTTCTACATTTATCAAAAGCTTTTGACACGGTTGATAATGAAATATTACTTATTAAATTGCAATATTATGGTTTTCATGATTATACATATAAATGGCTATATGATTCTCTTAATGATAGAGAACTATTTCTATGTGCAAATGGCTGTGCATCTACCAGGGCCAAGATATTATTGTGGTGTTCCACATTGTTCGATCCTTGGACCGTTGTTATTTCTAATATATATTAATGACCATGCCTCTGTGTCTTCTACCATACTTCCAATTCATTTTGCTGATGATACCAACTTGATTTTATCACACAAGAATTTCGATTCACTAATCAATCAAGCTAATTCAGGCATGGCCAAATCTGAATAGTTCCAGACAAGCAAATTTTATTTAAATGTTAAAAAACCCAACTACAGTGTATTCACTTGTAAGAATGAGAAATATTGTAAAAAATAAAATAGAATCTCAATTGTTGGGATTTAAAAGGACCAGGTTTCATCAAATCAAAAAATCTAATACATTTGTATTTGTCACATGCGCCGATTACAACTGGTGTAGACTTTACCGTTAAATGTTTGCTTACGAGCCCGACCCAATGATGCAGAGTAATAACGCAAGAGGAAAAAAATTAAATACACAAGAATGGAGCTACAGTTGAAGTCGGAAGTTCACATACACCTTAGCCAAATACATTTAAACTTAAAATGTCCTGTCTTAGGTCAGTTAGGATCACCACTTTATTTTAAGAATGTGAAATGTCAGAATAATATAATAATATTTCTTTCATCACATTCCCAGTGGGTCAGAAGTGTACATACTGTCACGCTCTGACTTATGGGACTCTTATATGTTGAGTCAGGGTGTGAATATTCTATGTTGTGTTTTCTATGTTTCAGTCTAGGCGTTGTATATCTATGTTTGGCCGGGTGTGATTCCCAATCAGGGACAGCTGTCGCTCGTTGTCTCTGATTGGGGATCATACTTAGGCAGCCTGTTGGCATGCATTAGTTGTGGGATCTTGTTCCGTGAGTAGGCTTGTATTGTGTTTAGCCTTAGGACTTCACGTTTCGTTGGTTTGTTGTTTTGTTTAGTGTGTTTATCGTTGTAATAAACATGTACGCATTTCACGCTGCGCCTTGGTCTGACCCGTCCTTAAACGAACGTGACACATACACTCAATTAGTATTTGGTAGCATTGCCTTTAAATTGTTTAACTTGGGTCAAACGTTTCGGGTAGCCTTCCACAAGCTTCCCACAATAAGTTGGGTGCATTTTGGCCCATTCCTCCTGACAGACCTGGTGTAACTGAGTCAGGTTTGTAGGCCTCCTTGCTCGCATACGCTTTCTCAGCTCTGCCCACAAATGTTCTATAGGGTTGAGGTCAGGGCTTTGTGATAGCCACTCCAATACCTTGACTTTATTGTCCTTAAGCCATTTTGCCACAACTTTGGAAGTATGCTTGGGGTCATTGTTCATTTGGAAGACCCATTTGCGACCAAGCTTTAACTTCCTGACTGATGTCTTGTGATGTTGCTTCAATATATCCACATAATTTTCCTTCCTCATGATACCATCTATTTTGTGAAGTGCACCAGTCCCTCCTGCAGCAAAGCACCCCCACAGCATGATGCTGCCACCCCCGTGCTTCACAGTTGGGATGGTGTTCTTCAGGTTGCAAGCTACCCCCCTTTTCCTCCAAACATAACGATGGTCATTATGGGCAAACAGTTCTATTTTTGTTTCATCAGACCAGAGGACATTTCTCCAAAAAGTACGATCTTCGTCCCCATGTGCAGTTGCAAACCGTAGTCTGGCTTTTTTATGGCGGTTTTGGAGAAGTGGCTTCTTCCTTGCTGCGCAGCCTTTCAGGTTATGTCGATATAGGACCTGTTTTACTGTGGATATCGATACTTTTGTACCTGTTTCCTCCAGCATCTTCACAAGGTCCTTTGCTGTTGTTCTGGGATTGATTTGCACTTTTCGCACCAAAGTACGTTCATCTCTAGGAGACAGAACGCGTCTCCTTCTTGAGTGGTATGACGGCTGCGTGGTCCCATGGTGTTTTCTTATTTTTGTATTTATTATAATGTTTAAAAAAAAAAAAAAATGGGGGGGGGTAGATCAGCTTGATATTGCAGATAGATTGTAACTTCCATCAATGTAATTGTCTGCATCACTTCCAATCCCCCATGTTTTTTATATATATATTCCCCTTTATTACTTTCCAACCCCGCCGCCCTTTCCCTACTTGGGGTAAACTAGTGAACAACAATGCTTAGGCCTCTACTTCCAGCTAATACTTACTATCTACATTTTATCTGCACAGTCAATTTTACAATAATTATATTTTGTTCATTTTTTTCTCCTGAACGTCTTCTACTCTCAACCTCTCCGATCATTTTCATGATGTCCATCCGGTTTACTTCTATATGCCATATCTTTCTAAATGTGCTCTTTCCCAAAAGCTCCCAACATACAACCTACATACTTATTATGGACACAGTATGCTTACATTATTAGTTATCTTGTTATTATTTTGTTGTTAGTTGTTATTAGTCCCATCATTCAGCTCCATTCAACACCTCCCATCTATCTCTTAATACCATCCATATAGGATTTCTATTTGCCATATATATTTCAACTGTACTGTGATGTTTTACAAAAATTCTGAACCTTTCTATTCTCATTGTTTCTACAGATAGTGAATTAAAAATAAACATTTTTTCTAAAAGTATTATTATATTATTAATCGATTGACTATGACTATTCAGATCACCCAGTAATGCTATCTGCAAGGTTAGCTCCAGGTAAATATTGCAATCCTTTAGCCATTCCTGGACCTGTGTCCAAAAACAAGCTACAAATGGACAGTACCAAAACAAATGATCTAATGATTCTGTCTCTTCGCAGCAAAATCTGCAGAGCTGGGAAGATTGTATGCCCCATATAAATAACATTCTATTGGTAGCAAGAATTTTATATAATAATTTAAATTGAAAGATTCTAATATTTGAATCCGGTTGTTGTTTTGCGTATCAGTTCATAAACACTATGCCATGGGATCGGTACGTCAAAAATCTCTTCCCAACTATTTTGCAATCTATATGGGATGGCTGTCAATCCTTTGGTCCTTAAATAAAACTGATATACTTTTTTATTTATCACAGTTTTCCTTAACCAATTATGTTCTTTAATGCAAGGCCGACAGACAAGTTCCTTACTTTCTCCCCCTTCCACTTTACTCTTCCATTTTTGCGGTAAGGCTGCAATTATTTGGTTGTAATTTTGGGTAGAGCAGACATTTCCATATGTTTTTGTTAGCTGCATGTGTGACAGAACTCCACCAGTCCTACCGATGATATAATGTACGAAGATTATACCTTTTTTTAACATTTTGTCAAAACAAAAAGGTTTTTTGTCAATTAGTATATTTGAGTTTAACCACAATATTTGTTGCATTATTTGTTCTGTCGTTTCTGGAGGATTAAATTGAAATTGCAACCAACTTTCTATGGCTTGTTTTAGAAATAGTGATATTTGGGAGATGATTTCCTTTTCAACTAACTGAAAGTGAGTGGTTGTAATCTGAATAAAGGGAAAAAGGCCATTCTTGAACATTGGGTGAGACAATCTTACTAATTTGCTAGAGAACCAGTTCGGATTTAAGTATAACTTTTGTATGACTGAAGCTTTTAGTGATAGGTCTAATGCTTTAATATTTAATAATTTCTGTCCTCCGAATTCATATTCATTATATAAATATGCCCGTTTAATTTTGTCTGGCTTGCCGTTCCAAATAAAATTTTATATATTTTTCTCATATAATTTAAAAAACTGTCCGCTAGGCGTAGGCAAGACCATAAGCAAATAGGTCAACTGGGATAATACTAAAGAGTTAATCAGGGTGATTTTTCCACAAATTGACAGGTATTTACCTTTCCATGGTAGCAAGATCTTATCTATTTTTGCTAACTTTCTATTATAATTTATTGAAGTGAGATCATTTATTTCCTTTGGGATATGTATTCCGAGTATATCCACATCACCATCAGACCATTTTATTGGTAAACTACATTGTAATGTAAAAATTGTATTTTTTAGTGATCCAATACGTATATATAGTACATTTGTCATAATTTGGTTGTAATCCAAAGAGGATAGAAAATGTATCTAGATCCTCTATGAGGCTGTGGAGGGATTCTAGTTGTGGATTTAAAAGAAAACCTGAATCATCAGCGCACAATGACACCTTTGTTTTTAAGCCCTGGATTTCTAATCCTCTGATATTATTGTTGGATCTGATTTTAATTGCTAACATCTCGATGGCCACAATAAATAGATACAGTGGGGAAAAAAAGTATTTAGTCAGCCCCCAAATGTGCAAGTTCTCCTACTTAAAAAGATGAGAGAGGCCTTTAATTTTCATCATAGGTACACGTCAACTATGACAGACGAAATGAGAAAAAAAATTCCAGAAAATCACATTGTAAATTATGGTGGAAAATAAGTATTTGGTCAATAACAAAAGTTTCTCAATACTTTGTTATATACCCTTTGTTGGCAATGACACAGGTCAAACGTTTTCTGTAAGTCTTCACAAGGTTTTCACACACTGTTTCTGGTATTTTGGCCCATTCCTCCATGCAGATCTCCTCTAGAGCAGTGATGTTTTGGGGCTGTCGCTGGGCAACATGGACTTTCAACTCCCTCCAAAGATTTTCTATGGGGTTGAGATCTGGAGACTGGCTAGGCCACTCCAGGACCTTGAAATGCTTCTTACGAAGCCACTCCTTCGTTGCCCGGGCGGTGTGTTTGGGATCATTGTCATGCTGAAAGACCCAGCCACGTTTCATCTTCAATGCCCTTGCTGATGGAAGGGGCATTGAGGTTTTCACTCAAAATCTCATGATACATGGCCCCATTCATTCTTTCCTTTACATGGATCAGTCGTCCTGGTCCCTTTGCAGAAAAACAGCCCCAAAGCATGATGTTTCCACCCCCATGCTTCACAGTAGGTATGGTGTTCTTTGGATGCAACTCAGCATTCTTCGTCCTCCAAACACGACGAGTTGAGTTTTTACCAAAAAGTTATATTTTGGTTTCATCTGACCATATGACATTCTCCCAATCCTCTTCTGGATCATCCAAATGCACTCTAGCAAACTTCAGACGGGCCTGGACATGTACTGGCTTAAGCAGGGGGACACGTCTGGCACTGCAGGATTTGAGTCCCTGGCGGCGTAGTGTGTTACTGATGGTAGGCTTTGTTACTTTGGTCCCAGCTCTCTGCAGGTCATTCACTAGGTCCCCCCGTGTGGTTCTGGGATTTTTGCTCACCGTTCTTGTGATCATTTTGACCCCACGGGGTGAGATCTTGCGTGGAGCCCCAGATCGAGGGAGATTATCAGTGGTCTTGTATGTCTTCCATTTCCTAATAATTGCTCCCACAGTTGATTTCTTCAAACCAAGCTGCTTACCTATTGCAGATTCAGTCTTCCCAGCCTGGTGCAGGTCTACAATTTTGTTTCTGGTGTCCTTTGACAGCTCTTTGTGACTGTTTAGGTTGTGGACAGGTGTATTTTATACTGATAACAAGTTCAAACAGGTGCCATTAATACAGGTAACGAGTGGAGGACAGAGGAGCCTCTTAAAGAAGAAGTTACAGGTCTGTGAGAGCCAGAAATCTTGCTTGTTTGTAGGTGACCAAATACTTATTTTCCACCATAATTTGCAAATAAATTCATAAAAAATCCTACAATGTGATTTTCTGGAGAAAAAAAATCTCAAATTGAATTGTCTGTCATAGTTGACGTGTACCTATGATGAAAATTACAGGCCTCTCTCATCTTTTTAAGTGGGAGAACTTGCACAATTGGTGGCTGACTAAATACTTTTTTCCCCCACTGTATGCCGATAGTGGACAACCTTGTTTTACTCCTCTTGACAGTTTAAAACTTTCTGAGAAATAGCCATTATTTACTATTTTACACCTAGGGTTACTATACATGATTTTGACCCATTTTATAAGAGATTCTCCAAAATTGAAATGCTCCAGGCATTTATATATAAACCCCAGTTGTACTTTATCAAATGCCTTTTCGAAGTCTGCTATGAATAGCAGGCCTGGTTTCCCAGATTACCCATAATGTTCTATTGTTTCCAATACTTGCCTTGTATTATCTCCAATGTATCTTACATGTAAAAAACCTGTCTGATTAGAATGAATAATATCGGACAATAACTTTTTAATTCTATGCGCTATACATTTTGCTACAATTTTTGCATCACAACACTGAAGTGTAAGGGGCCTCCAATTGTTTAAATGGACTGGATCTTTATATTTTCCACTTGTATCCTGTTTCAGTAATAATGAGATCAGACCTTCTTCTTGAGTGTCAGATAATCTACCATTTACCTAGGAGTGGTTAAAACATGCTAATAACGGTCCTCTTAGTATATCAAAAAAGGTTTGGTATACCTCGACTGGTATGCCATCCAACCCTGGAGTTTTCCCGGACTTAAAGTCTTTAATTGCATCCAGAAGTTCCTCCTCTGTAATTTCACCTTCACATGAGTCGTTCTGTATGGCTGTTAATTTTACATTATCAATAGAAAAAACATCTCTACAATTAGCTTTAGTTAGAGGAGATGGAGGCGACTGAAATGAAAACATATGCTTAAAGTACTTTGTTTCCTCCTTCAAAATATAATTTGGTGAGTCATGGGTGACTCCGTCAATTGTAAAAAATACAAATAAAAAAATTAAATAAAAGTAACCAGTTTCATTTAATTCTTTTTGGTAGCATTCCTATGTTGAAGATTAAAAAATAATTTTGTGCATTTTTCCCCATATTCCATCCAGTTTGCTTTATTTTTATAATATATTACACTTGATCTATCTTGAATAAGTTTCTCCATTTCTTTTTGTTTTTCCTCTAATTCATTCTGAGCCTCTATGTTACAGTTTTTATTACCATCTATCTGTTCTGTTAGACTTTCTATTTCCTTTGTTAGTATAAACTCTTTTGACCTAAATTGCTTTAGTTTTCGAGATGAGTACTGAATTGCATGGCCTCTAAAGGCACATTTAAAGGTGTCCCATACAATAAGGGGATTTGCTGTACCTATGTTATGTCGGAAAAAGTCAGTTATAAATTCCTTTGTCCTAGTTAAAAATAAATTATCATCCAAAAGGTTTTGATTAAATTTCCAATATCCTCGCCCACGTGGAAATTCAGTAAGAGTAATGTATATGCCTATTATATGATGGTCCGACCGCATTCTGTCCCCTATCAACACTTTTTAAACTTTTGGTGCCAACGAGAATGAGATAAGAAAGAAGTCAAGACGACTAGCTTGATTGAGTCTCCGCCATGTATATCTCACTAGATCAGGATATTTAAGCCTCCATATATCTACTCGTTCTAATGTATCCATGACATTCACGATTTCATTAAGAGCATGTGGGTGATTGTTTGTGGTGTGATTTCCTTTACGGTCCATTCAGCTATTTAAAACAGTATTATAATCCCCCACCATAATAATATTGTCTTGAATTGCTTGCAGGGTTGATAATTTATTATATTGTCAAAGAAGTGTGGATCATCATTATTTGGTCCATAAAGGTTAATGAGCCATATCTGTTTATGGTCCAATAACTTATTTAAAATAATCCATCTACCTTGCGTATCTATTTGGACAATTTGCACATTCGGATCGAAATTACTATTAATTAATATCATCACCCCTTTTGAATTTCTTTGCCCATGGGAGAAGTATATTTCGCTCCCCCATTCCTTTTTCCATGCAACTTCATCTCCAATTGTTGAATGAGTTTCCTGTAAACAATAGATATTATATTCCTTCTCTTTGAGCCATGTAAATATTGTTCTTCTTTTGTTATTATCAGCTAAGCCATTACAATTATAACTGGCTATACTTATTTCACCTATGGTGTTTATACTTGCGTACTATAGTTTGTACAGATGAACGTGGTATCTTCAGGCATTTGGAAATTGCTCCCAAGGATGAACCAGACTTGTGGAGGTCTACAATTATTTTTCTGAGATCTTGGCTGATTTCTTTAGATTTTCCCATGATGTCAAGCAAAGAGGCACTGAGTTTGAAGGTGGGCCTTGAAATACATCCACAGGTACACCTCCAATTGACTCAAATGATGTCAATTAGCCTATCGGAAGATTCTAAAGCCATGACATAATTTTCTGGAATTTTCCAAGCTGTTTAAAGGCACAGTCAACTTAGTTTACGTAAACTTCTGACCCACTGGAATTGTGATACAGTGAATTATAATTGAAATAATCTGTCTGTAAGCAATTGTTGGAAAAATTACTTGTGTCATGCACAAAGTAGATGTCCTAACCGACTTGCCAAAACTATGGTTTGTTAACAAGAAATTTGTGGAGTGGTTGAAAAATGAGTTTTAATGACTCCAACCTAAGTGTATGTAAACTTCAACTGTAGTTTAGTGAGTGTGCGTTGGGTCAGTACAAGATCGAGTCAGTGCAGATAGTTTGGGTGCCATTAATTGACTATTTAGCAGTCTGGCTATTTAACAGTCTTATGGCTTGGGGGTAGAAGCTGTCTTGGAGTCTGTTAGTCCAAGAGCCGATGCTCCAGTACCATTTGCTGGACGGTAGCAGAGAGAAAAGTCTATGACTTGGGTGGCTGGAGTCTTTGACCATTTTTAGGGCCTCCCTCTGACACCGCCTGGTATAAAGGTCCTGGATGGCAGGGAGCTCGGCCCCAGTGATGTACTGGGCTGTCTGCACCACACTCTGTAGTGCTTTTTTTTTTTCACAGGGTAGGCCTGTGGCGGTCATTACATTTTGTCAGCTTGTCATTGTTCTGAAAACACATTTAGTATCTCCAGGCCTCCACGCATAAAAGCTGCTGATGCGCGCCTTTGGAACATCTACATTTTAAAAAGTTGAATAAATCAATTGAATATACACCATCACAATACATCCATTATTTATTTTAGGCAGGTCCAAAGAAACATTATGATATGAAGAAAATGTATTTCAAAAGAATAGAATATGAGTTGGCCTACTGTATGTTATCTGGCTATGTACAATGCCATAGGCTGTAGGCTTGTTCATTAAGCAGACAAGATATGCCAACACAATCTCACACTCAATCCTATGCTTATAAATCCCGTGCCATTATTTTATATTATATGATTTTATAGTAAGAGTAATATATTTGAACTTAGCCAAATAAAATATAAAGGATATTTTTCCCATTCCGGAGCTAGAGTACGCATATGGAGTGGCTATGTTGAGCGCAAAAGTGAACATTTGAAACAGGTCCTACAGTGCCTTGCAAAAGTATTCATCCCCCTTGGCGTTTTCCTATTTTGTTGCATTACAGCCTGTAATTTAAATTGATTTTTATTTGAATTTCACGTAATGGACATACACAAAATAGTCCAAATTGGTGACGTGAAATGAAAAATAAATAACGGAAAAGTGGCGGGTGCATATGTATTCACCTACTTTGCTATGAAGCCCCTAAATAAGATCTGGTGCAACCAATTACCTTCAGAAGTCACAGAATCAGTTAAATAAAGTCCACCTGTGTGCAATCTAAGTGTCACATGATCTGTCACATGATCTCAGTATATATACACCTGTTCTGAAAGGCCCCAGAGTCTGCAACACTACTAAGCAAGGGGCACCACCAAGCAAGCGGCACCATGAAGACCAAGGAGCTCTCCAAACAGGTCAGGGACAAAGTTGTGGAGAAGTACAGATCAGGGTTGGGTTCTAAAAAAATATCTGACACTTTGAACATCCCATGGAGCACCATTAAATCCATTATTAAAAAATTGAAAGAATATGGCACCACAACAAACCTGCCAAGAGAGGGCCGCCCACCAAAACTCACAGACCAGGCAAGGAGGGCATTAATCAGAGGCAACAGAGAGACCAAAGATAACCCTGAAGGAACTGCAAAGCTCCACAGCGGAGATTGGAGTATCTGTCCATAGGACCACTTTAAGCCGTACACTCCACAGAGCTAGGCTTTACGCAAGAGTGGCCAGAAAAAAGCCATCGCTTAAAGAAAATAATAAGCAAACACGTTTGGTGTTCGCCAAAAGGCATGTGGGAGACTCCCCAAACATATGGATGAAGGTACTCTGGACAGATAAGACTAAAATTGAGCTTTTTGGCCATCAAGGAAAATGTCTGGCGCAAACCCAACACCTCTCATCACCCACAGTGAAGCATGGTGGTGGCAGCATCATGCTGTGGGGATGTTTTTCATCAGCAGGTACTGGGAAACTGGTCAGAATTGAAGGAATGATGGATGGCGCTAAATACAAGGAAATTCTTGAGGGAAACCTGTTTCAGTCTTCCAGAGATTTGAGACACCTTCCAGCAGAACAATGACCCTAAGCATACTGCTAAAGCAACACTCGAGGGGTTTAAGGGGAAACATTTAAATGTCTTGGAATGGCCTAGTCAAAGCCCAGACATCAATCCAATTGAGAAACTGTGGTATGACTTAAAGATTGCTGTACACAAGCGGAACCCATCCAACTTGAAGTAGCTGGAGCAGTTTTGCCTTGAATAATGGGCAAAAATCCCAGTGCCAAGCTTATAGAGACATACCCCAAGAGACTTGCAGCTGTAAATGCTGCAAAGGGTGGCTCTACAAAGTATTGACTTTGGGGGGGGGTGAATAGTTATGCACGCTCAAGTTTTCCATTTTTTTGTCTTATTTCTTGTTAGTTTCACAATATAAAATATTTTGCATCTTCAAAGTTGTAGGCATATTGTGTAAATGAAATGATACAAACCCCCCAAAAATCAATTTTAATTCCATGTTGTAAGGCAACAAAATAGGAAAAATGCCAAGTGGGGTGAATACTTTCGCAAGCCACTGTATATGCTGGATTTAGAGTTATTTGGCAACTTTAGTTGTGAATGATACAAACCTTAGAATGCCTTAGAAATCCAAATATTTGGGCTTTTGATGATTTGAGAAAGTCGCATAAAAAAGTAAAGCAGTTCTCGCCATCTCTCATCAAGTGATCATTAGACGCATCAGACTATTCTCAATGTAATATTGTCTTTGCTAATATATAAAATGTGTTTCGATTTAGAATAGCCCATTATCAAATGGGCAGGAACAGGGGCAAGAGAAAAAATACATGTCATCCATATGCACTTGTCACGCCCTGGCTCTGGGGACTCTTATATGTTGAGCCAGGGTGTTAGTTTCTATGTTTAGTGTTCTATGTTCATGTTCTAGTTCATGTGTTTCTATGTTGGCCGGGGTGGTTCCCAATCAGAGGCAGCTGTGGCTTGTTGTCTCTGATTGGGAACCATACTTAGGCAGCCTGTTTTGCACTTGTCATTTGTGGGATCTTGTTCCGGAGAGGTTTGTGTTTTGTTAACCTTAGTACTTCACGTATCGTTTTGTTGTTTTGTTATTGTTATAAAGTACTCATTAAAAGATGTACGCATATCACGCTGCGCCTTGGTCCGTTGCTTACGACGATCGTGACAGAAGATCCCACCAATTAAGGACCAAGCAGCGTGTCCAGGAGCAAACGCCGGAGATAACGCTAGTGGATGTCCTACTAGGTTGGGGGAAGATCACCGAGGAGGAGGCCGTCCGCTACCGGAGGGCGATGAGGGAGGATGTTCAGGCAGGAGAGGAGAAGCGGCGCCAACCGGGCCGTCGTCGGACAGGCGAGAGGCAACCCCAATAAAAAAAATTGGGGGGGCACACGGCATGGACGACGGGGCTGCTGGAGGCAGCTACAGGGCGAGTTTATGGACTAGAAGAGGAGGCCACCAGGTTACGGGGGCCATTGGTCAGGAGGGAGAAGGAGAGTGTGGAGGCACGGCGAGAGGAACTGAGTAGGCAGCAGAGGGAGCGGAGGTTTATGAGGAAACCCAGTCCCGCTCCTCGCACCAAGCAAGTGGTGTGTGTCACCAGTCCGGTCCGGCCCGTTCCTAATTCCCGCACAAGGTCAGTGGTGTGTGTTCCCAGTACGGTCAGGCCCGTTCCCGCTCCCCGCACTAAGTTAGTGGTGCGTGTTCCCAGTCCGGCCCGACCCGTTCCCGCTCCCCGCACTAAGTTAGTGGTGCGTGTTCCCAGTCCGGCCCGACCCATTCCCGCTCCCCGCACTAAGTTAGTGGTGCGTGTTCCCAGTACGGCCCAACCCGTTCCTGCTCCCCGCACTAAGTTAGTGGTGCGTGTTCCCAGTCCGGCCCGGCCTGTTCCTGCCCCTCGCACCAAGTCAGTGGTGCGCGTCGCCAGCCCGGCCCGGCCTGTTCCTGCCCCTCGCACCAAGCCTGTGGTGCGCGTCGCCAGCCCAGCCCGGCCTGTTCCTGCCCCTCGCACCAAGCCTGTGGTGCGCGTCGCCAGCCCGGTCCGGCCTGTTCCTGCTCCCCGCACCAAGCCTGTGGTGCGCGTCGTCAGCCCGGTCCGGCCTGTTCCTGCTCCCCGCACCAAGCCAGTGGTGCGCGTCGCCAGCCCGGTCCGGCCTGTTCCTGCTCCCCGCACCAAGCCAGTGGTGCGCGTCGCCAGCCCGGTCCGGCCTGTTCCTGCTCCCCGCACCAAGCCAGTGGTGCGCGTCGCCAGCCCGGTCCGGCACAGCCCGTGCCTGTTCCACCGGTGCCTGGTCAGGTACCGGTCAGCTGCTCCACACCGGAGCCTAAGCAATCCGCTCCACCGATGTCCAGTCCAGCTCCAGCCAGTGTGGCCAGACCAGACCAGGGGCGCTACGGGGGGGTAGCTAGAGAGTGGTGGTCACGCCCGGAGCCGGATCCGCCTCCGAGGCGGAATGCCCACCCGGCCCCTCCCCTGTTGGGTTTAGTTGGCGCGGTCGCAGTCCGCGCTTTTGGGGGTGGGTACTGTCACGCCCTGGCTCTGGGGACTCTTATATGTTGAGCCAGGGTGTTAGTTTCTATGTTTAGTGTTCTATGTTCATGTTCTAGTTCATGTGTTTCTATGTTGGCCGGGGTGGTTCCCAATCAGAGGCAGCTGTGGCTTGTTGTCTCTGATTGGGAACCATACTTAGGCAGCCTGTTTTGCACTTGTCATTTGTGGGATCTTGTTCCGGAGAGGTTTGTGTTTTGTTAACCTTAGGACTTCACGTATCGTTTTGTTGTTTTGTTATTGTTATAAAGTACTCATTAAAAGATGTACGCATATCACGCTGCGCCTTGGTCCGTTGCTTACGACGATCGTGACAGCACTCCAATAGCGAATGGAGGCCACATTCCCGCTGGTTCATTCCATATCTGGTAGCTTACTCCGGTTATTTCGCTGCGCAACAGGTAATATTCCGCACAACTCTGTATGCCATGGGCTCTCCAACCCTGTTCCTGCAGCTACCCATTGCTTAATTTGGGAAATCAAGTGAAATCTGTTCGGGAACATCGATAGTAACATGTTTTCAAAACTAAACAGATTTAATTAAACTGCTGACAGCTCCTCTTTCTGCGTGCTGGAGAAAGGAATGAAGAAGTGAAGGAAGGAGATGGAAACGCATGGTGGCGAGATATTCTGTAGCTAAAGGCAATGTTTCAGCCTATTAATTATGAAATATAGAAAATGCCCTATTACTAGGCTATTCAAAATAAAATGCAAATTCATTATAATGTAGGCTAACTCTGAATTTGTTTAATTTAGGCTAGACCAATTATGTACCAAAGATATCTTAAATCAGTATTTTTAAAAATGTTTTTCTGCCTTGTGTAATATGTGGTATGCTATGTCACAAATGTAGAGAGTAGGCAGGAGGCAGTAGCAGGTTTAGAACTACTGAATTTATTAACGCACCACAGCTTAAAGCGGGACGAAACCCACAGTGCTAAATATACAGTACTCAGGAAAACTGTAGGCGTGATTCCTCTCAGGAAAACAAGCCACATTTACAATGACCGATAAAGACAAATGACAGAGGGAGTATATATACAGTGATAGAGTGGGCATTGGAAACAGGTGTGTGTAATGAGGAGACAAGTCTGGGGTTAATGAGAGAAGGGCGTTTGCCAGCAGCAGGTTCGGCAGCAGCTAGAAGGCCAGTGACGCCGAGGGGGAGCCAAAGCGAAGGCTGGTGTGACAATGTATCGTATAATGGCACAATCATTATTTTAATTCAGAGTGTTTTGGGGGGCTTGGGCTCATACAGTATACAGGCCTATATGTATGCATAAGCTCTAATATGCATATGAGTGTTTTGAATTAACCATCACCTAAAGCGCTGTCCATTTTGTTGTGTAAGGCTTTGAAACAACATCCACAAGGTTTTCCACTCAGTTTCAACTTGTTGTTGAACTTCTTTCTTCAAATTGATCAATCACAGTGAGGAGAGTTTTAAAAGCACAAACTGTTTTGATGATAAGTGTTTGATATGATTTTCGATTGCCTTTGCATTGATGTCAGAGTGGTTAGAAGGACAATAGAGTACTGAGTACCAGGCCATTAGGACCTGATGGTCGTTAGTGAGTTGGATACTACCAACACATGTCCAGAATGCATAAGAGGAGATTACCGCGACTCAACGGTCACGTAGAATTTTTACTGCGGTCATGACACGACTGCCTGTGTGGCGGTAATGCGGTCACCGCAACAGACCTAGTCAAGGGTGGTGCATTTGCCATACCAAGTGGTGATGCAGCCAGTCAAGATGCTCTCGATGGTGCAGTTGTAAAACTTTTTGAGAATCCGAGGGCCCATGCCACATTTTTTCAGCCTCTTGAGCGAGAAGAGGTGCTGCCGTGCGCTCTTCACGACTGTGCGGATGTGTGTGGACCATGTTACGTCCTTAGTGATGTGGACGCCAAGGAACTTGAAGTTCTCGACCCGCTCCACAACATCCCCGTTGATGTGGATGGGGGGGTGCTCTCCCCTCTTTCTACTATAGTAAACGATCAGCTCCTTGGTCTTACTGACGTTGAGGGAGAGGTTGTTGTCCTGGCACCACACTGCTAAGTCTCTGACCTCTGACTCATTGCCGTACGTGATCAGGCCTACCACCGCCATGTTGTCAGAAAACTTGATGATGGTGTTGTTGTCGTACATGGCCATGCAGTCGTGGGTGAACAGGGAGCACAGGAAGGGACTACGCACACACCCCTGAGGGGCCTCCATGTTGAGGGTCAGCGTGGCGGAGGTGTTGTTGCCTACCATCACCACCTGGGGCCGGCCAGTCAGGAAGTCCAGCATCCAGTTGCAGAGGGAGGGGTTCAGTCTCAGGGTCCCTAGCTTGGTGATGAGCTTGGAGGGGACTCTGGTGTTGAATGCTGATCTGTACTCTTTGAACAGCATTCTCACATAGTTATTTCCCCACTTGTCCAGGTGGGAGAGGGCAGTGTGAAGTGCAATCAAGATTGCGTCATCTGTGGATCTGTTGGGGCGGTATGTGAATTTGAGTGGGTTTAGGATGTCTGGGGTGATGGTGTTGATAATTACAGATGAGAATGCTACAGGGCGATAGTCATTTAGGCAGGTAACATTGGAGCTCTTGGGAACAGCGACAATGGTGGTCAGTTTGAAACATGTTGGGATTACAGATTGGGACAAGGACAGAATAAAATGTCTGTGAAGACACTTGCCAGCTGCACTGCACATGGTTTGAGAACGCCCCCTGGAATTCCATCTGGCCCAGCGGCCTTGTGATTATTAACCTGTTTAAACGTTTTCCTTCTGCAAAAACAGGGGCTTTCACGCAAGGTACAGTGTTATATTCTTCGAAGCGAGCAGAAAAGCCATTTAACTTGTTTGGGAGTTCTGCATAGCTGGGTAACTCACGGCTGGATTTCCCTTTGTAATCTGTTATTGTCTGCAAGCCCTGCCACATTCAACGCGCATCGGTGTAGTAGGATTGTACCTTCCTCCTATATTGTCCTTTTACATGTTTGATGTCTCGTTGGAGGTCGTAGCGGGCTTTCTTGTATGTGTCCATGTCCGTGTCTCGTTTCTTGTAAACTGTAGCTATAGCCTTTAGCCCAGCGAGGATATTGCCTGTAATCAATGGTTTTTGGTTTGGATACGTTCTTATAGTCACTGTGGGGACGACTTTGTCTCAGCACTTATTGATTAAGCCTGTGACTGTTCTGGTAAACTCCTCAATGCTATCGGATGAATCCCGGAACATATCCCAGTCTGTACTCGCAAAACAGTCTTGTAGCCTCGCGCCTGCTTCATCTGACTACTTTGTGTTGAGTGGATCGTTGGTACTTCCTGTTTGAGCTTTTGTTTGTAAACAGGAAGCAGGGTAATGGATTCATGGTCAGTTTTGCCGAAGGGAGGATGAGGGAGGTCCTTGTATGCGTTTCTCTGGGTAGAATAAAAGTAGTCTAGAGTTTTAGAGCCCCTAGTGGCAGAGGAGACGTGTTGGTTGAAGTGAGGTAGGACGGTTTTAAGTCTCCCCGCGTTAAAGTCTCCCCTGCCTCTGGGTGAGTGGTTTCTTGTTTGTTTATGACCCCATACAGTTCATTGAGTGCCAAAGTGGTGTTGGCTTGTGGAGGGATGTAGACAGCCGTGATAATTACGATTAGAACTCTCTTAGTAGATAAAAGGGTCTGCAGCTTACCATGAGGTATTCTATATCAGGTGAGCAAAAACTAGAGATTTTACTTCACACTTGAAGCAGCACACCAGTTGTTATTCATGAAAAACACATTCCTCCTCCTTTCGACTTCCCCGAAGCCACTGTCCGATCCTGCCACTGCATGGAGAAACCACTGAGTACTACATGCATAGCTTCATCATCTAGCCACATTTCAGTAAGTCATAATATTGCAGCTTTTCAAGTCTCTCTAATAGGAGACGCTCGCACAAAGCTCATCCATCTTATTCTCGAGTGACTGGACATTTGCCAATAGAATGGAGGGGAGCACCATTCGGTTTTCTCTTCACTTCAATTTCACCAGGACTCCACCTCGTCTCCTGCGTCTACGCCTGCAGTGTTTTGGTAGCCCATGGATCAAAGGAATAGGGTCTGGTATGAACAGTGGAACAGCTTAGTCAGAGTTGAAGTCTTATTTGAAGGCGAAATCAAGGTTAGTAACTGTCGATCTGATGTCCAGAAGTGCTTGGCGGTCATACAGTGGCTTGCGAAAGTATTCACCCCCCTTGGCATTTTTCCTATTTTGTTGCCTTACAACCTGGAATTAAAATGGATTTTTGGAGGGTTTGTATCATTTTATTTACACAACATGCCTACCACATTGAAGATGCAAAATATTTTTTATTGTGAAACAAACAAGAAATAAGACATAAAAACAGACAATTTGAGCATCCATAACTATCCATAAGCCACCTTTTGCAGCAATTACAGCTGCAAGTCTCTTGGGGTATGTCTCTATAAGCTTGGCACATCTAGCCACTGGGAATTTTGCCCATTCTTCAAGGCAAAACTGCTCCAGCTCCTTCAAGTTGGATGGTGTACAGCAATCTTTAAGTCATACCACAGATTCTCAATTGGATTGAGGTCTGGGCTTTGACTAGGCCATTCCAAGACATTTAAATATTTCCCCTTAAACCACCCGAGTGTTGCTTTAGCAGCATGCTTAGGGTCATTGTCCGGCTGGAAGGTGAACCTCCGTCCCAGTCTGAAATCTCTGGAAGACTGAAACAGGTTTCCCTCAAGAATTTCCCTGTAATTAGTGCCATCCATCATTCCTTCAATTCTGACCAGTTTCCCAGTCCCTGCTGATGAAAAACATCCCCACAGCATGATGCTGCCGCCACGGATGGTGTTCTCGGGGTGATGAGAGGTGTTGGGTTTGCGCCAGACATTTTCCTTGATGGCCAAAAAGCTCAATTTTAGTCTCATCTGACCAGAGTACCTTCATCCATATGTTTGGGGAGTCTCCCACATGCCTTTTGGCGAACACCAAACGTGTTTGCTTATTTTTTTCTTTAAGCAATAGTTTTTTATGGCCACTCTTCCGTAAAGCCCAGCTCTGTGGAGTGTATGGCTTAAAGTGGTCCTATGGACAGATACTCCAATCTCTGCTGTGGAGCTTTGCAGCTCCTTCAGGGTTATCTTTGGTCTCTTTGTTGCCTCTCTGATTAATGCCCTCCTTGCCTGGTCCGTGAGTTTTGGTGGGCGGCCCTGTCTTGGCAGGTTTGTTGTGGTGCCATATTCTTTCAAATTTTTTTTATTGGATTTAATGGTGCTCCGTGGGATGTTCAAAGTTTCTGATATTTTTTTATAACCCAACCCTGATCTGTACTTCTCCACAACTTTGTCCCTGAACTGTTTGGAGAGCTCCTTGGTCTTCATGGTGCTGCTTACTTGGTGGTGCCCCTTGCTTAGTGGTGTTGCAAACTCTGGGGCCTTTCAGAACAGGTGTATATATACTGAGATCATGTGACAGATCATGTGACACTTAGATTGCACACAGGTGGACTTTATTTAACTAATTATGTGACTTCTGAAGGTAATTGGTTGCACCAGATCTTATTTAGGGGCTTCATAGCAAAGGGGGTGAATACATATGCACGCACCACTTTTCAGTTATTTATTTTTTAGAATTTCTTTAAACAAGTTATGTTTTTCATTTCACTTCACCAATTTGGACTATTTTGTTTATGTCCATTACATGAAATCCAAATAAAACTATTTAAATTACAGGTTGTAATGCAACAAAATAGGAAAAACACCAAGGGGGATAAATACTTTTGCAAGGCACTGTATGTGATAATAGTATGAACTTTCTGTATAAAAAAAATGATGATGAACATGATAAAAGTCACTAAATAGCAAAGTTGGGTTGGAACTCGTAAGATGTCGCCATTCTCGGTCATCACTATCTTTGTCATTCCACTAGATTCCTAGGGGTTGTAGATGATGAAAAGTTGTCCTGGAAAGATCATATTCACTTTGTCTGCATCAAAGTGGTGAAGTCTGTTGGTATCATCAGAAAGATTAGTGGTTTGGTTCATCAGGCTTGCTTCCTAACACTATGCTACATCTTAATTTATCCATATCTCATTTACTGCAATACAATGACTATCATTATCAGACAGGTGAGAGTGTTACAGAAAGTATTGATAGGGATTCTTATAATACAGTATTAAATGATGATTGTGTGACAGGTGTTACAGCAGGAGAAGGACTGCTACTCTATCATCTCTTTCTAACAATCTTAATGAAGGACATCAGTGAGTGTTGCTGACTCATTTACATCATGTTAGTCCCTGATTCAGACAGAGACAGTATCCACTGATACAGTCACCTTACCTGGTAACACCCCCAGAGGGAGGTGGAGAGTATGGGGATTCCAGAATAATAGAAAGACTATCTCAGTGAAAGTGTGTGTGAATGTGTGTAGATGTGTGTTATTGACAGGGTCAGAGAATGACAGCTTTCCTCCTTCCCAATCTAGCTGCACTCTGATCCTCTGGGGGTTCCGTCTCTCTGTGAGTAAAGTGGATTGCTTATTTGGAACATGTGTTTTATAATACCCATCACAAAACCACACATCCCAGGATCCATCCCATAAACCACTTTCTCCCTTCCTCTGGACAATCTCTGTGATCACACCCAGGTCCCAGAATGTATTCTCCCCAACATCAATGTCCCAGCTGTGTGTTCCTGAGTTAAAGCTGGAGATGAACAGTCACTGGAGCTGAACAGAGAGAACACAAATACACTAGATTAATTCAAATGAAGGGGGAATACATGACTGTATATGATATATGATGCTATATATGTTTTGTGTTCTATATGTGAACATTACTTATTGGGAAATCCTCGTAAAACTTCACATCTGTAAATGTACAATCTGCTTTTTGATAAATACACTGAAACCGCGGCAGGTAGCTTAGTGGTTAAGAGCGTTGTGCCAGTAACCGAAAGGTCGCTGGTTCTAATCCCCAAGCCAACTAGGTGAAAAATCTGTTGATGTGCCCTTGAGCAAGGCACTTAACCCTAATTGCTCCTCTAAGTCGCTCTGGATAAGAGCGTCTGCTAAATTACAAAAAAAAAAAAAAAACGGATTTGATGTTCCATGAAAATTGATGTTATGTATTTTAAAGATGCACTCCAGCTATTTTTAAAAAAACTTTTCCTGTTGAAAAACAATATCTCATGTATAAATACAGTAATGACTAAAAACACTATTTTGATAAAACAATTTTTTTACCCTTAAGTCTGTGAACAACTGCAAACTTCTAGGAGTTGTCCATTCAATGAGTTGGTCTGATGGGTGCACTGTGATTTCATCGGCCTCCCCCCTTGAACAATAGAGGAGTAATAGAGGACAAAATAGGAAAGCCCCCCATCTCCACCACTTGTGCCATGTCATGAGGATACCTGCACTACATATTGAGATGAGCCTTTGTTAAGTAAATCAGGTGATAAATGAGGTGAAAGGAGACTGGAGTGCCATCTTAAAAATAATTCACTGTCTCTTTTTCTGTATTGGAGAGTCATAGTGATGTCATGGTCTACACTATATAATACCTTATTATACCCCTTAAATACTTACTGTCCTGAGCTATTTCCTGCATCTTCTCCCACACTCTGAACTGCAGGTTGCCCAGGTGCTTTGCTACATCTATCAGCGCTCCTGAAACCCTCTCTGGATCTGGCAGTGTCCACTGGGTTCTGGTACAGAACCCCAGAGAAGAGAGAGACATAATAAAGTCCCCTTACCTTTTCACTGTATCCTTGTAGTTCTGTAGGGAAACAAAATAACACATTAATAGATGTATTGATCATAGAAAATCAATCTAAAACATATGAATGTACTAATACAATGTTTATTTCATAATTGAAAGGGCTGTTGATTTATCAGAGGTAGATTAGTCCTTACCTGCAGGAATGAGATGTCCTCAGCTCCCAGCTCTTCCTCTATGGTTCTGATTGTGTCTGGAAGTGATGATATCTCTCTGCTCAACTCCTCAATCTTCTTCTTCATCATCTGACTTCTGCTCCTCTTCCTCCTTCAGTGCATCTATCCTGGCTCTCTCTTCCTCATGTAGAAACTAATGAAGATTCTCAAACCCCATCTTAATCAGTCTCTCTGTGTGCTGGGCCTGGCTCTGGAGACAGCAGAGAGGAATGTCAAAGATATCATCAATAATTGATCATCCATAATTCCACAGGGTTATGGTAAATGTGTAAAGTATCATTCCATCTCAGCTTCACTCTGTATTCTTACCTTGATGTGGTTGGCTGTTTGATCACAGGTCAGTTTAACTTCTCTAAAGACCTCCAGCTTCCCCTGTAAGGGCTTCAATTAAGTCTTGAGTTCCTTCTGGAATGAATCAACTTATAAAGATATACTGTGTGTAAAAGGAGTGGATTGGCACACAGATCTTTATTCAAATGTGACTGTATGCACATAAAAAAAAAAAAATTAGGTGGGTGCTAATATTCTTCCTATTTCACACATAGACAAGTGTGTTTTTTGCATATACCAACTCTAACTGAGACACCCTATGAGAGTGGGGCCAGGGTCTGCCACTATCAATAGCTAGGCTACCTGCCACCCACATACTGTAGGTCAACTAGTGTTAAACACATCTCCTACCTTATGATCCTGTGCAGCTTCATCTATTGGGCAGCAGTCATGGCTTTTATGCATTTTTGAAGTTTGACACACAAAACAGATGGGCTGTTTATCCTCCTTACAGAAGAGCTTGAGTTTCTCACTGTGCTGACTGCAGAGCACCTCAGACCCTGCTGAAGCTCTCTGACTTCTATCCTGTAAGAAGGCGTCACACAGGTTCATTAAAACCAGGTTACGGGGGGGAATTCCATTGATGATTTTTTCCTGCAGACTGGACATTCCCGAGATGTCTTCTGTTTCCAGTATTCCTCCAGACAGGCTTTACAGAAGCTGTGGCTACAGAACAGGACCACTGGATTCTTGAAGATATCACAGCATACAGGACAGGAGAAATCATCCTCTGAGAGAGAAGCTTTAGATGCCATTTCTCACTACTTATCTCTCTGTTATGACTTTTGAACTGAAGGTTTACTTTTGAAATGTTGTCTGAACTTCTAAATCTATGTTTTGATGCCGGTGTTCCTTAGTCTTCAATTATTGTTTTGATTCTTGATTGTTTACAAAGATTATTGGTCCTACCACAAGACATTTAGCTGAATGCTGAATAGCTGCATGTTACAGTGCTGTTCTGTTGTGAGCTTTGCTCCTTCCTGTCAAGCAGGAGTAGGGCGGAGCTCTCAGCAGAAGTTGTCATTTATATCAGCTTGAGTCTGTGCAGGACATATCCACTAGATGTCAGTGTTTACTTAAATATAACTGGATTTTAACGCTTCAAAATGCTAGGCGTATGAAACTTACCAAAGAAACTGATCAACTTTTTCTCCTCATCTGACTTGACTTGACTGTTAGCTGAATTCTGACTATCTATGTCTCTGGTCAGTTCAACTCCATGGACAGCAACTGTATGGAAGTGCGAAGCAGTCAACTTCAGCATCTGAAACTCCTACATTGGACTAGCTTCTACATTCAGTCTGCCAAGAGCAAGATGGTGACTCCAACCCAACAAACCAACTCCCCAAACAAGCTCCCGGGATTCTCTGTGTGTGTCTATATTTGTATGTGTGTTTGTGTGTGTGTGTGCGTGTGTGTGTGTGTTTGTGTGTGTGTGTGTGTGTGTGTGTTTGTGTGTGTGTGTGCGCGTGCATGTGTGTGTGTGTTGTGTGTGTGTGTGTGTGTGTGTGTGTGTGTGTGTGTGTGTGTGTGTGTGTAGACAGTATATGTGTGCAGCTGATCTTAATTTAACCCCATAATCCTAACACTGATGGAAGAAGCTCCAGATAATTTAACATTTTTATTGGATGAAAATTTGTTGCACTCTACAGACATATGTTACATGTGTTGGTGTTCACAAACTAGTTAACTGAATCTTGCTCCAAGGCCACAACACTATACGGCAAATATTTTTCAGGTAGCCCAAGTTGATTGGGATACATGCCAGTGTTAACATAACCAGAGACAAAATCAAAATGTGGTAAAAAGAAAACCCAAAAACGAACAGGTGACATTTCTATTCTATAATAGTGATGACTACCATAGTTTGACCAATCTCAGTTAACCCAGAACTAAAATATTGGATAATTTGGTCAGATGTTAGAGATTATTGTCTGACAGGTGAAAGTGTGAGATAAATAGTATTAATATCGATTATTGCATAGTAACAGTGATTATTGTAGTAATAATAGTGATTATTGTAGTAATAATAGTGATTATTGTAGTAATAATAATAATAATTGTAATAATAATAATATAATAATATGCCATTTAGCAAACACTTTTATCCAAAGCAACTTACAGTCATGTGTGCATACATTTTTACGTATGGGTGGTCCTGGGGATCGAACCCACTACCCTGGCGTTACAAGCACCATGCTCTACCAATTGAGCTACAGAGGACAATATTAACAGTGATGAATGTAATATAGTACCATAATAGTGGTGATTATCTGACAGGTGAAAGTGTTACAGCAGGAACGTTCTTAAAGGAGGAAGGTCCTCTATACTACATCACAGTGTGTCCTCCCTCTGTCAGAATCTTATTGAAGGACATCAGTGAGTGTTACTGACTCATTTACATCACATTAGTCCCTGATTTAGACAGAGACAGTATCCACTGATACAGAGACGTTACCTGGTAACACCCTCAGAGGGAGGGGAGAAAAGCCAGTGCAGATGAATGGAAAGACTCTCTCAGTGAAAGTGTGTGTGAATGTGTGTAGATGTGTGTTATTGACAGGGTCAGAGAATGACAGCTTTCCTCCTTCCCAGTCTAGCTGCACTCTGATCCTCTGGGGGTTCCGTCTCACTGTGAGGTGAGTGAGTGGCTGCTTTGGTAAATGTGTTTTATAATCCCCACCACCAAACAACACACCCCAGGATCCATGCCAATATCCACAGTATCCCTTCCTCTGGACAGACTCTGTGATCACACCCAGGTCCCAGACTTTATTCTTCCTAACATCAATGTCCCAGCTGTGTGTTCCTGAGTTAAAACCCTTAGAGCCCAGGACCATTATATGGCCATCAAACCTCTCTGGGTTGTCTGGAAGCTGCTGTTCCTCATCACTGTATCTCACACTGGTCAGATCATCAGACAGGATGAGATGTGGGTGGGCAGTGTTGGGGTCCAGAGTTACTGGAGCTGGATGGAGAGAAATCAAAAACACTAGATTAATTCAAATCAAGGGGGAATACATTCCTCTATATGATATATGATGTGTTTGTGTTTTGTGTTCTATATTTTCACATTACTTATTGGAAGATCTTCTGAAAACGTGCAAAGCAAATGTACATTATGAAGGTAATTCTAAATAGCATTCACTGTCTATGTTTTCAGTTTTTGAGAGTTATAGTGGTGTTCCAATATACACAGTGCACAAAACATTAAGAACACCTTCCTAATATTTTTTGGCAATCAGAACAGCCTCAAATCGTCATGGCATGGACTCTAGAAAGTGTCGGATGCGTTCCACAGGGATGCTAGCCCATCTTGACTCCAATGCTTCCCACAGTTCTTTCAAGTTGGCTGGATGTCCTTTGGGTGGTGGCTCATGGGAAACTGTTAAGCGTGAAATCCCCATCCGCGTTGCAGCAGTTCTTGACAAAGACTGGTGCGCCTGGCACCGACTACTATACCCCGTTCAAAGGCAATTAAATATTTTGTCTTGCCTATTCACCCTCTGAATGGCACACATACACAATCCATGTCTCAACTGTCTCAAGGATTAAAAATACTTCTTAAATCTGTCTCCTCCCATTTATCTACACTGATTGAAATGGATTTAACAAGTGACATCAATAAGGGATCATAGCTTTCACCTGGATTCACCTGGTCAGTCTATATCATTGAAAGAGCAGGTGTTCTTAGTGTTTTGTACACTTAGTGTTTAATACCCATTATATCTAAAAGACCTACTCACTGTAGGGAACTCCTCCCTGCATCTTCTCCCAGACTCTGAACTGCAGGTTGCCCAGGTGCTTTTCCACGTCTATCAGCGCTCCTGAAACCCTCTCTGGATCTGGCAGTGTGCACTGGGCTCTGGAAAAACATTCAGGAGTCAGTGCTGCTGTAGCCTTACATTTATGACTTTTAGTTTGGCGTAATGTATTGAGGCACTGTTATTGTCACTAAGAACCGATGTGGATGTGGTGGAGGAGTCAGGCGCAGGACACAGAGGTTACGTCCAACAGACTTTAATAGTCCAACGTAAATGAGAAAACCCGACCTCGACTAAAACCAAGAGGCGAGGGAAAATTACGCAACACGCGTAAACACTAAACACAAAACAAAACAGAGTGCAAACACGTAGCTCCGACAAAGTGGCAGTCATAACAACACACAATCAGTCTAGTGCAAAACAAGGAACTTATAAGACAAGTAATCAACACACAAATGGACACAGGTGTAACAGACAGACAAAAGCAATCAAATAACGAAACATAGAGCGGTGGCAGCTAGTACTCCGGGGACGGCGAACGCCGAAGCCTGCCCGAACCAGGAGGAGGAGCAGTCTCGGCAGAATCCGTGACAGTTATTTTGTACCATGGGGACTTTTATTTTGAAAGCAATAGTATTCCCAGGGTCACCTGCTCATGTCGGGAGAGGGTGGAAGAAAAAAAAGACCAGAGTGAATCTTCATGACTGAGTAATAGTTTTCAGTTATAACCCTTGTTTGATTTTTTTCTGCTGAACACACAAGTCCTCCGGTGGAGATAGTGTTAATTACCTACAACAAGAAATAAGGGTTACAGACTGGTGGAATTGGACTGTGCCCTTGTTGTGTTCTAGACACAGTGCCCCACTCAGATGCAATGCTGTTACTTTAACTACCCTGTGCATCCCCGCCCTGTCCCAGATGAACATTATGAGCTTCAGTCAGTGTCCTCCACCTACGTATGTGACGTGGTGAGGTAGGACCCAGGAGCAGAGAAGAGAACCAGATGAGGAACCAGTGGTTTAGAATAAACGTAAATACTTGACTGGGAAAAAGTTCAACAGTAGGTACAAATTAAAACTTGTGAAAATAACAAACACTATGACTCGATAACTCACTCAGGAGACAAACACACATGGCAAATGAATCAAACTTCTGCAAAGGGTAACAGAAAACACACCTCTCTAAAACAAAATCATAATTAGGAACTGAAAACAGTGTCATTATAGTCTCTAGGGCGGTCTCTGCTGCCCTCTGGTGACAGTTGGAACCATGACAACATAGGGCTACTTGAACCTGACCTTAGCAACATCCCAGACCTGTGTGTGGCATGTACTGTGTCCTCAGTCAAGAAAGGTGTCCCATTCATCCGTGTATCTAACACCACCATTAATGACTGTCATATCCCAAGGGACACCTTGCTAGGAGAGTTTAATTCTCTTGTCAGTCAGGGAGGTGAGGAATAGATTGTAGTCGAGACCACCTTGAACAATGTGCAGGCACAACCACAGGCTCTCCCAAAACTTCATCTCCAGCTCTCACCAGTGGACAGTGAGTAGCTCCAGCAGCTGGAGAACTGGACACACAGATCTCATCAAACACAATATCAACACAGGAGAGTCCCCGCCCATCCGTCAGCGTGCATATAGGACTGAGCCTAGGTGAGGAAAGAGCTGGACAGGCAAGTTGAAAAGTTGTTAGTTCACAACCTTATTGAGGAGAGCAGATTTTGCTTTGATTTCTGGAAGTTGAATGCAGTGACAGTGCGAGATGCATATCCCCTGCCACGGACATCAGATGCTTTGGACAGCTTATCAGGTGCATGCTGGATCAGTACAATGGACTTAACTAGTGGTTCCTGGCAGGTTGAACTAGCTGAGGAAGACAGAGAGAAAAGTGCCTTCATGACTGGCAAAGTGGTGCCGATGGGCCTCACAAATGCTCCTCCCACTTTTCAGAGATTAGTGGAGCTTGTACTCCGTAGCCTACATTGGAAAGTGTGCCTCATCTACCTTGATGATGATGTTGCTTTTCAACACGACCTTCATGGAACACCTACAGACTCTCAAAGAATTGTTCATGCAGTCCCAAAAGGCTGTCTTGAAGCTCAATCCAAGCGTCATCTTGCTTGCACCCAAGCCACGTTCCTTGGACATGTCATATCCAAGGATGGCCTGTAGCCCAACTCGAAGAACCTGGACAAGGTCAGGGACTGGCCCACACTCAGAGCGACTACTGAAGTGCGAGCCTTTACAGGCTTGTGCTCCTACTACAGAAGGTGTGTTAAGAAATGTTGATTCTGTTGTGGCTCCATTGAATGCTCTGACAAAGAAAGGAATTAGATTCCACTGGAGCTCCGAGTGTGAGGAAGCAGTTCACACACAAAAAAACGCTCTCACTAACCCTCCCATTGTGGCACACCCAGTGTTCACAGAGCCGTTCCTACTTTACACTGACGCATCAAAGGCTGCCGTAGGGCAGTGCTTGCACATCGCCAAGACAACTGGGAGTGTATCATAGCATAAACCAGTCATACCCTCTCATCATCAGAAAGAAAGTGGGCCACCTATGACCATGAATTATGGGCTGTTGTATGGGCTGTCAGAAATGTTAAGCATTTCCTGTCCAGCAGTTCATTCACAGTTATAACAGACCACAAGCCTTTTGTCTGCCTCAAGAAATGTCCAGGGGATAGTAACCCCACAGGAAGGAGAGGAAGTTGGATCTTGGAATTGGATGTCTATGACTATGTTATGGTACACAGGGAAGGAAAACAACATGCAAACGCAGACGCCATGTCACGGAGACCTGAACACACAGAAATCAGCAAAGAGGTACAGTGTTTAATCACCCACCTTAGCCCTGTGTCTGCGCCTCCTTCTCTACCTCCTCGTCCTCCCCTATTCCTACGTTTGAGGCCCTACACAACGCTGCACACCTTGCTCCTATTTCAGACACTTCTGAGACACTAGCCATCAGTGGCGTGTATTCATGGATGCCAAGGGAAGCCAGGCTTCCCAAAACAATTGACCAATATTTTTTTATATATATTTTTTTATGTATCTTTCGTCTCTCTGTGTTTCATAATTTTCCTTCAATTTGCAAGAGGCTGAATGTATCTCACAGGCGAAAGCATCTGAGCAAGCGAAACAGTGCCCCTCTGTCTCTCTACGTGTAGGCCATCTATCTGATGCTGTCTGGTCCAAACGAGAATGCAATGGCAAGCATTTCAGCCAGGTAGCCGAGGACAACAAAAAATAAAAGCGTGTACTGTATGACAGAGTGATAGACCGTTTCGTCAACATGAAAGAGAGTAGGATGGTATTAGCATTTCTCTACAAGTAGGGTGAGTCAACAACTTCTTCTACTTGCACAAACACGCACGCACACACACGCACACAGAAATCAGAACCATGGACAGCCACCTTATATTTAGCTTACGTTGATTGGACTAAATAGTTTTTGTTACTAAGCAAATGGTGCTGTAATAATAATAATAATAATAATAATAATAATAATAATAATATGCCATTTAGCAGACGCTTTTATCCAAAGCGACTTACAGTCATGCGTGCATACATTTTTACATAATAGTGGAGGGAGCTCCTGTTTTCTTTGTGACTTGCGGTAACTCTCTGTGGCTCTAAATCTAAATAGTTGTTTAGTGTTCCGAATATGTCGGAAACATTAACTTGCTTGACCATGCTGTAGGTCATGTCTGTTACATGCAATATGCTTTGTGGACTTCACTGGACGGAGGTTGCTATCCGGTTTTGTGATAAAACAAGGGTGTGGTTGAATTTATTCTGCCACTGTGTCTTCTTATTGTCTCGGCCTTTAGGCCTATATATCACGGTCGCAAGGCATATGAATTAACTGAATTTATTGAGCAAATAACGCAATTATCACAACACAGAGGTTGTAATATGTGTTATGGCCATATTAAAACCTATGTGTTGTGATAATTGCGTTGTTTGCTCTATAACCTGTTAGTTCATATGCATTGACACAGTGATATATAGTCCCAAAGGCCGAGAAAATAAGAAGACACAGTTACAGAATAAATTCAACCACACCTTGGTTTCATCATAAAACCAGAGAGCAACATCTGTTCATTGAAGTCCACAAAACTTGGATGTAACAAACAGTTACATGACCTACAGCATGATCAAAGTTATCGCAATTCTCAAAGAAAATAGGCGCTGCCTCCACTATTTCAGCACCATTTTAACTTCAACATTTCAACATCATCTAATGCTTAGTATAATACGATGACAACTAAATGATACCAAAAACTATTTAGTCCAATCAACCTAAGCTAAATATGATGGGTCGGTCCATGCTACTGATTTCTGTGTGTGTGTGTGCGTGTGCGTGCAAGTAGAATAAAACCTGTTGACTCACCCTACTTGTAGAGAAACACCAATGCCATCCTCCTCTTTCATGTTGCCTGAACAGTCTATGACTCTGTCATACAGTACACGCTTTTAGTTTTTGTTGTCATAGGCTACCTGTCTAAAATGCTTGCTCGCTAGCCTAACTTCCATTCATCGGCAAGGATGCGCCAGGCCAGCTAGTTAACATTAGCCAGCCAACTACATCTAGCTACATGTTGAACTTCCATCCTGTCAGCCAGGAACACAAAGTATGGATTTATGGTTGGATCAGAAACGCTGTTATAATCATTGGCCAGTACAGAGATTTAAGTTCAAGTCCCTATTTCTTTCCAAGGCTAATTTAGGAAAGGGACAATTTGAGCTAGCTAGCTAGCCACCGGAGGACAACTACACAACGAGATGCAACAAGTCAAGTTTTCTGTCTGTGACGTTTGGCTTCTAATGTGATTTGATTGGTTTGAAGCCAAATCCAAACTGGCTTCATTTGACACTTTTTTTTGGTGTGCCAGGACCATTCACAGTTGAGCTCACTCAGTTTAGCTCAACGCTGATTGGCTATTTATCGTTTTATTTTTATCAAGGGAGGCCAAATTCTCCCTGGCTTCCCTTGCATTCAATGCTACGGGCAGCAACAATGTCATACTCTTTTTGACAAGTCAGGATAGATGGGCTATACATACAGAGACAGAGGGGTACTGTTTCGTTTGCTTGGATGCTTTCTCCGGTGAGATACATTCAGCCTCTTGCGAATTGAAGGACATTTATGAAACACAGAGAGACGAAATATACATTATTTTGTATGGTTTTTCTTGGTCATTTTTGGTGGGAAGCCTGGCTTCCCTTGGCATCCATGAATACATGCCACTGCTTCCAGAGGCACTCATCCCAAAAGCAACTGACTCTCCTTCATGGAAATGTGTTCAGTGGACATTTAGGTGCTGAGCGTACTTTGCTGAGAGCTCGTAAACTGTGTTATTGGCCCTACATTCACAAAAATGGTGTCAGACCTCGTAAAACAATTATGCAAAGTACTGTGCATTGAAAAAACACGCACATCGCCATATCATGCTCAGTGCGTTGGCATGGTAGAGAGGCAGAACCGGACCCTGAAGGACCAGCTTACAAAGTACATCAGTCAGTACGGTGGGGAATGGGACAAATATATCCCTCAGGTGGAGCTGTACTTCAATTCAAGTGTGCACTTGAGTACAGGCTTCACCCCTTACTTTCAAGCTCATGGCAGAGAGCCTCGTCTGCCAGTGGATGTCCTGTTTAACGGTAACTCATCTCTCGCACAAACAGCCCCCTCAACACCCACTGCTTATGCCCAGGACCTGACCACACGACTCACACACGACCCCAAGGAGGCGGACCAGCAGTCTACAATGGCAAAACTGCAACAGAAACATCATCATGATCGAAAGGTGTTTTTTTGCCCATACAAGGAATGGGACCTGGTTTTCTTGGATGACTCAGCCCAGTGCATGAACAAACTTGCACAAAGATGGAAGCGTCCATACAAGGTGATGAAGAGGTCACATCAGGCCAGTAAGACATAGACCCACTCCCACCTCATTGTCCGGGACTCTGCCTTACCGCCCACCAGCCCGGGCGCCAGACTCTATCCCATTCCGTGTGCTAGTCCATGCCCCGGCCATTGCCGCTGGGGATCAGGAAATACCTCTAATACCTCCACCTGCCCAGGGTTACCCTAACCCCAGACATGATGCTGAACCAAACGGGCCACCTCCTGTAGTACAGGCCCCTGCCACAACAAGGTGTGGCCGAACAGTCAAAAGCCTTCCAAGTTAAAGGACTTTGTTACTTAGAATGATTAGCCTCAGCCCTCCTACAGTTGTTTTCTGTCAGGTTGACAGGGTGTTCTCAAGTTGTCATTGAAATGGGGACGTTTCCTTTTGTAGGGGGACACAACTGTAGCCTTACTTTTGCTATGATTTGTATTTTGGCATAATGTATTGAGGCACTGTTATTTTGTACCCTGGGGACTTTTATTTTGAAAGCAATAATATTCCCAAGGGCACCTGCTCATGTCAGGAGAGGGTGGAAGCAAAAAAAGAGGCAGAGTGAATCTTCATCACTGATTGGCTGCATCTCCTGGTCCAGGAGACATTAAACCACAAGTAATAGTTTTCAGTTGTTTTTTGGTGGTGGAGATAGTGTTAAATACCTACAACATGAATTAAGGGTTACACTAGTGTGGGGTTGGGTACAGAACCCCAGAGAAGAGAGAGACATAATAAAGTCCCCTTACCTTTTCACTGTATCCTTGTAGTTCTGTAGGGAAACAAAATAACACATTAATAGATGTATTGATCATAGAAAATCAATCTAAAACATATGAATGTACTGCTACAATGTTTATTTCATAATTGAAAGGGCAGTTGATTTATCAGAGGTAGATTAGTCCTTACCTGCAGGAATGAGATGTCCTCAGCTCCCAGCTCTTCCTCTATGGTTCTGATTGTGTCTGAAAGTGATGATATCTCTCTGCTCAACTCCTCAATCTTCTTCTTCATCATCTGACTTCTGCTCCTCTTCCTCCTTCAGTGCATCTATCCTGGCTCTCTCTTCCTCATGTAGAAACTAATGAAGATTCTCAAACCCCATCTTAATCAGCCTCTCTGTGTGCTGGGCCTGGCTCTGGATACAGCAGAGAGGAATGTAAAAGACATAATCAATAATTGATCATCCATAATTCCACAGAGTTATGGTAAATGTGTAAAGTATCATTCCATCTCAGCTTCACTCTGTATTCTTACCTTGATGTGGTTGGCTGTTTGATCACAGGTCAGTTTAACTTCTCCAAAGACCTTCAGTTTCTCCTGTAAGCGCTCCAATGCAGTCTTGAGTTCCTCCTGGAATGAAACAACATTATAAAGAGATGCTGTGTGCTAATGCTTAGTCTTCAATTGTTGTTTTGATTCTTGATCGTTTACAAAGATTATTCGTCCTTCTATAAGAAATATCAGTTTAGCTGAATAACTGCATGTTACAGCACTGTTCTGTTGTGAGCTTTGCTCCTTCCTGTTAAGCAGAAGTAGGGTGGAGCTCTCTGCAAAAGTTGTCATTTATATCAGCTTGAGTCTGTGCAGGACACTTCCACTAGATGTCAGTGTTTTACTTAAATATAACTGGATTTTAACGCTGCAAAATCCTAGGTGTTTGAAATTTACCAAAGAAACTGATCTAATTTTACTTGACTGTTAGCTGAATTCTGACTATCTATGTCTCTGGTCAGTTCAACTCCATGGACAGCAACTGTATGGAAGTGCGAAGCAGTCAACTTCAGCATCTGAAACTCCTACATTGGACTAGCTTTTACATTCAGTCTGCCAAGAGCAAGATGGTGCCTCCACCCCAACAAACCAACTCCCCAAACAAGGGCCAGGTATTCTGCTACAGAACATGTCAAAGTAAGTCAGAGATGTTCACGAGTACAAACTTTCCTCTGCAACACTATCATCCAGCTTTCCTCCCTCCCTCCCTCCCTCCCTCCCTCCCTCCCTCCCTCCCTCCCTCCCTCCCTCCCTCCCTCCCTCCCTCCCTCCCTCCCTCTATCAGCCAGGCAGGAGTAGAGGAGAGGAGCAGTGTTTGGTGTTGTTAATCTGTCTCTCCTCAGAACTCCAGAGTGAGGATCCTCAGAGTGCTCAAAGCTGGGATTCGGACTTTGTGGCCGCAGCCTGCGAGGAGACAGATAGGCCTGCCTGTTTTATATGTAAAGCTGCCAGCCATAAAGCACGTGCCCGCTGGGTATTTCACACAATTATTTTGTTGCTGCCAAACTGTGGTGGGGTCCCAGCATCTAAGAGGCTTTGCATTCTGGGAGCAGAGGAGAGGGAACAGACGCTGAGTATTGTGGGTAAATTTGGACGGGCATCAGGCAGGCCTTTCTCAGTCTTGCGTTTCTCCCACAGCTAACTGAGTCCTGCACTTCGGTGATAGAAAGGTACTGGGAGAGGAGAGGGCTGTTCTCTTTCTCCATCCCTCTCTTGTTGTCTCCATCCCCCCTTTATAAGAAGGTCTGGGATAATTAGTGAGCAGTGATATGGTCGGTAGGAGACAATGTTTTTGAACCCCCCCCCCCCCGCAAGGCACTTTCACACTAATTGCTCCAGGGTAGCCAATGTGACCCCACTCTCTGAGGGTGTCTCAGCGGGAGTTGGGATATGAAAAAACACATTTCCAATTCATACATATAATACACACTTGTAAATGTGTGAAATAGGACAAATATAGGAACCCACCAAATTGTTATTGCATCAGCCAGAAGCCTCTTTTCCCATATTAGTCATCATATTGTCTTCTTGAGGATTTAGTGGATGGCCTTGTTTTCGTCTCTGGGTCAATGTTTTGCAATTGAACAGATAATGAAACAAGCAGTGAATAACTCTATAATGGACCTACTCTCCAAGGATGGTGATTTTGAATGGTTTCAAAGAGGTACATTACCATCCCGTACCACATCTTCACAATTTACCCAAGGCAGCTGCTGTCAACACAAGACGTGCCAGCACACCTACACATCAAAGTCTTATGTGTTTATTACATTCAGGCCCCAGTAAACTGTTAGAGATGGAGTCAGAGATATCTCTGCCATGTTTTGTCACCCGGGTGATACACGGCTGCCTCGCGTCACGATGCAGAATGCAACGACAAAGACGGGATATCTCATTTCACTCAGACTCCTTTTAATTTCCTGTTACACGGAGCATTGGTTTGGCTCTCCGGGCTAACAGCTCCCCTTTGAAGAAGGATTTGGAAATATACATTTTAATAAGGAGCATCGAAGCACAGCCAATGAGAGAGCAAAAGGAGCTAAAAGAAGATTGCATATCTGAAATTAGCTGATGGAGGGAAGGTGGGAGAATGAAAGAAAGAAGAAAAAATAATGGAGTGATTTGTAACAGCAAGGTGGTTTTTGTTTAATTGAAGAGGCCGGAAAAAAATTAAGCGGAATGTGATGCTTTGGGCAAAACATTTCAGTGTGTCCTCTGAATATAGAACAGTCCAGGTTCAGTTTTAATCTTCTCACTGTAATGCAACTCTCGGAAACCTTGCTGTTTGACGCTTGTTATTTTTTTCCACATAATGAATCAGAGACAGGCTCTGAGTGTAATTTATTGTTGGAAGACATGTTGCTGCCTCAGTCATTTCACAGAGTACGTTTTAGGAAGAAAGAGTTACACATATGCTTGGAATGAGTTACCTTATGATAATAAGTTCAGCACTGGGGTTTTCATGTTTCTAATATCATCCTTGTATCAAACTGAACCAAGGCATAAATTAATATGTACCTGTGTTGTGTGTGTGTGTGTGCGTGTGTGCGTGTGTGTGTGTGCATGTGTGCGTGTGTGTGTGTGTGTGCGTGCGTGTGAGTCTGTCTGCTCAAGGATTACTTACTATTCAAACATGAGAACTTAGCCAGTCTCCTGAAGTTGCTGTGAATAATCTTAACATGGTGTACCAGCGCCAGTCTCTCTTCCTTAATCGCTGTGGAAGGAAGAAAAAGCTGAAGAAGAGAGGAAAGGAAAAAACGTTTTTAGTTTTGAAGGTTGCCAGGAAGATTTAAAAAAGGCAACAGCATTAGGTAGGCTTACACTAAAACTTCCAGAACCACTTTCTGTTCAACAAAAATCTCAGCATATTTCAGTAGCCTCTTTATAGCATTACCAGGCAGATCCCTCTTTCTCTCCAATCTCTCTCAATCTCTTCTCTCTTCCTCTCCCCCATCCCTCTATCTACATCCCTCTCTCCCCCATCCCTCTATCTACATCCCCTCTCTCCCCCATCCCTCTATCTACATCCTCTCTCCCCCATCCCTCTATCTACATCCATCTCATCCCATCCCTCTATCTACATCCTCTCTCCCCCATCCCTCTATCTACATCCCTCTCTCCCCCATCCCTCTATCTACATCCCTCTCTCCCCCCATCCCTCTATCTACATCCCTGCTCTCCCCCATCCCTCTATCTACATCCCTCTCTCCCCCCATCCGTCTATCTACATCCCTCTCTCCCCCATCCCTCTATCTACATCTCTCTCTCTCCCCCATCCTCCCTCTATCTACTCCCTCTCTCCCCCATCCCTCTATCTACATCCCTCTCTCCCCCATCCACTCTATCTACATCCCTCTCTCCCCCATCCTCTATCTACATCCCTCTCTCCCCCATCCCTCTATCTACATCCCTCTCTCCCCCATCCCTCTATCTACCATCCCTCTCTCCCCATCCCTCTATCTACATCCTATCTCCCCCATCCCTCTATCTACATCCCTCTCTCCCCCATCCCTCTATCTACATCCCTCTCTCCCCCATCCCTCTATCTACATCTCTCTCTCCACCATCCCTCTATCTACATCCCTCTCTCCACCATCCCTCTATCTACATCCCTCTCTCCCCCATCCCTCTATCTACATCCCTCTCTCCCCCATCCCTCTATCTACATCCCTCTCTTTCCCATCCCTTTTACTCTCTTTCTCTCCCCCATCTTCCTCCTCTTTCTGTTATCAGTACCATGCTACAGGCATCCATTACTGTCACACTGTAGTGTGTTAAGACAAAGGACTCAGTAACCTATTCAGTTGGTGTGGAGCAGGAACAGTTGAGAGAGACAGTGTCAATAGATCAGGTGCAAAAATATCTGGTATTTTAAGTGATGAAGAAGACTGGATCCGGAGTTGAGTATTTACAAAATGTCCAGATGGCAGAAAATTATAACAATAGTTGACAAAAATATATACCGTTATCTTGAAAAACAATAAACTTACTTGGCCACAATAGTATTACATTTGCATAACATTTTATTAATTTATATAATATATAATATAATAATATATAATATGCCATTTAGCAGACGCTTTTATCCAAAGCGACTTACAGTCATGCGTGCATACATTTATTTTTTGTGTATGGAATTTACCAGAGGCTCTTATTCAGAGTGATTTCAGTTAGTGTATCCATCCTAGCTAGGTTAGACAACCACATATCACAGTCATAGTTCCACAGTCTCAGTCATGTTCCGGTATGCTTAAGGTGGTGGCTCTCCCATAGATACCAGAGGAGGCTGGTGGTAGGAGCTACAGTATAAGAGGACAGGCTCATTGTAATAGCTGGAATATAATAAATGGGAATGGTATCAAACACATCAAACATACGGAAACTACATGTTTGACTCCGTTCCAAAGTTCCATTCCAGCCATTACAATGAGCCCATCCTCCTATAGCTCCTCCCACCAGCCTCCACTGATAGGCACCAATGTGATA
>NC_140009.1:10235534-10242642 GCF_964263955.1 Coregonus lavaretus | reverse complement strand
ATACCCAGCCTAACTCAACCCTGATCAGCTCACTACAGCTCCACTTCCCTCGCCTCTCCTCCCCTCCTTGTCTCTAATAACTATTTATGTCCTGTGTCAAACCTGATGTCAAACCAGGTGTCGTCAAACCTGATGTAAAACCTTCCACATCTCCCTCTGATGAAAATATGAAACTGGTTTGACTCAAACAAGAGAGAAAGAGAGAGGGAAGGGGCGAGAGAGAGAGAGAGAGAGAGAGCGAGAGAGAGTGAGAGAGTGAGAACGAGAGAGAGGGAGAGAGAGAAAGAGGGAGAGAGAGAGCGAGAGAATGTAACATGCTCTCTCTAAGACGTATGGTCAGGCTGCAGCATCAGATGGTGTGATTGGGATATGAGAAGGCCATGTAAATAGGGCTTATTTCAGTGGCTGGCTGGCCGTCTAAGGCCTTCCTCTCTCTGTTTGGTATTCATGAGCTGTGAAATAATGGATGTGACAAATTATCCAGCCTCAGTCGGCTCCAGTTTTGAAACCCAACAAACTGTCTGCTCCTCGCAATCAATCAGTCTGTCGCACACGCGGACGTACACATACACACACACAAAGTCTTATACAGCTAACCTTGTGGGGACACACAATTCAGTCCAATTCAAAATCCTATTTTCCCTAACCCCTAACACTAAACCTAACCCTAACTCTAACCCGTACTCTTACCCTAATCCTAACCTTAACCCTAGCCTTAACCCAAAAACCTAACCCTAACCCTAAACCTAACCCTAGCTCCTAACCCTACAACTAACCCTAGCTCCTAACCCTTAACCTAATTCTAATGCTAACACTAATTCTAACCTTAACTCTATACCCCCTAGAGATAGCATTTGACCTTGTGGGGACAAAGAAAATGTCCCCAGTTGGTCAAATTTCTGTTTGTTTACTATTCTTGTGGGGACTTCTGGTCCCCACAAGAATAGTAAAAACGTCCACACGAGCACACACACGAACACACACGAACACACACACACGAGAACACACACGAACACACAGACGAACACACACACACACACGAACACACACACACGAGCACACAAACACACACACACACACACACACACACACGAGAACACACACGAACACACAGACGAACACACACACACACACGAACACACACACACGAGCACACAAACACACACACACACACACACACACACACTGAATAAAGACAATGGCTACTGCCAGCGCTCTGGGAAAGAAGTAATGAACATTTGGATGTTTATCTTTCTCATTTGGTACTATGGACAGAAAGCCGTGTCTGTGTATGTGCCTGCGTGCGTGTGTGTGTGATTTCATGAGCTCTACTTGTAGATATGGCTAATTAGGCCTGCTGTCCGCTAGTCTGCTTGGCGGGAGCCATTTTGTTGTGGTAAGGAACATGAAATTAACATTAACTCTCAGATTAATGACACTCATTTATCTGGAGAGAACATTATTCTCCTGCTTTATTCATTCTCTCATGTCAAATGCTCCAATTTAAAATGAAAACTGAAAGTAATGGTTACATACTCCATTTCCTTCATGCCCCTCAATGAGAGAGAACGAGAGTGAGAGAGAGAGAGAGAGAGAGAGAGAGAGAGAGAGAGAGAGAGAGAGAGAGAGAGAGAGAGAGTGAGAGAGAGAGTGAGAGAGAGAGAGAGAGAGAGAGAGAGAGAGAGAGATTATTATTTTTAAACTCTCTAAAGAGTAATGGTTGTGACATGCAGGTTAGAGGAAAATGAACTTGTCGAAAATAAGATGTATTTTTTAGTCTTCATTATGTCTATAATCACTTATTTTGAATTTTACAGGCTCATTTTAGAGACAACACAATTTTCACAATACTTAAATGTTGTCTCTTTGTGTTGTTCCATAATTTCCCCCAATCTTATAAAGAGGAGTCATCTCTTCAGTGAAAAAAATGAAATTTTATAGAATCGTTTTTATGTTGCAGCTACTCTAATATTACCTGTTCTACAAAGAGACTCCGCAACTGAATTTTTTTCCAGAATGAGGGCACTTTAAAAACAAGATGTATCCTAGAAACTTTTTTGTTTATCTACTGAAAATAGACTTTTCTTGTCTAAAAATAGCATTTTCAAAGTAGAGCAATAACCATCCGTACAAACAAGTTATTACATTATATCAAAATGAAACCTATATTTTCCTCAGTGTGTTGCTGTTGTTATCAAGTTATTCTCTTATCTTATATTATCTCTTATCTTAGCCTTGTGCATGTCTACAGCGGTCTTATACAAGTTCAATACACAAAATAGGATTAAACAGAGGAGGTCACTTTAGACTATTGAGATGAACCCAGAGATGGAGTTACTCAGAAGGTCAGCACTGGAAAAATCCAGTTGTATAATGAATGATGATATAATATTGTTTATCATATTGTTTATGCAGAGATGTTGATAAATGGGTCCCGTTCTGTACAGTTTGCCTGTTTAATGTATTTCATCCAGACCCTCTGCCTCAGAACTTTACCAGGGGGAAGCGAACGGGAGAATTTAAACTAACAGTCATCGGGGAAAGGAGGGAACTTTTAGAGCGTGCTGGATCAGGAACATGCTTTGGTCGTCATCTAAAGGTAATTTATCACTGCGACTCTACCTCTAATACAACCACATCTAAAGGTAATTTATCACTGCATCTGTACCTCTAATGCAAGCCCACTTAAACAGCAGGCATGGTGATGGGGGCTGCATTTCTAATACATGACCCAATCAATGAAAACACTGCTTTACCTAATAGCTTTAGTTCTGGAGGCTGTTTTCGTTTGTTTGGGTCGTTTCCCTGTTCTGTGTAAATATAAATTAGCTGTAATTTAACAAACAGTCACAATTCCATGGCTGAGCGTCTGTTGTTTGTTTTTACGCCAGCCCCGACGCGACGATCACCACTCTCTATCTGTCATCCTTTCATCTTGTCTGACTCCCTCTCACCTGCATCTCCTCCATTATTATTAATTAGCGGTTAGAATTAATTGGCTTGTTTATAAAGTTACGACAGCTTCTCATAGTTGTATAGAGGCTGCGATAATACTCATGGTAGCACTTTATAATAACGTAATAAAGAATTTAGAACGGATTAGTAAATAGTTTATTCATCATTTATTAATCATTACTCCATTCATAAGACGTTTAATATAGTGTTAGGTTCTGAACAAACAGAGTAAAAATTCACAGACAAAAACTCACAGACCCACTGGGTCATACAGCGGCAAAGACAAAGACATGTTTACACAAGCACATATATTTATACCCTCCTACTAGGCAGAGTCAACTCTTTGCACATCTAGACAGCTAATACATCTCTGTTGCTAAGTCAGGAACTTAATTGGTTCCTTTCACTGGTGTAGTCATTGCCCTGCCTGATGTTAGAACCTTCCTGACCTGACCTCGGGCTGAATTCCTCGCTCCTCCCTAATCCGCGACTGTCCTACCTTATCAGTGACTGAAACCAGACTGTTGCCCTTTGCCTCCCTCCGTAGGATCCATGAGATTTAACAATAACATGTTTGACAGAATGTAAACTTTCTGCACTCCCCCTTGTCTCACTCAGTAACTTTCCACACACCTAGTTCTTATCCACCCTCCATTGACCCCAACATATACATTCCTTATACATGTAACGTAATCAATAAGTTCTAGTATGGTAACATGAATAAGTACATTTCAAGCTAGAACCCAACAATAGGTCCTTATAAACGATTTACTAATCATTAGTTAAGTCCTCATGGCCTCATCTAAGGTGTGGGCTATTTATACTTTATAAATACTTAATCAATGTTTTGAGTGACCAGTGTAATTTCTCACAAAAAGATGGGCATGCCATTGGTAGACATACCAGCAGTACCTGATGGTCTTTAAGGTCTCAAAATAGCCCAGAACATATCACTGGTAAAACAATAAGCACACAACACAGGATGTTTAAGGAAATATATAGAACATTTTCGAATAACTAGGTTACTAACGTTTACAAATGTGGGCGTAATGATTAATAAAATATAAATTAACTATTTACTATTCCATTAGAAATTATTTATTACGTGGAGTTATTGTAAAGTGCTACTGTACTCTGTAACCTTCTCAGTCACATACATTTTCCTCTCTTTCAGTGTTCTTATACAGGCGTTCATTTGATCTGTACTGTATGTTCATCTCTTTATTTTCTTGTCAATAGAGCAGTCTATCTCTGATCATCTCTTTCTTTTCCTGTCAGCAGTCTATCTCTGATCATCTCTTTCTTTTCCTGTCAGCTGTCTATCTCTGATCATATCTTTCTTTTCCTGTCAGCAGTCTATCTCTGATCATCTCTTTCTTTTCCTGTCAGCAGTCTATCTCTGATTATCTCTTTCTATTCCTGTCAGCAGTCTATCTCTGATCATCTCTTTATTTTCCTGTCAGCAGTCTATCTCTGATCATCTCTTTCTTTTCCTGTCAGCAATCTATCTCTGATCATCTCTTTCTATTCCTGTCAGCAGTCTATCTCTGATCATATCTTTTCTCTCTGCATTTTTTCTTTCTTTCCTGGTTTCTTTGTGTAGCAGAGGTAAGCTAGCTTTCCACTGTGACATCACCATCCCAGACACCTGAAATGTCTTTCAGCATAGGGCCCAACATCTTAAGGCTAAGTTTATTGTTAGAACCTTCGTTGGAGCTGCGTTAAATCGCGGAGCTGTTTCCCAAAACCAGCATTATTAACGTTGCACTTGAAAACGCTCGTAATCTAACGCCTGCCTCAGACTACTCGTAGAACAGCTAAGTGTGTCGTTAGATCATTTTTTGCCCTCCCACAGAAGATCTCTGCTAAACATAGAATCACATGGTTTATCTGAATCTCTGTGACCAGCGATAACTTCAGAACAAAGTTGACTACAAATACAATGTTGCCAATGTCTTTGCAATTGATACAAACAAGCAACGTATAAAATGATGCTTTAAATGAAAACTGAGATGACTGCATTACAATATAAACAGTAGGTTACAGATCCGCAGATGACGCAATCTCTATTGCACTCCACACTGCCCTTTCCCACCTGGACAATAGGAACACCTATGTGAGAATGCTGTTAATTGACTACAGCTTAGTGTTCAACACCACAGTGCTCTCCAAGCTCATTACTAAACTAAGGACCCTGGAACTGAACACCTCCCTCTGCAATTGGATCCTGGACTTCCTGACGGACCGCCCCCAGGTCGTGAGGATAGGAAACAACACATCTGCCACGCTGATCCTCAACACGGGGCCCCTCAGGGGTGCGTGCATAGTCCCCTCCTGTACTCCCTGTTCACCCACGACTGCATGACCGTGCACGACTCCAACACCATCATTAAGTTTGCCGACGACACGACGGTGGTAGGCCTGATAACCGACAACGATGAGACAGAAACCTGGCAGTGTGGTACCAGGACAACAACCTCTCCCTCAACGTCAGCAGGACAAAGGAGCTGATCTTGGACTACAGGAAAAGGAGGGCCGAGCACCCCCCCATTCACATCAACGGGAGTGGAGCGGGAAGAGAGTTCAAGTTCCTCGGTGTCCACATCACTAAGGATCTATCATGGTCCACACACACCAACACAGTCGTGAAGAGGGCACGACAACGCCTTTTCCCCCTCAGGAGGCTGAAAAGATTTGGCATGGCCCCTTCAGATCCTCAAAAAATTATACTGCTGCGCCGTTGAAAGCATCTTGACTGGCTGCATCACTGCTCGGTTTGACAAGTGCTTGACATCCCACCGCTAGGCGCTTCAGAACGTAGTGCGTACAGCGCAGTACATCACTGTCCCAACCACCCAAGTCATAGACTGTTCTCTCTGGCAAGCGGTACCGATGCACCAAGTCTGGAACCAAGAGGGGACTGAACAGCTTCTACCCCCAAGCCATAAGACTACTAAATAGTTAGTCCAGGTTGCTATTTGGTTAACTATCTGCGTTGACTGTTTTGCACTAACTTTTTTGACTCATCACATACGCTGCTGCTACTGTTTATTATCTGTCACTTAATCCTAGTTATATGTACATACAGTGGGGAAAAAAGTATTTAGTCAGCCACCAATTGTGCAAGTTCTCCCACTTAAAAATATGAGAGAGGCCTGTAATTTGCATCATAGGTACACGTCAACTATGACAGACAAAATGAGGAAATAAATCCTGAAAATCACATTGTAGGATTTTTAATGAATTTATTTGCAAATTATGGTGGAAAATAAGTATTTGGTCAATAACAAAAGTTTCTCAATACTTTGTTATATACCCTTTGTTGGCAATGACACAGGTCAAACGTTTTCTGTAAGTCTTCACAAGGTTTTCACACACTGGTATTTTGGCCCATTCCTCCATGCAGATCTCCTCTAGAGCAGTGATGTTTTGGGGCTGTCGCTGGGCAACACGGACTTTCAACTCCCTCCAAAGATTTTCTATGGGGTTGAGATCTGGAGACTGGCTAGGCCACTCCAGGACCTTGAAATGCTTCTTACGAAGCCACTCCTTCATTGCCCGGGCGGTGTGTTTGGGATCATTGTCATGCTGAAAGACCCAGCCACGTTTCATCTTCAATGCCCTTGCTGATGGAAGGAGGTTTTCACTCAAAATCTCACGATACATGGCCCCATTCATTCTTTCCTTTACACGGATCAGTCGTCCTGGTCCCTTTGCAGAAAAACAGCCCCAAAGCATGATGTTTCCACCCCCATGCTTCACAGTAGGTATGGTGTTCTTTGGATGAAACTCAGCATTCTTTGTCCTCCAAACACGACGAGTTGAGTTTTTACCAAAAAGTTATATTTTGGTTTCATCTGACCATATGACATTCTCCCAATCCTCTTCTGGATCATCCAAATACACTCTAGCAAACTTCAGACGGGCCTGGACATGTACTGGCTTAAGCAGGATTTGAGTCCCTGGCGGCGTAGTGTGTTACTGATGGTAGGCTTTGTTACTTTGGTCCCAGCTCTGTGCAGGTCATTCACTAGGTCCCCCCATGTGGTTCTGGGATTTTTGCTCACCGTTCTTGTGATCATTTTGACCCCACGGGGTGAGATCTTGCATGGAGCCCCAGATCGAGGGAGATTATCAATGGTCTTGTATGTCT
>NC_140009.1:10195534-10230534 GCF_964263955.1 Coregonus lavaretus | reverse complement strand
GAAAACAAACCCAATTTTTATCAACTCCCTTATCTACTGGGTGAGAGAGAGCGAGAGCGAGACAGAGAGAGAGAGAGAGAGAGAGAGAGAGAGAGACACAGAGAGAGAGACAGAGAGAGAGTGACAGAGAGAGAGAGAGAGAGAGAGAGAGAGAGAGAGAGAGAGAGAGAGAGAGAGAGCACAACACATGCCCTTGTCCCCAGATTAGTGTAGGCAATGTAGAGTAATGAGCCTTAACTAGTAGTTCCGGGGTCTCAACGTTAACTGTGAACAGATGTCTTTACAGTAAGCTTTTAATATGCGTGGTTATCACAAAGTGTTAGTCAGTGGTGGAAAAAGTACTCAATTGTCATACTTGAGTAAAAGTCAAAGTAAATGTTATACATCAAATTCCTTATATTAAGCAAACCAGATGGTACGATTTTCTTGTTTTTTTTATTTATTTACGGACAGTCAGGGGCACACTTTAACACTCAGATCATTTACAAACGCAGTAATTGTGTTTAGTGAGTCAGCCAGATCAGAGGTAGAAGGGATGTCAACACGTTATGTTGATTGGTGCGTGAATTGGACCATATTGCTGTCCTTCCTGAGCATTCAGGCAGGACAGCAATGTAACGAGTACTTGTAACGAGTACTTTTGGGTGTCAGGGAAAATGTATGGAGTAAAAAGTATAATATTTTATTGCGGAATATAGTGAAGTAAATGTAAAAGTAATCAAAAATATAAATAGTTAAGTACAGATACCCCCAAAAACTACTTAAGTAGTACTTCAACGTTTTATGTGTGTTTAGGGTTGATGCTGTATTGTGGATGCTAGTAGGTCTATCTGGCGCCATGCCTGCCTGATCACACCCCTGTCAGTCCTCTCCTGAGTGGGATATTTAGGAGAGAGAACAATTTATTACCATATTATTGAATCATGTTCTCTCTTATAGATGGTCTTGAAAAATGAATAGTCTTCCTGAGCAGATACATCAAACGACTGTAGCACAGCCAGCCATAACACAGCCCTAGATCCAGGGTTGTGTGTGTGTGCGTGTGTGTGTGTGTGTGTGTGTGTGTGTGTGTGTGTGTGTGTGTGTGTGTGTGTGTGTGTGTGTGTGTGTGTGTGTGTGTGCGTGTGTGGAACACTGTCATGAGTAGGGTTTTAAAATGCAGGTTATATCCCCCCCCCCCGAATCTTTTTTTATGGACAGATGTAGAACCATTTGATGAGTGATTCATCAATCAAGCTTCCTTTTATCCTACATGGATGTTTGTCCTAACCTCTATTAACCCAAATGTGAATATTATAGATTTATGCATGGTTAATCTCTACAGCATATGACCTGAGATCCACACACAACGATGCCTCCTGCCTACTGCTGTCGGCCAAGCCTAACGAGGAACCGTTCAACTTTCACCTCAATTTCCTGGGGACTGACAGTGACAAACACGCCACACCGCGCTCGGCGCTAGCGAGAAAACCAAAACAACACCAGGGTAATCTATGACACAATGCATCAAAAGGCAGGCTCCACGGCCGGTAATATGGGACGCATCGGTCTTCCTGACAGAGGGGGAAATGGAGAAGATATATTGTAACTTCAATTTACACACACATCTCCCATTGACCTCAGTGTAAGATGTTAGCATCTTGACCCCTCATCCCTCACTTGGCCCTGACACATACTGTACCTATTCAGCTTTGCGTGTGTGTGTGTTTTGTCTGAGTGTGTATCTAGCGGTCCTCTGGGGTCTGCTTAGCTAGTGTTTCCCCTCAAAGCCCTTGTTGTGATTCCCCTGTGTCATCAGTGCTCTCTCACGAGGGGTTTTGTGTGTGTACAGTACGTGCGTGTGTGTGTGTTTCTGCGTACGTGCATGCTTTTGTGTGTACAGTACCTCCATACCGGGACCGCACTCTATGGTACCTCAGTCTCTGTGGTCCAACTGTGACTTCCATTGCTGCGGCGTAAGCATAATGGCTAATTACCCCTGGGACCGGCACAGCCACTGGGAACACTCCTAATATGCTGACGCATACTGATGATGTCATCATGCTAGCACAAAGTGGCCTTTTGAAAAATTGACTCAATGACAAGATAAATGATTAGAAAGAGAAAATTGTAAAAACTTTGGAGGTTGTGGTTGTGTAACAACTAGCTCTCACAGTCTCACGTCAGAATGAGACGTTCATCCATGTTTCTCAAACGTCAAATTTCAAAGTTGTTGCAAATGTAATTTTAAAGTATTTAATGTTAAGTTTAGACATTAACTCAACATTTTTAAGGTTAGGGTTAAGTTTAGGCATTAACTCAGAAATCTTAAGGTTAGGCATTATCTCCAAATGGTTAAGGTAAGGGTTAAGGTTTGGGGTAGGCTTAAAACAAAAATAACTTTGTATTGCTGGATTTGAACTTGCAACCTTTGTCCACAACGCCCTAGTAAAACCAAAACCTACTTGAAGGTAACAGCACTCACTGTTGCCCCTGGTGGCCGGTTTCCACGACATCTCCCGACAACCTCAGACATGGATGTCGAATACTGACTTGTATCACGGGTGACCTGGCTGTGTGTAAAGCGTGTGGTTGTGGGGACCTAAGAGGGATTTAGCCAATAACACATTTCATCAGATAAGAGAAGATTTGGGACGTGATGTTCATATTTAAGCTTAGTATTAAATGACCAGCGTTGCCCTGAAAAGTATCTCATCATGCTGGCTGCCCTGGCTGATTAACATCACCAATCCTACAGCTACGTATTGTGATGCAGAGCCTTATCTAGTGTCCTTGTGTGTCATTGTGTGTGTCTGTGTCCAATTTCAATCAAACGAATGTATTTCATAAAGCCCTTGTTACATCATAAAGTGCTTTACAGATACTCAGCCTAAAAACCCAAAGAGCAAGCAATGCAGAGGCAGAAGCACTGTGTGTGTTTGTGTGTGTGTGCGTGCGTGCATGTGTGTATGCTGCCCAGACAGATCAATGGCAGTCTGTGTAGCGTGTGCACTGTTTGGAAACAAATCAACAGCTCAAATGACCCGCTACAACAGGCGGCAGAGCGCATGACAGATTGTGTGTGTTTGTTTGTGTTTGGGCATGAGTATGTGTTCTGCAGTTTGTGTATTTTTCATGAACAGATCATTTTAGTGTCTGAATTCACATTTGTGTTTATTGATGCATGGTTCCAATATCCAGCAGAATGCACAAAGGACTGTGTATAATATCAGTTAATGTTTCCAGAGTTGGTCTGTCCAGCGGTGTCTATAGAGTGTGTGTTCTGCTGTAAATGTCATTGCTAATATTATGAGATCAGATCTACATGGCACATGTGCAGGAGAGCTGGTTTGGTGGACTACTGGTATGCTGAACCCTGCCTCATGTTAGCTCGCAGAGATAATGCCTTGACTTTAGTCTGTTGGCTAATGCAATTTTGGGTGTAGGCGACCTGGGTTCGATTCCAATGTCGGTCTCACATTCCAAACATACTGTATCAGTGAATTAGTATTTGATACTGCAGTCTGGGCTGCTCTGTAAAAGCTGAGTATTTTGTATAAAGCAGTGTGTATATGTGTGTGGTGTGTAAGAAAGCATGTGTGTGTGTGTGTATTTATGTAAGATAGAGAGTATATTTTTTATGTTTGTTGGACTCCTTGTTCCACTGACCTACTTCTGAGCATGTTATCTCTGGGTTCCTAAATTAGCTGTCTGGAGAGAGGCTGTGCTTCGACTGGGACAGCCCAGCACAGCACAGCCCCGCACAGCATAGCCCAGCACAGCACAGCCCTGCACAGCATAGCCCATAGGATGGCATGACATTGCACCATTGCACTGCATACTATTTTTGCCATTACAATGGGTGTAATGGTATGTAGCAATGGGTTAAAATCAGGAATGAGCAGTGCTTTGTGTATAGGTGTGTGTGTATGCGTGTGTAAGGGACCTATTGACCGATGAGGTTCAGAGATATCGACCGGTAGCCTACGGTTGTATGGCATTGATGTGCTTCAGGAGATCCATTATGAAATTAGTGAAATCAAAGCTATCAATAACAATGTGAGGCATGGTTAGTTATTATTAGGTTGTTATTCTAGCCATTATTGAGCTTTCACACCCGTTCCCAAGTGATTGTACATTTATAGCACTCACTTTAACACCTCTCTTCATCTGCTGTGTTTTTGTTATTTTAGTAGTATAAATATAAGCAACCATGATCAGTTGCTTAGTTGAGACAGGAATGTTAGTGCTGGGCTGGGCTGGGCCTGCACAGTAAAGGAAGACATCTGGAAGGTACACCCTGATGTAGTGTTTAGTAAAGGAAGACATCTGGAAGGTACATCCTGAAGTAGTGGTTAGTAAAAGAAGACAGCTGGAAGGTACAGCCTGAAGTAGTGTTTAGTAAAGACAGCTGGAAGGTACACCCTGAAGTAGTGGTTAGTAAAGGAAGGCAGCTGGAAGGTACATCCTGAAGTAGTGTTTAGTAAAGGAAGACAGCTGGAAGGTACACCCTGAAGTAGTGTTTAGTAAAGGAAGACAGCTGGAAGGTACACCCTGAAGTAGTGTTTAGTAAATACAGATGGAAGGTACACCCTGAAGTAGTGGTTAGTAAAGACAGCTGGAAGGTACACCCTGAAGTAGAGTTTAGTAAAGGAAGACAACTGGAAGGTATACCCTGAAGTAGTGTTTAGTAAAGGAAGGCAACTGGAAGGTACACCCTGAAGTAGTGTTTAGTAAAGGAAGACATCTAGAAGGTACACCCTGAAGTAGTGGTTAGTAAAGGAAGACAACTGGAAGGTACACCCTGAAGTAGAGTTTAGTAAAGGAAGACAACTGGAAGGTATACCCTGAAGTAGTGTTTAGTAAAGACAGCTGGAAGGTACACCCTGAAGTAGTGTTTAGTAAAAGAAGACAGCTGGAAGGTACACCCTAAAGTAGTGTTTAGTAAAGGAAGACAGCTGGAAGGTACACCCTGAAGTAGTGTTTAGTAAAGGAAGACAGCTGGAAGGTACACCCTGAAGTAGTGTTTAGTAAAGGAAGACAGCTGGAAGGTACACCCTAAAGTAGTGTTTAGTAAAGGAAAACAGCTGGAAGGTACACCCTGAAGTATTGTTTAGTAAAGACAGCTGGAAGGTACACCTTGAAGTAGTGTTTAGTAAAGACAGCTGGAAGGTACACCCTAAATTAGTGTTTAGTAAATACAGATGGAAGGTACACCCTGAAGTAGTGTTTAGTTAAGACAACTGGAAGATACACCCTGAAGTAGTGTTTAGTAAAGAGCTGGAAAATACACCCTAAAGTAGTGTTTAGTAAAGGAAGACATCTGGAAGGTACACCCTGAAGTAGTGGTTAGTAAAGGAAGACAGCTGGAAGGTACACCCTGAAGTATTGTTTAGTAAAGACAGCTGGAAGGTACACCTTGAAGTAGTGTTTAGTAAAGACAGCTGGAAGATACACCTTGAAGTATTGTTTAGTAAAGACAGCTGGAAGGTACACCTTGAAGTAGTGTTTAGTAAAGACAGCTGGAAGGTACACCCAAAATTAGTGTTTAGTAAATACAGATGGAAGGTACACCCTGAAATAGTGGTTAGTAAAGACAGCTGGAAGATACACCCTGAAGTAGTGTTTAGTAAAGACAGCTGGAAGATACACCCTAAAGTAGTGTTTAGTAAAGGAAGACAACTGGAAGGTACACCCTGAATTAGTGGTTAGTAAAGGAAGACAACTGGAAGGTACACCCTGAAGTAGTGGTTAGTAAAGGAAGGCAGCTGGAAGGTACATCCGGAAGTAGTGTTTAGTAAAGGAAGACAGCTGGAAGGTATACCCTGAAGTAGTGTTTAGTTAAGACAACTGGAAGGTACACCCTGAAGTAGTGTTTAGTAAAGGAAGACAGCTGGAAGGTACACCCTAAAGTAGTGTTTAGTAAAGGAAGACAGCTGGAAGGTACACCCTGAAGTAGTGTTTAGTAAAGGAAGACAGCTGGAAGGTACACCCTAAAGTAGTGTTTAGTAAAGTAAGACAGCTGGAAGGTACACCTTGAAGTAGTGTTTAGTAAAGACAGCTGAAAGGTACACCCTAAAGTAGTGTTTAGTAAATACAGATGGAAGGTACACCCTGAAGTAGTGGTTAGTAAAGACAGCTGGAAGATACACCCTAAAGTAGTGTTTAGTAAAGGAAGACATCTAGAAGGTACACCCTGTAGTAGTGGTTTGTAAAGGAAGACAACTGGAAGGTGCACCCTGAAGTAGTGTTTAGTAAAATAAGACAGCTGGAAGGTACACCCTAAAGTAGTGTTTAGTAAAGGAAGACAGCTGGAAGGCACACCCTGAAGTAGTGTTTAGTAAAGGAAGACAGCTGGAAGGTACACCCTGAAGTAGTGTTTAGTAAAGGAAGACAGCTGGAAGGTACACCCTGAAGTATTGTTTAGTAAAGACAGCTGGAAGGTACACCTTGAAGTAGTGTTTAGTAAAGACAGCTGGAAGGTACACCCTGAAGTAGTGTTTAGTAAATACAGATGGAAGGTACACCCTGAAATAGTGGTTAGTAAAGACAACTGGAAGATACACCCTGAAGTAGTGTTTAGTAAAGACAGCTGGAAGATACACCCTAAAGTAGAAACACTACTTCAGGGTGTATCTTCCAGTTGTCTTTACTAACCACTATTTCAGGGTGTACCTTCCAGATGTCTTCCTTTACTAAACACTACTTTAGGGTGTACTGAAGTAGTGTTTAATAAAGGAAGACATCTGGAAAGTACACCCTAAAGTAGTGTTTAGTAAAGGAAGACATCTGGAAGGTACACCCTGAAGTAGTGTTTAGTAAAGGAAGACATCTGGAAAGTACACCCTAAAGTAGTGTTTAGTAAAGGAAGACATCTGGAAGGTACATCCTGAAGTAGTGTTTAGTAAAGGAAGACATCTGGAAGGTACACCCTGAAGTAGTGTTTAGTAAAGGCAGACATCTGGACGGTACACCCTGAAGTAATGTTAAGTAAAGACAGCTGAAAGGTACACCCTAAAGTAGTGTTGCGTAAAGACAGCTGGGAGGTACACCCTGAAGTAGTGTTAAGTAAAGGAAGACATCTGGAAAGTACACCCTGAAGTAGTGTTTAGTAAAGACATCTGGAAGGTACACCCTGAAGTAGTGTTTAGTAAAGACAACTGGAAGGTACACCCTGAATTAGTGTTTAGTAAAGGAAGACATCTGGAAGGTACACCCTGAAGTAGTGTTTAGTAAAGACAGCTGGAAGGTACACCCTAAGGTAGTGTTTAGTAAAGACAGCTGGAAGGTACACCCTGAAGTAGCGTTTAAAATAAATAGTCATTTAGCAGACGCTCTTAACCAGAGCGACTTACAGTAGTGAGTGCATATATTTTCATACTGGTCCCCCGTGGGAATCGAACCCACAACCCTGGCGTTGCAAGTGCCATGCTCTACCAACTGAGCTACACGGGACTGCGTAAAGTAAGACATCTGGAAGGTACATCATCTCAGCATGGAGAATTACAACACATTTGGGTGGCTGTCAAAAGCACGCACGCACGCACACACACACACACACACACACACACACACACACACACATTTGTGTGAATATATGTGTGTGAGATGGAGTTAAAGAGAAAGAGAAAATATGAAAGGGAGTGTGAGGGGCTGACAGCCATTTTCTGTCATTAGAGGAAGGAAAACATATTGATCTGTTAAGGAGAGCTGATATGGCTGACGACGGTTATGGCCATGAGAAAATATAGACTGAACACAGAGAGAGAGGGAAACAGAGAGAGAGACATAGAGAGAGAGCGACAAAGACAGAGAGAATCTGAATCTGAAGTCAAATGTCTACTGTTTGCTGATGATCTGGTGCTTCTGTCTCCAACCAAGGAGGGCCTACAGCAGCACCTAGATCTTCTGCACAGATTCTGTCAGACCTGGGCCCTGACAGAAAATCTCACTAAGACAAAAATAATGGTGTTCCAAAAAAGGTCCAGTCGCCAGGACCACAAATACAAATTCCATCTAGACACCGTTGCCCTAGAGCACACAAAAAACTATACCTACCTCAGCCTAAACATCAGTGTCACAGGTAACTTCCACAAAGCTGTGAACGATCTGAGAGACAAGGCAAGAAGGGCCTTCTATGCCATCAAAAGGAACATAGAATTCGACATACCTATTAGGATCTGGCTAAAAGTACTTGAATCAGTTATAGAACCCATTGCCCTTTATGGTTGTGAGGTCTGGTGTCCGCTCACCAACCAATAATTCACAAAATGGGACAAACACCAAATTGAGACTTTGCATGCAGAATTCAGCAAAAATATCCTCTGTGTACAATGTAAAACACCAAATAATGCATGCAGAGCATAATTAGCCTGATACCCGCTAATGATCAAAATCCAGAAAAGAGCCGTTAAATTCTACAACCACCTAAAAGGAAGCGATTCCCAAACCTTCCATAACAAAGTCATCACCTACAGAGAGATGAACCTGGAGAAGACTCCCCTAAGCAAGCTGGGGCTCTGTTCAAAAACACAAACAGACCCCACAGAGACCCAGGACAGCAACACTTTAACTATTTGCACATTGTTACAACACTGTATATAGCCATAAAGGGACATTTGAAATGTCTCTATTCCTTTGGAACTTTTGTGAGTGTAATGTTTACTGTTCATTTTCTATTGTTTATTACACTTTGTTTATTATCTATTTCACTTCCTTTGGCAATGTAAACATGTTTCCCATGCCAATAAACCCCTTTGAATTTAATTTAATTGAGAGAGAGAGAGACAGAGAGAGACAGAGAGAGACAGAGAGAGAGACAGAGAGAAACAATGAAAGAGAAAGAGCGAATGAGAGAGAGAGAGAGAGAGAGAGAGAGAGAGAGAGACCAAATGAGACAGAGAGAGAGAGAGAGAAAGAGAGAGAGATGGTTTGTTATTGGTGGCTACCTGTGTGAACTATGGTGAGGTCATGGGATCAATCCAGGTCAATCTATCAGATTCAGATTCAGATAAGCTTTATTAGCATGAATGACAAGGCCACTGTGGCTAAAGCGAAGTGAGATCTATCAATGACAATGACCTCTGACCCAAGGTCGCTACTCAGGGTCAGCCTGATGATTTACCTATTGACACCTTGACCATACACACACACACACACACATACACACTCATGTTTGTGGTGTTTGTGAATGCGCTGGTGGTTTTTATTGTTGTTGGCTCACAGTCATAGCGGAGAGAGTTTTTAGAAAAGAAATTCCTAGAATTAACATATGAACTAAACCCTCTATGAATCTTAAAGAACCCCTAGCTTTATTTCCCAGTCTCTCTCAGTGTGTGTGTGTGTGTGAAAAAGAATACAAGATAAATGATGGCAGACGCTCAATGGCCCGAACACACACACGCACACGTGCACACTCACACACACATACAAACACACACACTCATGCCCCCCTCTGTTATCAAAGCAGGGCTAAAATACAGTATGTGCAGATTATTGAGCCTTGCTGCTTATCGTCTTGTGATTCGTCAGACTAAAGGCTTATTACCAGCCGGCCTAATTAACACAGGCAAGAGAGGCAACGCTTCCACAGCCCAGCCAGTTCAGACCAAACCCTGCCAGCAGGAGAGACTGGAAGAACCACCAACACGACTAACCACAGGCCAAACACGACGACTAACCAACGGCAGAATCCAACTCGCACCGACTTGGTTTCTCTCATCTTGTTGTGTTCTATTAGTGGGGTCAGCTGCATAGAGACACATTTTGGACACGGTCTCATGTCCTGTGCCCGCAAATATCCTTCAAATATGTATTGTTTAGCTACTTGGTTTGTGCTTTAAAGAATGCTATTCTTCATTTGTCCTCAGGGCAGGAGAAGAAGAAATGGGTTGTTGTTTCCTGTTGGCTGAAGGGGTTATGATAATTACCACATAGTGATTATGATTGTTTCAAGATATTTAACAACGTAACAGGTGAAATACGTTTTCACCATTCAAGCGCAGTAGTTACTTGCAGAAACACATTCACTACAATGTTTCATGCTGTAGTATGTGTGAGAAACAATCCTAAATGGTGAAGACTGTCTATAAATGTTGTGGAAAATGTCCTCCCTCCCTCCCTCTCACTCTCTCTCTTTTTCTCTCTCTCTCTCTCTCCCTACTCCTGTATTGATTGCTGTACTCTCCTCGTGGCTGAATGGAAGCAAGTCCCCGCATCAATGTTCCAACATCTAGTGGAAATCCTTCCCAAAAGAGTGGAGGCAGTTATAGAAGCAAAGGGTGGACCAATTATTAATGGCCATGATTTTGGAATGAGATGTTCGCTGAGCAGGTGTCCACATACTTTTGGTCATGTAGTGTATTTCTGAATAATAGAGAGCCTTTACACACTAAATATATTGGTGAATCAAAAATATCGTGGTTTGATTCATCATGAACGTTGCCATATTAAATTATTCAATCCATGAAATATTGGAAGGTGAGAAAAGTGTAGAATAGAGGTTGACAAGTAGTCCTATGAATCTACCCTACTAATCCTCACTAATCATGGAACTGTGATGGCAACTGTCAAGTCGTCGTAAACCGTGCGCCAGGCTCCAGGTTACATGTTCCAAAGTATTGCACAACTTGTAATATGTTAGCCTAATATGATTCTGTATTGCTAGCAATCCTCAGGAACAACCACACGAACGTGACAGAGGAAAGAAAGGTCAACTAATGATGTAATGGAATGATGCAAAATGTAATGAAACTATCACTAAAGTGACAGTTATAAATGTATGGTGGTATAACTGACGGTGGCTACCGATAGTGGCTAATATTTAACACGATGTAAATTGTACAAAATACAGTGAAAAGTCTGGGCATATAATTAAAACATTCTAGAAATCATAAATCAACTCGGTAGGTTTGCTGCTATACTGTCATCTCTCTGTCCCCTACCCTCTCGGGGAAAAGTTATCTGTCTTCTTGCCTTTCTCCCCCCCCTCCCTCTCTCTCACTCTCTCTCTCTCCTCTCTCACTCTCTCTCTCTCTCTCCTCTCTCACTCTCTCCTCTCTCACTCTCTCTCTCTCTCTCCTCTCTCACTCTCTCCCTCTCCTCTCTCACTCTCTCTTTCCCTCTCTCTCTCCTCTCTCACCCCCTCTCTCACTCTCTCTCCCTCTCTCTCTCTCCTCACTCTCCCCCCTCTCTCCCTCCCCACTCTCCTCTCTCCCTCTCTCTCTCACTCTCTCTCTCCCTCTCTGCCACTCTTTCTCCCTCCCCCCTCTCTCTCTCTTCTCTCACTCTCTCTCTCCCTCTCCTTCTCTGCCACTCTTTCTCCCTCCCCCCTCTCTCTCTCCTCTCTCACTCTCTCTCTCCCTCTCTGCCACTTTTTCTACCCCCCTCTTCCTCTCCCCCTCTCTATTTCGCTCTCTCCGTCCCCTCCATCTCTCTTTCCTACGTGATGTTATTACAAAGCCCTCTAAACCTGATTGCTTACTCATCCCTCATGTCTTTGCAACAGGCGTTCCCATAGCAACCTGGGTTTGGATGAGGTGGGACACAAGGACAGGGACAATTAAATTAGAACGTCACTATCAGGGAACTACAATCACATGCTAATAGAAGGAACAAGTGTTTAATACAGGAACAACATGGCATTTCAAAGATTAAACAAGCTAAAGCGGATCGATTTTACCTTGAGATAGGGCCTTGTAGTGGGGTAATATTTATCATATGCATATTATATACAGTGGGGGAAAAAAGTATTTGATCCCCTGCTGATTTTGTATGTTTGCCCACAGTGAGAGACAGAATAACAACAAAAAAATCCAGAAAAACGCATGTCAAAAATGTTATAAATTGATTTGCATTTTAATGAGGGAAATAAGTATTTGAACCCTCTGCAAAACATGACTTAGTACTTGGTGGCAAAAACCCTTGTTGGCAATCACAGAGGTCAGACGTTTCTTGTAGTTGGCCACCAGGTTTGCACACATCTCAGGAGGGATTTTGTCCCACTCCTCTTTGCAGATCTTCTCCAAGCCATTAAGGTTTCGAGGCTGACGTTTGGCAACTCAAACCTTCAGCTCCCTCCACAGATTTTCTATGGGATTAAGGTCTGGAGACTGGCTAGGTGTCACGCCCTGACTCAGAGGATGCATATATGTTGAGTCAGGGTGTGTATATTCCTTGTTGTGATTTTCTATGTTGTATTTTCTATGTTTAGATCCAGTATGTCTAGATCTATGTTGGCCTGTGTGGTTCCCAATCAGAGGCAGCTGTCGCTCGTTGTCTCTGATTGGGGACCATACTTAGGCAGCCTATTGGCACTAGTGGGTTGTGGGATCTTGTTCCGTGTTAGGTATGTTGTTTGTTGTACCTTGGACTTCACGTTTCGGTTGTTGTTTTTGTCGTTGTTTATTCGGTTCTAATAAACATGTATGCATATCACGCTGCGCCTTGGTCTGACCCGTCTATGAGCGAACGTGACACTAGGCCACTACAGGACCTTAATGTGCTTCTTCTTGAGCCACTCCTTTGTTGCCTTGGCCGTGTGTTTTGGGTCATTGTCATGCTGGAATACCCATCCACGACCCATTTTCAATGCCCTAGCTGAGGGAAAAAGGTTCTCACCCAAGATTTGCCGGTACATGGCCCCGTCCATCGTCCCTTTGATGCGGTGAAGTTGTCCTGTCCCCTTAGCAGAAAAACACTCCGAAAGCATAATGTTTCCACCTCCATGTTTGACGGTGGGGATGGTGTTCTTGGGGTCATAGGCAGCATTCCTCCTCCTCCAAACACGGCGAGTTGAGTTGATGCCAAAGAGCTCCATTTTGGTCTCATCTGGCCACAACACTTTCACCCAGTTCTCCTCTGAATCATTCAGAAGCTCATTGGCAAACTTCAGACGGGCATGTATATGTGCTTTCTTGAGCAGGGGGACCTTGCGGACTCTGCATGATTTCAGTCCTTCACGGCGTAGTGTGTTACCAATTGTTTTCTTGGTGACTATGGTCCCAGCTGCCTTGAGATCATTGACAAGATCCTCCCGTGTAGTTCTGGGCTGATTCCTCACCGTTCTCATGATCATTGCAACTCCAGGAGATGAGATCTTGCATGGAGCCCCAGGCTGAGGGAGATCGACAGTTCTTTTGTGTTTCTTCCATTTGCGAATAATCGCACCAACCGTTGTCACCTTCTCACCAAGCTGCTTGGCGATGGTCTTGTAGCCCATTCCAGCCTTGTGTAGGTCTACAATCTTGTCCCTGACATCCTTGGAGAGCTCTTTGGTCTTGGCCATGGTGGAGAGTTTGGAATCTGATTGATTGATTGCTTCTGTGGACAGGTGTCTTTTATACAGGTAACAAGCTGAGATTAAGAGCACTCCCTTTAAGAGTGTGCTACTAATCTCAGCTCGTTACCTGTATAAAAGCCACCTGGGAGCCAGAAATCTATCTGATTGAGAGGGGGTCAATTACTTATTTCTCTCATTAAAATGCAAATCAATTTATAACATTTTTGACATGCGTTTTTCTGGATTTTTTTGTTGTTATTCTGTCTCTCACTGTTCAAATAAACCTACCATTCAAATTATAGACTGATCATTTCTTTGTCAGTGGGCAAACGTACAAAATCAGCAGGGGATCAAATACTTTTTTCCCTCACTGTATATACTGAACAAAAATATAAATGCAACAGGCAACAATTTCAAAGATTTGAGTGAAAAGATTTACAGTTCATATGAGGAGATCAATGAATTTAAATACATTCATTAGGCCCTAATCTATGGATTTCACATGACTGGGAATACATATACAGTTGAAGTCGGAAGTTTACATACACTTAGGTTGGAGTCATTAAAACTATTTTTTCAACCACTCCACAAATTTCTTGTTAACAAACTATGGTTTTGACAAGTCGGTTAGGACATCTACTTTGTGCATGACACAAGTAATTTTTCCAACAATTGTTTACAGACAGATTATTTCACTTATAATTCACTGTATCACAATTCCAGTGGGTCAGAAGTTTACATACACTAAGTTGACTGTGCCTTTAAACAGCTTGGAAAATTCCAGATTTTTTTTTGAGTCGTTTGAGTCAATTGGAGGTGTACCTGTGGATGTACAGTGGGGGAAAAAAGTATTTAGTCAGCAACCAATTGTGCAAGTTCTCCCACTTAAAAAGATGAGAGAGGCCTGTAATTTTCATCATAGGTACACGTCAACTATGACAGACAAAATGAGATTTTTTTTTCCAGAAAATCACATTGTAGGATTTTTAATGAATTTATTTGCAAATTATGGTGGAAAATAAGTATTTGGTCAATAACAAAAGTTTCTCAATACTTTGTTATACAGTGATCCCTCGCCACTTCGCGGTTCACTTATCGCGGATTCGCTATTTCGCGGATTTTCATAATGCATTTTTTTTTTTTTTTTGGTGCATTGTGCTCTGCATTCTGATTCGCTAAAAACTCACTCCCGCTTCTTGTATCAAAACATGCTACGAATTGTGCTATCATTTTGTCGTCTCGTGCAGTTATGTGTACGTACATAAAACAGCTTGGCAAATTTACATTAAGTTGGCCAAATTATCTTGTAATTTCGAACATCTTCTAAACCCATAATGTCGACGAAACGGCCTACACGTGAGTCACTGTATTTGTATACATGTAATAGTTGCTAATTGTAAAAAAAAAAAAGTTTTCTATTTCGCGGATTTCACTTATCGCGGGTCATTTTCGGAACGTAACCCCCGCGATAAACGAGGGATTACTGTATACCCTTTGTTGGCAATGACACAGGTCAAACGTTTTCTGTAAGTCTTCACAAGGTTTTCACACACTGTTGCTGGTATTTTGGCCTATTCCTCCATGCAGATCTCCTCTAGAGCAGTGATGTTTTGGGGCTGTCGCTGGGCAACATGGACTTTCAACTATGTATGGTGTTCTTTGGATGCAACTCAGCATTCTTTGTCCTCCAAACACGACGAGTTGAGTTTTTACCAAAAAGTTCAATTTTGGTTTCATCTGACCATATGACATTCTCCCTCTTCTGGATCATCCAAATGCACTCTAGCAAACTTCAGACGGGCCTGGACATGTACTGGCTTAAGCAGGGGGACACGTCTGGCACTGCAGGATTTGAGTCCCTGGCAGCGTAGAGTGTTACTGATGGTAGGCTTTGTTAATTTGGTCCCAGCTCTCTGCAGGTCATTCACTAGGTCCCCCCGTGTGGTTCTGGGATTTTTGCTCACCGTTCTTGTGATCATTTTGACCCCACGGGGTGAGATCTTGCGTGGAGCCCCAGATCGAGGGAGATTATCAGTGGTCTTGTATGTCTTCCATTTCCTAATAATTGCTCCCACAGTTGATTTCTTCAAACCAAGCTGCTTACCTATTGCAGATTCAGTCTTCCCAGCCTGGTGCAGGTCTATAATTTTGTTTCTGGTGTCCTTTGACAGCTCTTTGGTCTTGGCCATAGTGGAGTTTGGAGTGTGACTGTTTGAGGTTGTGGACAGGTGTCTTTTATACTGATAACAAGTTCAAACAGGTGCCATTAATACAGGTAACGAGTGGAGGACAGAGGAGCCTCTTAAAGAAGAAGTTACAGGTCTGTGAGAGCCAGAAATCTTGCTTGTTTGTAGGTGACCAAATACTTATTTTCCACCATAATTTGCAAATAAATTCATTAAAAATCCTACAATGTCATTTTCTGGAGAAAAAAATTCTCAATTTGTCTGTCATAGTTGACGTGTACCTATGATGAAAATTACAGGCCTCTCTCATCTTTTTAAGTGGGAGAACTTGCACAATTGGTGGCTGACTAAATACTTTTTTCCCCCACTGTATTTCAAGGCCTACCTTCAAACTTAGTGCCTCTTTGCTTGACATCATGTGAAAATCAAAAGAAATCAGCCAAGACCTCAGAAATTTTTTTTTGTAGACCTCCACAAGTCTGGTTCATCCTTGGGAACAATTTCCAAACACCTGAAGGTACCACGTTCATCTGTACAAACAATAGTACGCAAGTATAAACACCATGGGACCACGCAGCCGTCATACCGCTCAGGAAGGAGACGCGTTCTGTCTCCTAGGGATGAACGTACTTTGGTGCGAAAAGTGCAAATCAATCCCAGAACAACAGCAAAGGACCTTGTGAAGATGCTGGAGGAATCAGGTACAAAAGTATCTATATCCACAGTAAAACGAGTCCTATATCGACATAACCTGAAAGGCGACTCAGCAAGGAAGAATCCACTGCTCCAAAACCACCATAAAAAAGCCAGACTACGGTTTGCAACTGCATATGTGGACAAAGATCATACTTTTTGGAGAAATGTCCTCTGGTCTGATGAAACAAAAATAGAACTGTTTGGCCATAATGACCATCGTTATGTTTGGAGGAAAAGGGGGAAGGCTTGCAAGCCGAAGAAAACCATCCCAACCGTGAAGCACGGGGGTGGCAGCATCATGCTGTGGGCGTGCTTTGCTGCAGGAAGGACTGGTGCACTTCACCAAATACATGGTATCATGAGGAAGGAAAATTATGTGGATATTTTGAAGTAACATCTCAAGACATCAGTCAGGAAGTTAAAGCTTGGTCGCAAATGGGTCTTCCAAATGGACAATGACCCCAAGCATACTTCCAAAGTTGTGGCAAAATGGCTTAAGGACAACATAGTCAAGGTATTGGAGTGGCCATCACAAAGCCCTGACCTCAATCCTATAGAACATTTGTGGGCAGAACTGAAAAAGCGTGTGCTAGCAAGGAGGCCTACAAACCTGACTCAGTTACACCAGCTCTGTCAGGAGGAATGGGCTAAAATTCACCCAACTTATTGTGGGAAGCTTGTGGAAGGCTACCTGAAACATTTGACCCAAGTTAAACAATTTAAAGGCAATGCTACCAAATACTAATTGAGTGTATGTAAACTTCTGACCCACTTGGAATGTGATGAAAGAAATAAAAGATAAAATAAATCATTTTCTCTACTGTTATTCTGACTTTTCACTTTCTTAAAATAAAGTGGTGATCCTAACTGACCTAAGACAGGGAATATTTACCAGGATTAAATGGCAGGAATTGTGAAAAACTGAGTTTAAATGTATTTGGCTAAGGTGTGTGTAAACTTCCGACTTCAACTGTATGCGTCCCAGATACCTTAAAAATACACAATGGGCCTCAGGATCTCGTTACGATATTTTTGTGCATTCAAATTGCCATCGATAAAATGCAATTGTGTTCGTTGTCCGTAGCTTATACCTGCCCAAACCCTAACCCCACCGCCACCATGGGGCACTCTGTTCACAACGTTGATATCAGCAAACCACTCGCAATACACATGGTCTGCGGTTGTGAAGCAGGTTGGATGTACTGCCAAATTCTCTAAAACTAAATTGTAGGTGGCTTATGGTAGAGAAATTAACATTCAATTATCTGGCAACAGCTCTGGTGGACATTCCTGCAGTCAGCATGCCAATTGTGTGCTCCCTCACTTGAGACATCTGTGGCATTGTGTTGTGTGACAAAACTGCACATTTTAGAGTGTGCTTTTCTTGTCCCCAGCACAAGATGCAACTGAATATCTGACTCCACAAAGATGATTTAGCAATATGCAAGAGGCTATAGATGAGTTACAGTAATAGAAAGCTCAAGAAAGGTCTGAGAATGGAATCCTAATTGCAAGTGTATGTAATTACATTGTAAAATGAACGATTACATTATACAAGGCATAAAGCTTAAGTTACAAAGCATTAACATGCATTACAGGGCATTATTCTAGGCATGATCAGAGAGGGAGAGAGCGAGAAGTCATAGCCTGAAAGGCCCTGCCCCATGAGTCCCTGGAGTGGAGAGAGAAAGAGAGAGTGTATCTCACCTAGAGGTCACGCAGGTCACGCAGGTCAGGAACAAAGAGAAAGAGACAATGAATCTGAGACCCCTTTATAACATCTGAGTTGTTTGGATTCAAAATCTGAATTGTTGACCAATAGTATTACTGTAAAGCTAACCTCCAATCAGATATCAGACCTACAGGATGTTATCACAACAGAACCTCTGCTACCCAGAAATGTGAGACGATGGAGGATTGCATGAGAAGGCTGAATGCCTGAGAAAACAGTAAACCCTCACTTTGGGGGCTGGGCCACCCTGCAGCCTCCTCCTCCCATAGGTACTGTATGCCCCTCTGTGTGTGTGAAGGGCCTCTGTGTGCTTTAGCTCCATCATGTCTAACTAGCATCCACTTCTCATATTTCGTAAACCTATTTTTTACTACCATGTTTTTATGTTAGGATTTGTATTTAGTAATGGAGGCTCAGTGATGATCGATCGGTGTGGAGGACCCCTGGTGCTATCATAGACCGACCACTGATCAGGATCAATGGAGAAGACCAGGAGAGGGACACACACCACACACACACCATATAGATCTATATTAAATTATTGTTATTATTATTATTATTATTATTATTAAGTATTATAATTCCTAATTGTATGACACACATACACTCACACTTGCTTGTACACACATCCACACAATCTTGGACTCTCTCTCTCTCACACACACACACACACACACACACACAATTATTGTGCACATGTGAACACAGAGACTCATTCGAAGAACACACACACAATCAGAGCTTCAATAGGCACCCACATGTCAGACCCCTGGGTCTCCTAATTAAAGCATGCGTTCTGCCTCTCTCTCTCTCTCTCTCTCTCTCTCTCTCTCTCTCTCTCTCTCTCTCTCTCTCTCTCTCTCTCTCTCTCTCTCTCACTCTCTCTCTCTCTCTCTCTCTCTCTCTCTCTCTCTCTCTCTCTCTCTCTCTCTCTATCTCTCTCTCTCTCTCTATCTCTATATATCGCTCTCTTTCTATATTCACACACACACACACACATGAGCACTCTTAGCTGAGGACATGATTGTCATCTGACTCTCTGGAGACAGTTGCTATGGTGACTCAAGCAGCAGGGGGTCTCCTCGACAGATTTCTGCACTCCTCCCTCCTCCTCCAATTGTCTGCACTCCTCCCTCCTCCTTCCATTGTCTGCACTCCTCCTTTCCTCCTTCCATTGTCTGCACTGCTCCTTTCTTCCACCCATTGTCTGCACTCCTCCTTTCTTGCTTCCATTGTCTACACTCCTCCTTTCATCCTTCCATTGTCTACACTCCTCCTTTCCTCCTCCCATTGTCTGTTCTGTGGTACCTGTTCTGTGGTACCTGTTCTGTGGTACCTGTGTATGAAGGCTGATTTAAGCAGATCAACCCATTTCTTCACTAGTAAGACAGAGACAGACAGACTAGACTAGACTGTTAAAGCCTAGGCATTAGAAATAATACATTTATGTTGAAAAAATAGTAAAGTGCAAAGGTTTTTTAGTAGAGATGAGACACTTTTTAATGTTTGTTATTCCTACCATTGTCTGCAAGTCCTGTCTCGTTCAACTAAGAGCCTGGTATTGGTCCCATTGGCCTCATTGTTGAGCAGTATTTGGGATTCCCTATGGGGAGTGTTTATAGAGTCTTCCTACTATATCTGTTTTTCACCCAAAGCATCTGAACGTGGAACCGTTTCTACTCTGGGACTAAGCTGCTCGGAGCACATGGCATGTAGCTGTGTGTGTGTGTGGGTGTGTACGGACTGTGTGTGTGTGTGCTTGTGTGTGTGTGACATACACTACATTAACCCTGTGTGTATGCCAGATTATGAGATGCGAATTTAATCATGACAATAATCCTGACACAGATTATACGACCCCAAGATCTATGGGCTGTGGTACATACCCTATGGGCTGTGGTACATACCCTATGGGCTGTGGTACATACCCTATGGGCCTAATGTACACTAAATGTCCATCAATAGTTGTGGAATCAAATCAAATCAAATCAAATTTTATTGGCCACATGCGCCGAATACAACAGGTGCAGACAATACAGTGAAATGCTGTATAGCCGGGGCACCGGCTAGTTGAGGTAGTTGAAGTAATATGAACATGTGGGTAGAGTTAAAGTGACTATGCATAAATAATTAACAGAGTAGCAGCAGCGTAAAAAGGATGGGGTGGGGGGGCAGTGCAAATAGTCCGGGTAGCCATGATTAGCTGTTCAGGAGTCTTATGGCTTTGGGGTAGAAGCTGTTTCGAAGCCTCTTGGACCTAGACTTGGCACTCCGGTACTGCTTGCCGTGCGGTAGCAGAGAGAACAGTCTATGACTAGGGTGGCTGGAGTCTTTGACCATGTTGAGGGCCTTCCTCTGACAGAGAGTCCTGTCTGATTTATACCTTGATCCCTGTGAGGTATTTACACTGAGGCTATGTATACCTCTCCTCTCCCTCCCTGTGGGTGTGTGCGTGTGTGTGTGTGTGTGTGTGTGTGTGTGTGTGTGTGTGTGTGTGTGTGTGTGTGTGTGTGTGTGTGCGTGTGCATGTGTGTGCGTGCATGTGTGTGTGCGTGGGTGTGTGTGCGTGTGTGCGTGCGTGCGTATGTGTGTGTGTGTGTGTGTGCGCGCGTGCATGTGTGTGTGTGTGTGTGTGTGTGCGTGTGTGTGTGCGCGTGCATGTGTGTGTGTGCGTGTGTGTGTGTGTAGTAATAACTCTGCTGCTCCACACATGAGACAGAAGGAAAACAGGCTGTAATGAGCAGTTAGCCCTATAAATAGAATAGAGCTTCTGTTGGATTACTAGAGGTGGGAATGTATTGCATGTGTGCCTGTGCAGGCAGGTCACCCGTGAAACAAGTTAGGATTCAACGTCCATCCATGCCTGAGGAAATCGGGAGATGACGTGGAAACCGGCCACTAGGGGCAAACGTGAGCGCGGTTACCTTCGAGTATGTTCTAGTTTTGCTAGGGCATTGTGGACAGGGGTGGCGAATGGGTGTAAGCATCTGCCACTGGTTCTGAAGGTTGCATGTTCAAATCCAGCAATTGATGTTTTTGTTTTAAGCCTATCAAAAACCTTAAGTCTTACCTTAACCAATTCGAGTTAATGCCTAACCGTAGGAATTCGGAGTTAATGCCTAAACTTAACCTCGGAATGATACAGAGAACTAACCAAACACTTTGAAATTTGACATTTGGAACAACTTTGAAATTTGACATTTGAGAAACATGGATGAACGTCTAATTCTGACGTTAAACTGTGAGAGCTTCTTAAACAGTGAGCGTTTGTGCGCGTGTTCAGCTGCGTGGGGGCCTCTGCACCTGTGTGTGCGCGTGTGTGCTTGTGGTAAACCTGTTTTAACCTGTGACCACTCAGTGCCATCAACCAAGCCAGATGATTTCTCCATTCAGATAAATGTTTTATTGTTGTTTTTAACCAGTAGCTCCTCGTTAAATATCCATACGGCTCAGCATCATGTTTGCAATAAAGACTCAGGAGTCTGCTCCATACCCCTCTCCTCTCCTGGCCCAGCCTTACCAGCACATTACAATTACTCCAGCTGAAATGAAATGTTCTCTAATGGATGCTGAATGACAAATAGTGCAATTATCCAGGAACTGAGGGAGGGGAGCACAGTTCTGCATTCTGGGCTAGACAACGTCTCCGCATCCCCACAACACCTCCTCCCCTTGCTCAGCTCACAGGAGGGAGAGACAGGAAATAGCCCAAACTCCCATTCTATTATCACTCAGCAATATGTAGAGCAGGGTTCCCCGACAGGGTTCCCCAACTTTTCTGAGCAATTATTATTTATAAACAAAATACTGTTAAAACACCAGGAAATCAGCTCCAATTGGTTTTAATTTCGGAAATCTGTTCCTAAGTGTTCCCACGGATAATAGAGAGATGTGATCGTATACAAATGCAAGCAAGGTTTGAAATTATTATGTTTTAGTCAAATATTATATCTGTTTGGGCTTCGTCCGGTCAATTTGCAGTCTACAAATTATTTGTAATTATGTCCCCCCCCCCCCGACCATCCGTGCAAGAGAAAATCGTCCCGCGGTTAAATCTAGTTGATGGACCCTGACGTAAAGACAGCCCGCTAACGTCTTGGCAGAACCCGCTTTATGTCCAACACCTGTTCCTCCTATAGGTTTATTACCAAGGTGGGGAGGGGACGTACATGCTTAATGAGACGACAGGCCTAACCCTCTGTCTGTCAGCTAACTGTACCACTGACTCTGATAGGGAGAGAGGGAGGAGAGAGGGAGGAGAGAGGGAGGAGAGTGGGAGGAGAGAGGAGGAGAGAGGGAGGAGAGAGGGAGGAGAGAGGCAGGAGAGATGCAGGAGAGAGTAGGAGAGAGGGAGGAGAGAGGGAGGAGAGAGGAGGAGAGAGGGAGGAGAGAGGAGGCCGTTCTGCACACAGGGAAATGGCTGGGGTCAACACAACCTGTATGATTATTTTTCATAACTGCTCTCTCACTGTAATGTAATGTTGAATTATATCTCCGTAATTCAAAGTGTTGTATAGTGTGGTAGAACCTTGGTTAAATCAAGCCTAGCTGCTGGTGACATACACTGTACTGTATATGAGATACAGTCTATTCTCACTAATCTCTAATCATCTCAATTTATATTGCTTTCAAACGTTCCTCCAGTTCAGCTGAATGGCGAGGAGTATTCCTATTCTGTCACTTAGGAGAGTCTGTGTCTGGGCCCATAGGGCCCGATTCAGACGTAGGAAATGTACGCCTTTCCTACACATGCCTTTCCTACGCACTTCTCAGTAGTTGGCATTCAGACTTACCTTACAGTATGTAGGTGCATAACAGGCTTTTAGGTGTGGTTCCCTTGCGCACGCTGAAGAAATTGAATTCAACCCCTGAAAACTCTCCCACTTGCTGACCAACAGAATTTCTTGTGGAGTTTTCATTCAATAGGGTTTTCAGTACATTTATCTAAAGCCATCCCTTTAAATTAGGTGTACCTTACATTTTTTTCTCTCGACAAACTCACTAGAATATATAGATAGAACAGTTTAGAATATTAGGGATCAAATAAAGAAAGCCATGTAAATACATGCGTTTTCATCTCCCTTTCAGCACCAGTTGGTAGATTTAAAAATACTATAAACCAGGGGTGTCAAACGTACGGCCCGCGGGCCGGATCAGGCCCGCAAACGGGTTTAATCCGGCCCACGAGATGATTTCGAAAAAAAAAAAAAAAAAATCCTTTTTTATTTTTATTTTTTTTTAAGTATAAAAATGCACTGCAATTTTTCAATAAAATAAACTGCTGTTCCAATTGCGTCCACTGGATGGCGCAATAGCAATTGTGTTAAGCAAGCAAACTGTTTATACCGGGGCAGAGCAAGTAGGTCAAGCACGTGCAGCCAATGAGCTACTTTGTTTTGCCCGCGATATTTATTACAGCTTCTACTTTTAACATTATGTGCTTTGGCACCCTCATTGCCCCAATATGTCTCTGTCAAAAAAGAGAAAAGTGGACGCAGAGTGCAGAGTGTTCCAAGAAAAATGGTAATCCTATTTAATCACGGAATTGAATGGGAAAGCTGTATGTTTGGTGTGTTCAGAGCATGTTGCAGTGCTGAAAGAATATAACCTTCGTTGTCACTATGTGAGTCTTCATGCCGACAAATATGACAACTTTCAAGGACAGCGGAGATGAGAGAAGGTGAATGAACCGTTTGCGGGTCTGAATAAACAGCAGTCTGTGTTTACTCACAGCCGAGACATCAGTGACGCTGCAGTGAAAGCTAGCTACCTCATTGCTAATGAAATCGCAGTGGCTTCAAAACCATTTAGTGAGGGTGAATTTGTAAAAACATGCATGATGAAGGCAGCTGAAAAGCGGCAGGCTTTTGCAAATATCAGCCTGACAAGAAACACAGTTGCAGACAGGATTTCCGATCATTTATTGCGTTTTCGGTTGCAATTGATGAAAGCACAGACATTACAGATGTTGCACAACTGGCCATTTTTTCATCCGCGGAGTTGATGACACATTGACCGTCACCGAGGAGTTCGTGGAGTTGGTGCCGATGACAGATACAACGACAGCAGCTGATATTTTTACCGCACTCGTCGGCGCGCTGGACAGGGTCAGAGTGGACTGGTCCCGCGCTGTCAGCCTGGCTACAGATGGTGCGCCCTCAATGATCGGGAAAAAAGCAGGCGTTGTGACAAAGTTCAGAGAGAAAGTGCAATCTGCAAATGGAGAACGTGATTTTTTGACTTTTCACTGTATTTTGCACCAGGAGGCTTTGTGTTGCAAGTCATTAAAGATGGATAACGTCATGAAGGTGGTCATCCAAACTGTTAATTTCATCCGATCCAGAAGCCTGAATCACCGTCAGTTTGACAGCCTTCTCAGAGAGAAAGACCACATCTATGGCCTGCCATACCACACTGAGGTAAGATGGTTAAGCCGAGGTGCTGTGCTGAGGCGTTTCTTTGATTTACGAGAAGAAATTGAACAGTTCATGGAAGAAAAGGGCAAACCAGTGTTAGAATTTCATTCCGCAGAATGGATGCCGGACCTTGCATTTATGGTGGATGTTACAGAGCACCTGAATAACTTGAACAAACAGCTGCAAGGGCGCAACAAAGTTGTCACGCAGTATTATGACAGCATACGTTCTTTCAAGTTGAAGCTGTCATTGTGGGAGACGCAACTTGCCGGTGGTGATGCAGCTCACTTCCTCTGTCTGAAAAATGTGTGCGCGACCCAACATGTGGCAGACATGAAGCGGTTCAAAGATTAAATAACTGGACTGTTACGGGAGTTTGAGCAATGCTTTCAGATGTATGTTTATATGTTTTTATGTTGATGTGCTATTGCTTTTAATTGATTTTATTTTATTTGTATATTTAACCTATTCTTGACTCTGTGGTTCTTGCACTTGTTTGGGGAACAGGATTTCATTATTTTTATCTACATTTCTGCCTGAGAAATGACACCCTGATATAGTTCTGTGATCTGTGAAACAGTTCTGTTAATCACTGAGGCATTGTGTGTTTGTGTGTTCTTTTTCTTTAGAATTTTCAAATAAACTTGACGTGTTTTATGATTAATAGTGATGTTGTGCTTGTACTATTTTGGACACACTTTCCTCAGGCTCCAGCTTTATGTTGTATGTTGATCGTATTAAAACAAAGAAAACAATCTGAAGTTGTTGTTTTTAAGTTATATATACCATGATTTTTCCGGTCCGGCCCACTTGGGAATAGATTTTCCTCCATGTGGCCCCTGAGCTAAAATGAGTTTGACACCCCTGCTATAAACTGTATACAAAAGTATGTTGACACCTCTTCAAATTAGTGCATTCGTCTATGTCAGCCACACCCTTTGCTGACAGGTGTATAAAATTGAGCACACAGCCATGCAATCCCCATAGACATACATTGGCAATAGAATGACCTTACTGAAGAGCTCAGTGAATTTCAACGTGGCACTGTCATAGGATGCCACCTTTTCAACAAGTCAGTTCGTCAAGTTTCTGCCCTGCTAGAGCTGCCCCGGTCAACTGTAAGTGCTGTTATTGTGAAGTGGAAACGTCTAGGAGCAACAACAGCTCAGCCGGAAAGTGGTAGGTCACACAAGCTCACAGAACGGGACCGGCGAGTGCTGAAGCGCGTAAAGATCGTCTGTCCTCGGTTGCAACACTCACTACCAAGTTCCAAACTGCCTCTGGAAGCAACGTCAGCACAATAACTGTTCGTCGGGAGATTCATGAAATGGGTTTCTATGGCCGAGCAGCCGCACACAAGCGTAAGATGTGCAATGTCAAGCGTCGGCTGGAATGGTGTAAAGCTCGCCGCCATTGGACTCTGGAGCAGTGGAAACGCGTTCTCTGGAGTGATGAATCACACTTCACCATCTGGCAGCCCGACGGTCGAATCTGGGTTTGGCGGATGCCAGGAGAACGCTACCTGTCTGAATGCATAGTGCCAACTGTAAACTTTGGTGGAGGAGGAATAATGGTCTGGGGCTTTTTTTCGTGGTTCAGGCTAGGACCCTTAGTTCCAGTGAAGGGAAATCTTAACGCTACAGCATACAATGACATTCTAGACGATTCTGTGCTTCCAACTTTGTGGCAACAGTTTGGGGAAGGCCCTTTCCTGTTTCAGCATGACTTTGCCCCCGTGCACAAAGCGAGGTCCATACAGAAATGGTTTGTTAAGTTCGGTGTGGACGAGCTTGACAGAGCCCTGACTTCAACCCCATCGAACAACTTTGGGATGAATTGGAACGCCTACAGCGAGCCAGGCATATTCGCCCAACATCAGTACCCGACCTCACTAATGCACTTGAGGCTGAATGTTCCAACATCTAGTGGAAAGCCTTCCCAGAAAAGTGTAGGATGTTATAGCAGCAAAGGGGGGACCAACTCCATATTAATACCCATGATTTTGGAATGAGATGTTTGACGAGCAGGTGTCCACATACTTTTGGTAATGTAGTGTATTTCTGAATAATAATAAAAACTGGTTTGGAGAGCCGTTACGCACTTAATATATTGTTGAATCAAAAATACAGTGGTTTGAATAATCCTGAAAGTTGTCATATTCAATTGTTCAATCCATTAAATATTGTAAGGTGAGAAAAGTGTACAATAGGGGTTGACCAGTAGTCCTATGAATCTACCCTACTAATCCTGTGATGGCAATGGTTCAGTCGTCGTAAACCGTGCGCCAGGCTCCAGGTTTAAACTGCTACGTATGGTCAGCGTTCCATAATGATTAAAATAGATTACATGTTCCAAAGTATTGCACAACTTGTAATATGTTAGCCTAATATGATCCAGTATTGCTAGCAATCCTCAGGAACAACCACACGAACGTGACAGAGGAAAGAAAGGTCAACTAATGATGTAATGGAATGATGCAAAATGTAATGAAACTATCACTAAAGTGACAGTTATAAATGTATGGTGGTATAACTGACGGTGGCTACCGATAGTGGCTAATATTTAACACGATGTAAATTGTACAAAATACAGTGAAAAGTCTGGGCATATAATTAAAACATTCTAGAAATCATAAATCAACTCGATAGGTTTGGCGCTATACTGTCATTTGCGAATGGCTGCAGAAGCCTTTAGCTTGGGTCTCCTTATTTCATATCTGCAAGTTATAAGGCCAGCATTTCATAAACTTCACTGTGGAAAAGGTGATATGTTGATATGCTTTAGTTTGCTGCCATGTGACAGGTTTCACATTTGTCTCCAGCGATCATAAGGTAAAATTGATATAAAACAATTGTAATTTATATTTACAATCCCCTTATCCAAATGGCTTACTCATTTACCTAGCTTTTCCCTTCATCAATAGCTCTTATCAATTTGTAAATGACTGCATGTTATTTATATTTTGAAAAAAAGAAAGTAAATGTTCCACTTGTAACCGATAGGTTGCTCGACCTTATTCATTGTTTCATCAGACACACCTCCGCCACACCTTCATTTCTTTGATCTCCAGCAAAAAGAATAGCGGGTGAATAGCATGCTGTTCTCATGCTTAAGTCAGAATCCGCATAGAGAGAAAAGTGGATATAAAGGGAATTACGTTCCACTTAACTCGGGTCGGACTCCCCCCATAGAGAATAGCAGTGGTAGGCAGGAAACAGAGATAGTTGACTGGACCACTTTGGATTCATTGACAGCTGTGTTGGAAAGAGAGAGGAAGTGGGGTGTGAGGGAGAGGTGGCTCCATAGAGCCAGTAAGAATAGTCTATCCTGATAAAAACAATGATATTCATAGAAAGGTTGGTCCACTATGACTTTCTTGAAATGAAAAGTACCTTTGGAGGACATAGGCTTTGAGAGTTGACAGTAATTAATGCTGTGAAAACAACTTTTAAAGATGCACTTTTCCTGGTTGCTAAAATTCTAATATCTTGCCTAATGTCAGTTTAAGTGACAAAAGAAGCAATTATAGTGTAGAGAATCATTGGACCATCCAAACCGCTGTGAAATGTATTTTCCATAACCAAAAATATTGTATTGTCAGCTGTTTAAAGCTGATGTACAAAACCGAAAGACAAAAAAACGAAACTTAAGCACGGGAAGCATAGAAATAGCACACATAGAACAGATCTACCGCTTCTTAGACTTGCTTTCAATGAAAATGACAGATCTATAACTCAGATTTCTATGTGAATTTGGTCAGGTCACCCAAAAAGTTACATATTGCTGCTTTAGGTAGACTTACGATAGAGGCTGTGCGTGCATGTCATTCTAAAGTCATCGATTTATGTCAACACTGTTCACGTTGCACTGGCCATGTCATATAGTGAAATAAAAACTAACAACATGCCTTTTCTCTTTCTTTCTGTATCTGCCCCTGGTTATTGACCTGTGAAAACCTCTATAGGTGAGTACAATACATACATTTAGTCACATCACTGCCCAATGACTGTGTGTGTGTGTGTGTGTGTGTGTGTGTGTGTGTGTGTGTGTGTGTGTGTGTGTGTGTGTGTGTGTGTGTGTTTAAAGTGAGAGACACAGCACCCTAGCAGTCCAGAGGTGGAGGAGAATGCAGAACCATTAGAAAGCTGTACACACCTTTTCTATTCATGTACTGTCAATACTGTCTATACACACCATTCACATACATATATATTTATTTACAGTATATTCCAGACTCTGACATTGCTCTTTCTAATATTGCTTGTTCTGAAATGCAGTAGTTTATAAAGTAGAGGTAGTATGCTACAGTAGTTTATAAAGTAGAGGTAGTAGGCTACAGTAGTTTATAAAGTAGAGGTAGTAGGCTACAGTAGTTTATAAAGTAGAGATAGTAGGCTACAGTAGTTTATAAAGTAGAGGTAGTAGGCTACAGTAGTTTATAAAGTAGAGGTAGTAGGCTACAGTAGTTTATAAAGTAGAGGTAGTAGGCTACAGTAGTTTATAAAGTAGAGATAGTAGGCTACAGTAGTTTATAAAGTAGAGGTAGTATGCTACAGTAGTTTATAAAGTAGAGGTAGTAGGCTACAGTAGTTTATAAAGTAGAGGTAGTAGGCTACAGTAGTTTATAAAGTAGAGATAGTAGGCTACAGTAGTTTATAAAGTAGAGGTAGTAGGCTACAGTAGAACGCCGAAGCCTGCCAGAGCAAGGAGGAGGGGCAGCCTCGGCTGAATCCATGACAGTACCCCCCTCTTGTCGCGCGGCGAGGGGATGGCCAGGAGGACGCGGAGCAGGGCGAGTCGGATGATTCTGATGGAAATCCCTCAACATGGAGGGATCTAGGATGTCCCTCCTAGGGACCCAGCACCGTTCCTCCGGACCGTACCCCTCCCACTCCACGAGATACTGCAGGCCCCCCACCCGACGCCTTGAATCCAAGATGGAACCGACTGAGTACGCCGGAGCCCCCTCGATGTCCAGTGGGGGCGGAGGAACCTCTCGTACCTCAGAGTCCTGGAGTGGACCAGCTACTACCGGCCTGAGGAGAGACACATGGAACTAGGGGTTAATACGGTAATTAATGGGAAGTTGTAACCTATAACAAACCTCGTTCAATCTCCTCAGGACTTTAAATGGCCCCACAAACCGCCGACCCAGCTTCCCTTCCGAGCGCCGAAACCACTCGTCCACCGCAGGAGCTTCGATCTGGCTCTGATGCCAAGGTGCCAGGACCGGCTGATAACCTAATACACAATGGAAAGGCGTAAGGTTAGTTGAGGAGTGGCGAAGTGAGTTTTGGGCTATCTCTGCCCAGGGGATATATCCCGACCACTCCCCCTGCTGGTCCTGGCAATAGGACCTCAGAAACCTACCCATATCCTGGTTCATTCTCTCCACCTGCCCATTACTCTCGGGGTGAAAACCTGAGGTAAGGCTAATCGAGACCCCCAGACGTTCCATAAACGCCCTCCAGACTCTAGAGGTGAACTGGGGACCCCGATCAGACACTATATTCTCAGGTACCCCATAGTGCCGGAAGACGTGTGTAAACAGGGCGTCAGCAGTTTGTAGGCCTGTAGGGAGACCTGGCATAGGAATGAGATGGCAGGCCTTCAAAAACCGATCCACAACGACCAAGATCGTAGTGTTCCCCTGTGAGGGGGGAAGGTCCGTGACAAAGTCCACCGATAGATGAGACCACGGCCGTTGTGGAACGGGTAGGGGTTGTAATTTCCCTCTGGGCAGGTGTCTAGGCGCCTTACACTGGGCGCACACCGAGCAGGAGGAAACATAAACCCTCACGTCCTTAGCTAAAGTGGGCCACCAGTACTTCCCACTAAGGCAGTGCACCGTCCGACCGATACCAGGATGACCAGAGGAGGGTGACGTGTGAGCCCAATATATAAATCGATCACGAACCTCGAGCGGCACGTACATCCGACCCTCTGGACATTGGGGGGGAGTAGGATCGGTGCGTAATGCCCGCTCGATGTCCGCATCAACCTCCCACACCACCGGTGCCACCAGACAAGACTCCGGAAGTATGGGAGTGGGCTCAATGGACCTCTCCTCGGTGTCATATAGTCGGGACAGGGCGTCTGCCTTAGCGTTCTGGGAACCTGGTCTGTAGGTGAGCGTAAACACAAATCGAGTGAAAAACATAGCCCACCTTGCCTGACGCGGGTTCAACCTCCTCGCCGCCCGGATGTACTCCAGGTTACGATGGTCAGTCAAAATGAGAAAAGGGTGTTTAGCCCCCTCAAGCCAATGCCTCCACACCTTCAGGGCTTGAACCACAGCTAACAGCTCCCTGTCCCCCACATCATAATTGCGCTCCGCCGGACTGAGCTTCTTAGAAAAGAAAGCACAGGGACAGAGTTTTGGTGGCGTACCTGAGCGCTGAGACAGTACAGCACCGATCCCAGCCTCGGACGCGTCCACCTCAACTTGGAATGCCAAAGAGGGATCCGGATGTGCCAGCACCGGAGCCGAGGTAAACAGGTCCTTTAGATGCCTAAAAGCCCTGTCCACTTCAGCCGACCACTGCAGATGCACCGGCCCTCCCTTTAGCAGGAAGGTAATGGCAGCTGCTACCTGCCCAAAGCCCCGGATAAACCTCCGGTAGTAATTGGCAAAACCCAAGAACCGCTGCACCTCCTTCACCGTGGTGGGAGTCTGCCAATTGCGCACGGCCGAAACGCGGTCAATCTCCATCTCCACACCTGACGTGGACAAACGGTGTCCCAGGAAGGAGATGGACTCTTGGAAGAACAGACATTTCTCCGCCTTCACATACAGGTCATGCTCCAACAGTCTACCAAGCACCTGCCGAACCAGGGACACATGCTCGGCTCGTGTAGCGGAGTATATTAGAATGTCATCGATATACACCACTACACCCTGTCCATGCAAGTCCCGGAAAATCTCATCCACAAACGATTGGAAGACTGAAGGAGCATTCATCAAACCGTATGGCATGACGAGGTACTCATAGTGGCCCGAGGTGGTACTAAATGCTGTTTTCCACTCATCTCCCTCCCTAATACGCACCAGGTTGTACGCGCTCCCGAGATCCAATTTTGTGAAGAAGCGCGCCTCGTGTAATGACTCCGTCATACTAGCAATCAGAGGGAGTGGATAGCTGTATTTGATTGTGATCTGATTGAGACCACGGTAGTCAATGCACGGGCGTAAACCACCATCCTTCTTCTTCACAAAAAAGAAACTCGATGACGCAGGGGAAGTGGGCGGCCGTATGTATCCCTGTCTCAGAGATTCGGTGACATATGTCTCCATAGCCGCCGTCTCCTCCTGAGACAGAGGATACACATGACTTCGGGGAAGCGCAGCGCCTACTTGGAGGTTTATCGCACAATCCCCCTGTCGATGGGGTGGTAATTGAGTCGCCTTCTTTTTACAGAAGGCAAGAGCCAAATCGGCATATTCAGGCGGAATGTGCATGGTGGGAACTTGGTTCGGACTTTCCACCGCCGTTGCCCCAATGGAAACACCTACACACCTCCCCAAGCACTGATCAGACCATCCCTCGAGAGCCCTCTGTTGCCATGAAATGTTGGGGTCATGAGAAGTTAACCAGTGAAGCCCCAACACCACGGGAAACGCAGGAGAATCAATCAGATACAATCTAATTATCTCCTCATGGCCCTCCTGCGTTTTCATCCTGAGAGGCGCTGTGACCTCCCTAATCAACCCTGACCCCAAGGGGCGGCTATCTAGGGCATGGATAGGGAAGGGCACATTAACTGGAACAATAGGAATCCCTAACTTATAGGTAAACTGACGATCGATAAAATTCCCAGCTGTGCCTGAATCGACTAGCGCCTTATGCTGGGAATGAGGAGAAACCTCGGGAAACACAACATTAATACACATATGCGCAACAGGGAGCTCTGGGTGAGTTGGGTGCCTACTCACCTGGAATGGCTCATCAGTGCGCTGCCTACCGCCTCGACTCCTGGGAGGCCCTCCCCAGCACCGACCAGCATTGTGTCCTCTGCGGCCACAGTTGGTGCAGGGGACGGCCCCTCACCTGGTCTCCCTCATACCAGCACCTCTGAGCTCCATAGGGGTCGGCTCGGAAGTGCTGGGGGATGGAATGGACGGCCCCGGATCCGGACGTCCGCGGGTAGCCAACAGGGTATCCAGGCGAATCGACATGTCCACCAGTTGGTCCAGTCTTAGGTTGGTGTCCCTGCAGGCCAATTCCCGACGCACGTCCTCCCTCAAGCTACATCGGTAGTGGTCGATGAGGGCCCTCTCATTCCATCCCGCGTTGGCAGCCAGAGTCCTAAAGTCCAGTGCGAATTCCTGCGCGCTCCTCCTCCCCTGTCTGAGGTGGAATAGACGCTCACCCGCAGCTTTTCCTTCTGGTGGATGATCGAATACCGCCCTAAAGCGGCGGGTGAACTCCGCATAGTTGACAGTAGCGGCGTCTATCCCCCCACTCGGCGTTGGCCCACTCCAGCGCCTTGCCGGACAGACAGGAGATGAGGGCGGACACGCTCTCGTATCCCGAGGGGACCGGGTGGATGGTTGCCAGGTAGAGTTCGACCTGGAGCAGGAAACCCTGACACCCGGCAGCTGTGCCATCATAAGCTCTCGGGAGCGAGAGCCGAATCCCACTGGACCCCGGAGGTGAAGCGATGGGTATCAATGATGGTGGGGGTGTGGTCCTCTGTAGCTCAGCTGGTAGAGCACGGCGCTTGTAACGCCAAGGTAGTGGGTTCGATCCCCGAGACCACCCATACACAAAAAATTTATGCACGCATGACTGTAAGTCGCTTTGGATAAAAGCGTCTGCTAAATGGCATATTATATTATAATCGGAGGAGGTGTAGGCAGACCTCCTCTCTCCCATCGCTCCATGGTGTTCACTACATGTTCCATGGCGGTGCCGAGAGCCTGGATCATGGCCGCTTGTTGTTGTACGTGTTCCTCCATTGATCCTGCTGGCACCGCTGCTCCTGCTGACTCCATGTGTGGTGTGTGATTCTGTCAGAACGTCAGTGAATGCGGTAGGCGAAGTCAAACGCAGGACACAGAGCTTACTGGAAACGTACTTTACTCGAAAGTAACCAAAGTATAAACAACCTCCACACAGGGAGGAAAACAACCTGCACACAAACTACTGCCGATGACGAATACAATCACACACAACACACAATGAAAGACAGATGGTTATATAGGGAAGACAATACAACATAATGGGAAACAGGTGTACACAATAAAGACCAAACACAGAAACATAGATCGGTAGCAGCTAGTACTCCGGGGACGACGAACGCAGAAGCCTGCCCGAGCAAGGAGGAGGGGCAGCCTCGGCTGAATCCGTGACACAAATAGCCTACCATTTGTATTTTATAGTTATACCTTTGCCTATTAGATCTGGTCACTAACGTAGGCCTACTTACGGCATTGCACCAAATTCTTGTCTCAAAAACATCTAATCTGTGCATCAGAACCAAAATGTTGCGCGTCTTGACTCTTGACCAATGACCAGTCATCAGCATTGGCGCGCAAAGGTGGGTGCACTGCACATATCCAGATTAGTGACCAGTAAGCACTTGTTGAATTTTCTCCTGTTTTGCCTTGCAAAAACAGAGTAGCCTACGTTCATGTTATCCATATAAAATACAGTTTAGTAATCTGCTACGGAAGCATATTTGCCCGAACAGTAGGCTACCTGGCGATTTCATTGATCATTTTCATATTCAGATCCAATGCAGACGTTTTTATATCAATATCAAATCATTTCTGGGTAAAACTTAAGTACCTTACTGTTATTGTTTTCGATTAAAATGGTCAAAAAGCAAGAATTTGGCTAGGACTGTCTGGGAGTGGTCTGAGTGGGGATTTGAAAAAAGACAACAAGCTGTTATTGGCAGAGAGGTTTGGAACTTTCTTTCTTATAGATGACCATTGGCTTATAATACCTTGGAAATTATAGTGCATGGCATGTGTTCCCCCCTGCACAATATTAGGCTACATATACAGGCAAAACATTAAGGGACTGGCAGTACATCTGTGTCAGAGTCTCTCTTCCTCTCTCTGTTTTTTTGTTTGTCATAGAACGATGGGACTAGTTTCTGTGGATGCGGACAGATTTCCAGCATTGCGCCTTTGTTTGCGTATCCTTCCGCCAAGCAGTGACGGGCCTTCCGATGAGCGAATAACATTTTCTGTGAGACTTTCCAGCCTCCAAAGGCGGTGAATATGTAATGTAATCTGACACCAGTCCCTAATCAGTACAGTTAATTATGATCTATTATAATGACAAGTTGAGTGACCGCTCTAACAATGGAAATACATGTCCTCAAAGATGTAAGGCAGGCGGGAGGAGGTGAGATCAGGTGCGACCATTCTAGCCAATGAGAGGGCAGATACGCAGCTCTTTCTCTCTGCTACAGTTCAAAACCCCTAGTTGCCTCACTGGCTGAAGAGGCACTGAGAATTATTTAGAGAAATTTTGCAATAGTCATAAAATAAATAGTCCCATGGCCATGGGCCCCCCTTTGAAAATAAGGCTCAACTTGTGCGCTTGCACAGTGGAGTGAGAGAGAGAGAGAAAGCGAGGGAGAGAGAGAGAGAGAGAGAGAGAAGAGTGGAGGGAGAGGGAGATAGAGAGAGGGAGAAAGAGACAGAGGAGAAGGAGAGAGCAAGAGAGTGAGAGAGAGACATTATCACATTATGCTGG
>NC_140009.1:10030101-10195334 GCF_964263955.1 Coregonus lavaretus | reverse complement strand
GAGAAAAAGAAATCCAGAAAATCACATTGTAGGATTTTTAATGAATTTATTTGCAAATTATGGTGGAAAATAAGTATTTGGTCAATAACAAAAGTTTCTCAATACTTTGTTATATACCCTTTGTTGGCAATGACACAGGTCAAACATTTTCTGTAAGTCTTCACAAGGTTTTCACACACTGTTGCTGGTATTTTTGCCCATTCCTCCATGCAGATCTCCTCTAGAGCAGTGATGTTTTGGGGCTGTCGCTGGGCAACACGGACTTTCAACTCCCTCCAAAGATTTTCTATGGGGTTGAGATCTGGAGACTGGCTAGGCCACTCCAGGACCTTGAAATGCTTCTTACGAAGCCACTCCTTCGTTGCCCGGGCGGTGTGTTTGGGATCATTGTCATGCTGAAAGACCCAGCCACGTTTAATCTTCAATGCCCTTGCTGATGGAAGGAGGTTTTCACTCAAAATCTCACGATACATGGCCCCATTCATTCTTTCCTTTACACGGATCAGTCGTCCTGGTCCCTTTGCAGAAAAACAGCCCCAAAGCATGATGTTTCCACCCCCATGCTTCACAGTAGGTATGGTGCTCTTTGGATGCAACTAAGCATTCTTTGTCCTCCAAACACGACGAGTTGAGTTTTTACCAAAAAGTTATATTTTGGTTTCATCTGACCATATGACATTCTCCCAATCCTCTTCTGGATCATCCAAACATAGCAAACTTCAGACGGGCCTGGACATGTACTGGCTTAAGCAGGGGGACACGTCTGGCACTGCAGGATTTGAGTCCCTGGCGGTGTAGTGTGTTACTGATGGTAGGCTTTGTTACTTTGGTCCCAGCTCTCTGCAGGTCATTCACTAGGTCCCCCCGTGTGGTTCTGGGATTTTTGCTCACCGTTCTTGTGATCATTTTGACCCCACGGGGTGAGATCTTGCGTGGAGCCCCAGATTGAGGGAGATTATCAGTGGTCTTGTATGTCTTCCATTTCCTAATAATTGCTCCCACAGTTGATTTCTTCAAACAAAGCTGCTTACCTAGTGCAGATTCAGTCTTCCCAGCCTGGTGCAGGTCTACAATTTTGTTTCTGGTGTCCTTTGACAGCTCTTTGGTCTTGGCCATAGTGGAGTTTGGAGTGTGACTGTTTGAGGTTGTGGACAGGTGTCTTTTATACTGATAACAAGTTCAAACAGGTGCCATTAATACAGGTAACGAGTGGAGGACAGAGGAGCCTCTTAAAGAAGAAGTTACAGGTCTGTGAGAGCCAGAAATCTTGCTAGTTTGTAGGTGACCAAATACTTATTTTCCACCATAATTTGCAAATAAATTCATAAAAAATCCTACAATTTGATTTTCTGGATTTTTTTTCCTCAATTTGTCTGTCATAGTTGACGTGTACCTATGATGAAAATTACAGGCCTCTCTCATCTTTTTAAGTGGGAGAACTTGCACAATTGGTGGCTGACTAAATACTTTTTTTCCCCACTGTAGCTAATGTTAAGTTGCAATCTACTGCTGATTATCTACCAAGCTAGCTACTTCAGGGTAAGCCTTATGTGTACCAATTCTGACTTGTTATTGTTTATCAGTGTATAACACAGACAAGCTGAGAGGAGAAGTCAGTGTGAGGGCATGTTGCAACAGGACAATGAAAAATAACGGGAGAAAGCTAGGACAGGATTGTTAAAGTTTTGCAACCAGTTTAAGTTCAGATGTTAGTATAAAATTTAAATGTTGGAAATGTGGGGCAATTACATGGTAGATTCTAAAGTTAGACGAGCAGCATTAGGTTCAAATGAATGACAGAAACTATTGAAGAAACACAAGATCTTTTCAGGGAAAGCATATTTTAGACAAATATTGTATTTTTCGTCTTCATCGCATAATGAGGGCACTTGTCGTGACATCGCTTGTAGGCTTGTATGATGTAGGGATTAGGTCAAGAGTTGTCAACACACAAAAATAAGACAGTTGTGCCCACCAATGAAGTAGTGAACAAACAAATGAAGAACAACAGGTGACGAAATGACAAGGAACAGATTATTGATTACCATTCAATTGAATATCAAGTGACAAGATGATAAGGAACCGATTACTAATGAATAATAGTGAACTGCAATTAGGTGAAATACTAAATGAAGAACCAATTAAGAAAAAACAACTAGGTGATAACTGAAGAACCAATTCAAACAACAATTAGGTGATATAATATTAAATGTACTGATTAAGAAAAAACCTAAACCAGCATATTAATTCACAACTGGGATATCAAGGATAAAAAAAGACTGTCAACGTCAGTGTAAAATAGGTTGTAGCAGTCATAAGGATATTAAATCAGCAGAAGGCAAGGCAGGTTGACGAGCTCAGAGTGTAGATCTATTTACAGATCTTGGTGATCCAGCAAACATTTCAACAAGATAGCATTCTCCACTAGCGGGAGTTTGGAGAGCGCAAGTGGAGAGACGTACATGATGGGTTTGCGTCTCACACCTCCTTGGCCCATTTTTTCACAAGAGCTGTACACTGGTAGTTGCAGAGCAGGCATGCCAGTGAAGAGCCGGTTAATGCTTCCTGCAAAGGCTAGGGAGATATTGGTGTCAAACAACTTGTTCGATTTCACCCTTCGAATGACTCTTTCCACATGGATCCTAAGCCGAGCGATCTCTTGTGTCAGATTAACTTCTGCTGTAGGCATTTGGCTCTTTTTTGACAGGAATGGAGGACGGTAGACCTTCCCTGGGGGCTTTCATTGTGCAGTGCGATTTGTAGATGGAGAACATCTCACTTTGCAGCAAAAGACAGGGTGGTGTCTGACACCTGAGCTCGGTGCAGTCAACAATGACCTGTCTGTCTGGGTAGCTTTTAAATTCCTCCGGCAGGTTGGTCTTCACTTCCTCTTGTGACATCCAGATAGTAACTGCTCCGGGCAGGGTGTAGAGAAAGCTGGCCCAAGTGATGATGATCTGTAGAGGGATGTGAAACCGCTGGCTCAGGTCTCTGTAACCCCAGAGCGAGATGTGTGAGAAAGAGGAATAGCTCATCCACTGGCTGCAATGCCTGTCTCTGTAACCCCAGGCAACATATACACTGTGAACTCCAAAAGTATTTGGACAGTGACAATTTGTTTTGTATTTTTGGCCCTGTATTCCAGTATTTTGGATTTGAAATGATAATCCTAAATGAGTCGTGAATAATGATGAGTGAGAAGGATACAGACGGGTCAAACATCACACCCCCAAGACAGGTCCCCTGTAGCTCAGTTGGTAGAGCATGGCGCTTGCAACGCCAGGGTTGTGGGTTCGTTTCCCACGGGGGGCCAGTATGAAAATATATGCACTCACTAACTGTAAGTCGCTCTGGATAAGAGCGTCTGCTAAATGACTAAAATGTAAATGCTAACCTCCTCTGTTATTAGTAATGGTGAGAAGTTAGCATGTCTTGGGGGTGTGATGTTTGACCCATCTGTATCATTATTCAAGACTATCCGTAATCATGGTAGCTTCCACATTCATGTGAAAGTGTTTAGAAACATATTCTATTCTTATTTACAAAAAAAAGTGACAAAATTAATCATTTACCATTAATTTCTATTGGACACAACATAATCTGAAACACAAGCAAAACAAACTGCAAATGTATCTAACAAATTTGATGTACGCATTGAGTTCTAGGAATATGGGACCAAAATACTACACTTTTGACTACTTTATTGTACATAATATTAATCTGTCCAAATACTTTTGGTTCCCTAAAATGGGGGGACTATGTACAAAACGTGCTTTAATTTCTAAATGGTTCATCCGATATGGATGGAAATACCCTCAAATTAAAGCTGACAGTCTGCAATTTAACCCCCATAGTCATTGTATAATTTCAACTCCAAAGTGCTGGAATACAACAACAACAAAAAAAATACTTATGGAGTTCACTGAATATATATAAGTAATTGATTAGTTCGATGTAATTGATGTACATTATTATCACATAATAGTTGTTCCTTTTTATAGGGCCTGCACAGCCATTTTGTAATTGGCAGCAAAAAAAATACAAATCACCAATGTACTGTTCAATCGCTTTAATTTAACATTGTATTTTAACATACATTACCTTTTTTTAAAAAGTATTATTGATATTAATTAACACAATGTTTTAACTATACTGAACAAAAATATAAACGCAACATGCAACAATTTCAATGAATTTACTGAGTTACAGTTCATATAAGGAAATAAGCCAATTTAAATAAATTCATAAGGCCCTAATCTATGGATTTCACATGACTGAGCAGGGGCGCAGCCATGGGTGGGCCTGGGAGGGCATAGGCCCACCCACTGGGGAGCCAGGCTCAGACAATCAGAATGAGTTTTCCCCACAAAAGGGCCCTTCCTCAGACGACATAGCCCTCCCGGAGTAGGCTCCACTATGTCTTCAGGAAGAAAATGCCTGCCACAGACCTTGGAGATTTTGCCGATGGTGAAGTTGTCTCGTCGGATATTAATCACCCACTTCTTTCGTAGCTCATCATCAGCAGGGAAAGAGTGGAATGACAGACTGGAGAATTTGGCAGAGGAGCTGCACAGCGACACACAGCAATGTTCTGAGGAACTGACCTCTCTTCTCTGAAACTTGACCCTATCTTTCTTCATGGGACACGTCTTGATCCTCTTCATGGTGATTTTATTCTCCAACAGCTAACGACGCTAGCTAACGTTACCGTTAGTGCCGGTTGCCTTCGTTGGCTAACGTTAACAGTTGAATTCGAAAATACATTTGAAGAAACTAACTAGCTAGCTAGCTAACTAACGAAACACACAACACTATTATACTATACTACTTATACTACTATTATATACAAAAAATATCTTAAATATATGTACAGTATATACACGATACTTATAGCATTGCTAATATATGACCAACGGCTAAAAACAGGAAGTAGTTCGCCGGAAGCAGAATGCCGTGAACCTGTATAACCCAGAAATTGTTTTATGATGTTGTGCAGGTATCCCATTACAACCAACAACCCCAGAGAGAAAGTCAGAGGGCATGTATCGATTAAGGTAATTTCCATCTCAAACTAGTTTTATCGTGAACGTGGGCATTCTACTTCACAAGAAAAGATTTTCGCAGAAACTACAGTATAAGCCCTGCTACAACAGGATACTGAAACCAACAAGATACTGAAACTAACAATGTACTGAAACCAACAAGGTACTGACACCAACAAGGTACTGAAACCAACAAGGTACTGACACCAACAAGGTACTGAAACCAACAAGGTACTGACACCAACAAGGTACTGAAACCAACAAGGCACTGACACCAACAAGGCACTGACACCAACAAGGCACTGAAACCAACAAGGTACTGAAAACAAGGTACTAAACCAAATAACTAAAACCTACAAGCACTACTACAAAAGAAACGTCACAGTATTCAGGTGAGAGGCATGAGGTAAAAATAAGCCAACAGGTACCCTGGCAGCCAAAAACATCCAAACACCATTTTGTAACTTGCTTGGTGTAGACTCAGTGCCAAACCTCAGCACCCCAGCAAGGTTGTTTGGTAATGACTCACCCCAGTCAGGGTGTTTGGTAATGACTGTGTTTAACCTTGTTGTACTCTAAATGGCCTGTTGTTTGTCCCCATGCCCTCTGGCTGTGCAGCAATGTTCCTTCCACAACATCAATCTTCATGTTCATATTTATGCCCATCCAGTTACAGTTGTCATATGGACTAGCTACAACTTTCCCTTTAGCTCAGTGCTTGACTTTGACTGAAATAGCTGTCAGTACTCATTTTGAGTGCCGGTACTGTTTATTTTTAGGTGCAGGAATTTCAGTGATCTCCTGCCCAAGTCAATCACTGCTTTAGCTAGAATGTTGCTGTTCCCATGGTTTCATTACATCACCTTCCTGGTGTAATACCCAGAGTTCAAATGGAAAGTCTACAGGCAGTACCAGTAGCGGTTCGTGCCATTCAAGATTAGGGAGGACAATATTTGTTTTAATGAGCATGGTCTCATTTCTACTACAGTATAATGGATGACTGTAATTCATATTCCATTCACCCAGCTCAATGTGACATCAATAGGTATATTCTACTACATGATAGTCAAATTTGCCCTATATCATGAGGTTGATACAATCTAGCTTACAAATGAAAGTTTGAGAGACAAATTGGAGTAATCAAGGTGACAGACAGTGACACATTGCCTACATCTAGCTGATCTGGGGTGTAATCATTAATCCAAACAATAATTTATATTGGACAAATTCAGGTAGGTCTCTCCCCGTTTCCTTCCGTTTGCTTCCGTTTAAGAAACATTTTGCAACAGAATTGGCGGAATGAATATACCCCTGATCACCCGCACACACAGATCACATTCATAGCAGCTACATAAAACAGCATCATCATTTTGCCTATTGTATAATTTATTCTCGCATCTACGCGCTCTCCTCCTCTCACCTTTTCCCTTTGCTTTTGGACTTCAGGTTATAGTCAACAAACTAGAACTAATGCGTTCGTAAACCCTCAATCCAATCCATGTGTACAATCACACAGTACAGTGTACAGTAAGAAGTTTAGCAGTTACACCGGCGGGCCATGTGGCAATAAATTAATAAAACCGAAAGCTTACCTTGACTTGGAAGAGTTGCAGTGTTGGATAGCCATAGCCAGATAACTAACATACATATCATTCCTCTCTGTTTATGTCAGGTTGTTGAGCAGACTAAATTGTAGCTGCATTAGCTAAGTGAAAGGTAAACTAAGAAGAAGAAAAAATACAATGAAATATGTCTCTTTCTCTCTCTCTCACTTTATCTGCTGCTTCTCCTTAATTTTTGAGGAACATAATTTGTTTAGAACTGTTCAACTATTGTCTTTCTCTCTCTTGAGTAAACTACTCACCACATTTTATGCACTGCAGTGCGAGCTAGCTGTAGCTTATGCTTTCAGTACTAGATTCATTCTCTGATCCTTTGATTGGATGGATAAGATGTTAGTTCATACTGCAAGAGCTCTGATAGGTTTGAGGACGTCCTCCAGAAGTCACCATAATTACTGTATAAGTCTATGGAAGGGGGTGAGAACCATGAGACTTCTAGGTTTTGTATTGAAGTCAATGTACCCAGAGGATGGAAAATAGCTGTCCTCCGGCTACACCATGGTGCTACCTTAGAGGGTGCTGTTGAGGCTACTGTAGACTTTCATTGCAAAACAGTATGTTTTAAATAAGTTATTTGGTGACAATATATTTAGTATAGTTTTATCTAAAAATATAACTTTTTTTATGTTTCACTATTTTTATTTTTATGAAATTCGCTGAGGAGGATGGTCCTCCCCTTCCTCCTCTGAGGAGCCTCCACTGGCCAGTACCCTGAAACAGGAGGAGCTTCTTCCTGGTTCTGTCCTGATGAAGATGCCCAATGTTGTCCATCTAAAAAAAAAAAAAAAGCCATTGATATCTAACAGTGTGGGTTCATTTTGTTCACGGCTTGACTTATCCCATGGGACCCTACTGATCCAGTGATGAGTTGCCCCAAGCCAAGTCTCAGCCAATCCCTTCCCAGCAGACCTAGATCATAATCAGTCATCATTTCAGCTCTCAAGTGTTGCATGGAGGGGCGATGAGCGCTTTATCATGGATCTAATACAGAACCTAGCCATGTTAAAGACATTTTAATCCACAGTGAAGATGTTGAAGGCGTGTTGTTAAACCAGGGGTTGTGTTGACAGCAGGGCAGAGACAAGGGGTGGTATAAGATCTTATCTCAACAGTCCCCTGCTGTTTTACTGCTCACAGTTACAGATTACAGCATCTCAACAGCCCTCTGCTATTTTACTGCTCACAGTTACAGATTACAGCATCTCAACAACTGTCTGCTGTTTTACTGCTCACAGTTACAGATTACAGCATCTCAACAGCCCTCTGCTATTTTACTGCTCACAGTTACAGATTACAGCATCTCAACAACTGTCTGCTGTTTTACTGCTCACAGTTACAGATTACAGCATCTCAACAGCTGTCTGCTGTTTTACTGCTCACAGTTACAGATTACAGCATCTCAACAGCTGTCTGCTGTTTTACTGCTCACAGTCACAGATTACAGCATCTCAACAGCTGTCTGCTGTTTTACTGCTCACAGTTACAGATTACAGCATCTCAACAGCTGTCTGCTGTTTTACTGCTCACAGTCACATATTACAGCATCTCAACAGCTGTCTGCTGTTTTACTGCTCACAGTTACAGATTACAGCATCTCAACAGCTGTCTGCTGTTTTACTGCTCACAGTTACAGATTACAGCATAAATCAGGCCCTCAGTATCACAGAGTTGGTATAAACAGCATCCATGTTTCTGTTTCTCAGTCTCTCCATTTTTTGTGTACAGAAGTTTGGGTGGAGGGTTAAATTAGTGTACTATATGGTAGAATGTCTCAATAAAGACCATTAAAAGTCTCTATCTATCTATCTATCATTTTTATGGTTCCCCTATGGCAGATGAACGCAGTGACATTTGTGGAGACGATTGTAATTCATTAGGTTTTCCTCGGGAGAGCGAAATGACACTTGTCACTGGAGTCACTGACTGACTGACTGATTAACTGACTGACTGATTGACTGACTGATTAACTGACTGACTGACTGACTGACTGACTGAAATGTCAAACCATTCTTAAAGAGTGTGTTTATGTGAGTGCCCTGTCTGCCATAGTTGTATAGGAGCTCTCTGTGGTTCTGAATAGTTCCTGCTCCTCTCTCTACTACGCTAACTCTCCTTTCAGCAGGAAATCATGACGGATGATACTTCCCCCTGAAAGTGACAGCCCCCCCCTCCCCCCCCCCCTCCCCTGAGCTACTGGGCTGTGGCCACAGTACCCCTTCCTTTCTGTATTGTTGTTGTCTCTCCTCGTTTCCCAGTCTCTCCTCACAAAAACAGCCAGCCAGCATACTGGATTAAATGAACTGGAGGTGTCACCTGCAATTTTTCCCTCTGTGTGTTTTTCCCTTGACCTTGTTACTGGTGGGAAGTCTGGGATTTGTTTCTGTTCTTACCACTCTGCTCTTACACACACGCATGCGTGCACGCACATACAGTGGGGAGAACAAGGATTTGATACACTGCCGATTTTGCAGGTTTTCCTACTTACAAAGCATGTAGAGGTCTGTAATTTTTATCATAGGTCCACTTCAACTGTGAGAGACGGAATCTAAAACAAAAATCCAGATAATCACATTGTATGATTTTTAAGTCATTCATTTGCATTTTATTGCATGACATAAGTATTTGATACATCAGAAAAGCAGAACTTAATATTTGGTTCAGAAACCTTTGTTTGCAATTACAGAGATCATACGTTTCCTGTAGGTCTTGACCAGGTTTGCACACACTGCAGCAGGGATTTTGGCCCACTCCTCCATACAGACCTTCTCCAGATCCTTCAGGTTTCGGGGCTGTCGCTGGGCAATACGGACTTTCAGCTCCCTCCAAAGATTTTCTATTGGGTTCAGGTCTGGAGACTGGCTAGGCCACTCCAGGACCTTGAGATGCTTCTTACGGAGCCACTCCTTAGTTGCCCTGGCTGTGTGTTTTGGGTCGTTGTCATGCTGGAAGACCCAGCCACGACCCAACTTCAATGCTCTTACTGAGGGAAGGAGGTTGTTGGCCAAGATCTCGCGATACATGGCCCCATCCATCAGCCCCTCAATACGGTGCAGTCGTCCTGTCCCCTTTGCAGAAAAGCATCCCCAAAGAATGATGTTTCCACCTCCATGCTTCACGGTTGGGATGGTGTTCTTGGAGTTGTACTCATCCTTCTTCCTCCTCCAAACACGGCGAGTGGAGTTTAGACCAAAAAGCTCTATTTTTGTCTCATCAGACCACATGACCTTCTCCCATTCCTCCTCTGGATCATCCAGATGGTCATTTGCAAACTTCAGACGGGCCTGGACATGCGCTGGCTTGAGCAGGGGGACCTTGCGTGCGCTGCAGGATTTTAATCCATGACGGCGTAGTGTGTTACTAATGGTTTACTTTGAGACTGTGGTCCCAGCTCTCTTCAGGTCAATGACCAGGTCCTGCCGTTTAGTTCTGGGCTGATCCCTCACCTTCCTCATGATCATTGATGCCCCACGAGGTGAGATCTTGCATGGAGCCCCAGACCGAGGGTGATTGACCGTCATCTTGAACTTCTTCCATTTTCTAATCATTGCGCCAACAGTTGTTGCCTTCTCACCAAGCTGCTTGCCTATTGTCCTGTAGCCCATCCCAGCCTTGTGCAGGTCTACAATTTTATCCCTGATGTCCTTACTCAGCTCTCTGGTCTTGGCCATTGTGGAGAAGTTGGAGAACAGGAGGGCTTCTTAAAGAAAAACTAACAGGTCTGTGAGAGCCGGAATTCTTACTGGTTGGTAGGTGATCAAATACTTATGTCATGCAATAAAATGCAAATTAATTACTTATAAATCATACAATGTGATTTTCTGGATGTTTGTTTTAGATTCCGTCTCTCACAGTTGAAGTGTACCTATGATAAAAATTACAGACCTCTACATGCTTTGTAAGTAGGAAAACCTGCAATATCGGCAGTGTTTTAAATACTTGTTCTCCCCACTGTATACACACACACAGCCATGACATAGCCCTGTGAGGTCACCAGCCGCAGCAGCAGCAGGGGATTGTGGTCCTAACAGAAGGGTGTTGTTGAGGGAAGTGTGGGGTAGGAGGGAAACTACACAACCCTTACCAAAAAAGAAACATGTCAAATTTGCAGTTTCACATATTGAGCTTAAACTTCACGTGAAACCATGTTTTCACATGTATTAAGTTCACATGTTAACACCAACTTTTCACATATGAGAAGAAAAACCTGTTTTCACCTCAAGTGAAGATCGGATATGCAGTTTCACATGTGAAAAACGTTCTCATGTGAAACTCACGTTTACATGTGGAATTGCAAATCAGTCACATGTGAAAGTCAAATTTGCTGTTTCACATGTATAATATAATATGCCATTTAGCAGACGCTTTTATCCAAAGCGACTTACAGTCATGTGTGCATACATTTTTACGTATGGGTGGTCCCGGGGATCGAACCCACTACCCTGGCGTTACAAGCGCCATGCTCTACCAATTGAGCTACAGTACATGTAAGGTAACTTAGCCTACCTAAGTATAATAATTCAAGTGTGTTCAAATTAATGATTTGTTATTTCTGAGCCATCCATTTGGAGATTTACTGCTGCAGGCGCACACCTCTCTTCTTCATACATTGGTTGGTGACCGTCGGAATAAGCCCAGTGAAAAGAACTAGCGCTCCATGTCTCCTTATTTATCCCCATTAAAATGTTAGAATTAGCATTGTCAGAGTTAATCAGTTCATTCAAGTTAACTTTTTTTTTTTACTGCTAAAAACAAACATGCAATGTCAAAACAAGTTGACTTTGAGGTAAAAAATAATAATTGTTTATCAATTTAACTGATTTTCTAACCGTTACCTTGGACAAAATCAAAACGGCAATATTCTTGTAATGTTAAATTATGAATTTGTCATTAATCATAACTAATCCTGCGATAAACTCGATTACATTTTTGAATAATTTGACAGTCCTAGTTGACATTAAAAAGTGAAAATGCACATGGAAAGTGTAGCGGACATGGTTCCTCATGGTCACGAAGCCTGCAACTTCAAAATTAGTGTTGCCCCTCTTGGTTGAATGGTCAAGATGTGATGTTGGCTTCTCCTGTGGGAGACTCGGATTCCAATCTTGACAGTTACAAAAGCACACATGTGAAACATATATCACATGTGAAATGTTGGGAAACGACATGTGTCTGAGTCGTGAAAAATGAAAGTGAAACTTCACACATGTGTTGCGCCGGAGGGGATGGCTGCCTTTTTATGGACTCTTAACCAACCGTGCTATTTTTTTTTTTTTTTTGCATTGTTTGTAACTTATTTTGTACATAATGTTGTTGCTACCGTCTCTTATGACCGAAAAGAGCTTCTGGTCATCAGAACAGCGATTACTCACCTTGAACTGGAAGAAAGAAAATTCTGTAATGAGTCGGACGAGAGGGATTTGCTCCAGACACCCGACAGGGCCCTCATCCCCGTCATTCGCAGTAGAAAGAAAAGGAAATATCGCGGAAGGAGATCGGGGTGCCTGGTAAGGAGCTGGCGACGAGCGGCTAATCTGCCTTTGCCATCAATACTATTGGCCAACGTACAATCGCTTGATAATAAATTGGACGAACTACAAGCACGTATATCCTACCAACAGGACATTAAAAACAGTAATATCTTACGAGTCGTGGCTGAACGACGACATGAATAACATACAACTGGCAGGTTATACACTGTATCGGCAGGATAGAACAGCAGCCTCTGGTAAGACAAGGAGTGGCGGTCTATGTATATTTGTAAACAACAGCTGGTGCACGATATCTAAGGAGGTCTCGAGGTTTTGCTCGCCTGAGGTAGTGTATCTCATGATAAGCTGTAGACCACACTATCTACCAAGAGAGTTTTCATCTATATTCTTCGTAGCTGTCTATTTACCACCACAAACTGATGCTGGCACTAAGACCGCACTCAATGAACTGTATACAGCCATAAGCAAACAGGAAAATGCTCATCCAGAGGCGGCGCTCCTAGTGGCCGGGGACTTTAATGCAGGGAAACTTAAATCCGTTCTACCTAATTTCTACCAGCATGTTAAATGTGCAACCAGAGGGAAAAAAACTCTAGACCACCTTTACTCCACACACAGAGATGTGTACAAAGCTCTCCCTCGCCCTCCATATGGCAAATCTGACCATAATTATATCCTCCTGATTCCTGCTTACAAGCAAAAACTAAAGCAGGAAGCGCCAGTGACTCTGTCAATAAAAAAGTGGTCAGATGAAGCAGATGCTAAGCTACAGGACTGTTTTTCTAGCACAGCCTGGAATATGTTCCGGGATTCTTCCGATGGCATTGAGGAGTACACCACATCATTCACTGGCTTCATCAATAATTGCATCGATGACGTCGTCCCCACAGTGACTGTACGTACATACCCAAGCAGAAGCCATGGATTACATGCAACATCCGCATTGAACTAAAGGGTAGAGCTGCCGCTTTCAAGGAGTGGGACTCTAACCCGGAAGCTTATAAGGAATCCCGCTATGTCCTCCGACGAACCATCAAACAGGCAAAGTGTCAATACAGGACTAAGATCGAATCGTACTACACCGGCTCCGACGCTCGTCGGATGTGGCAGGTCTTGCAAACTGTTACAGACTACAAAGGGAAGCACAGCCGTGAGCTGCCCAGTGACACGAGCCTACCCGACGAGCTAAATTACTTATATGCTCGCTTCGAGGCAAGTAACACTGAAACATGCATGAGAGCATCAGCTGTTCCGGATGACTGTGTGATCACGCTCTCCGTAGCCGATGTGAGTAATACCTTTAAATAGGTCAACATTAACAATGCCGCAGGACCAGACGGATTACCAGGACGTGTACTCCGAGCATGCGCTGACCAACTGGCAAGTGTCGTCACTGACATTTTCAACCTCTCCCTGTCTGAGTCTGTAATACCAACATGTTTCAAGTAGACCACCATAGTCCCTGTACCCAAGAACACTAAGGTAACCTGCCTAAATGACTACCGACCCGTAACACTCACGTCTGTAGCCATGAAGTGCTTTGAAAGGCTGGTCATGGCTCACATCAACACCATTATCCCAGAAACCCTAGACCCACTCCAATTTGTATACCGCCCCAACAGATCGACAGATGATGCCATCTCTATTGCACTCCACACTGCCCTTTTCCACCTGGACAAAAGGAACACCTACGTGAGAATGCTACTCATTGACTACAGCTCAGCGTTCAACACCATAGTGCCCTCAAAGCTCATCAGTAAGCTAAGGACCCTGGGACTAAACACCTCCCTCTGCAACTGGATCCTGGACTTCCTGATGGGCCGCCCCCAGGTGGTAAGGGTAGGTAAGAACGCATCCCCCACGCTGATCCTCAACACGGAGGCCCCTCAGGGGTGCGTGCTTAGTCCCCCTCCTCTACTCCCTGTTCACTCATGACTGCATGGCCAGGCATAACTCCAACACCATCATTAAGTTTGCTGATGACACAACAGTGGTAGGCCTGATCACCGACAACGACCAGACAGCCTATAGGGAGGAGGTCAGAAACCTGGCCGTGTGGTGCCAGGACAACAACCTCTCCCTCAACGTGATCAAGACAAAGGAGATGATTGTGGACTACAGGAAAAATAAGTGACAGAGCACGCCCCCATTCTCATCGACGGGGCTGTAGGGGAGCAGGTTGAGAGCTTCAAGTTCCTTGGTCTCCACATCACCAACAAACTATTGTGGTCCAAACACACCAAGACAGTCGTGAAAAGGGCACGACAAAGCCTATTCCCCCTCAGGAGACTGAAAATATTTGGCATGGGTCCTCAGATCCTCAAAAGGTTCTACAGCTGCACCATCGAGAGCATCCTGACTGGTTGCATCACTGCCTTGTATGGCAACTGCTCGGCCTCCAACCGCAAGGCACTACAGAGGGTAGTGCGTACGGCCCAGTACATCGCTGGGGCCAAGCTTCCTGCCATCCAGGACCTCTATACCAGGCGGTGTCAGAGGAAGGCCCTCAAAATTGTCAAAGAGTCCAGCCACCCTAGTCATAGACTGTTCTCTCTGCTACCACACGGCAAGCGGTACCAGAGTGCCAAGTCTAGGTCCAATAGGCTTCTAAACAGCTTCTACCCCCAAGCCATAAGACTCCTAAACATCTAATCAAATGGCTACCCAGACTATTTGCATTGCAAAAAGTTTACATACACCTTAGCCAAATACATTTTTCACAATTTCTGACATTTAATCCTAGTAAAAATTCCCTGTCTTAGGTCAGTTAGAATCACCACTTTATTTTACTGCTGCTCTTTAATTATTTCTTATTTTTATTTCTTATTATTTTATTTTTTATTTTTGGGGGTATTTTTTTGGTATTCTTTCTGAAAACTTCATTGTTGGTTAAGGGCTTGTAAGTAGGCATTTCACTGTATTCGGCGCATATGACAAATAACATTTGATTTGATTTGACTCACATGTCTGTTTTTCCCATGTGACATGTATGTGAAACGTGACATGACTGACTCATGAAAATGTAATGGTTTTTTTTTCGGGCTCTCTCTCTCTATCTCTCTATTCCTTCTTCCACCTCTCCATTCCTCTCTCCCCCAGCCCTCTTTTCATTTCTATATCCCTTGCTCTTCTCTCCACCTCTCCATTCCTCACTACCTCTCTCCATTCCTTTCTCCCTCCCTCGCTTAGACTAGTGGGGAAACTGACAATCGCTAGCTGTTTTCCTGGTGGGTTGGAGAGAAATGATACCCTAATACCACTTATTACCACACACACACACACACACACACACACACACACACACACACTCTCTGTACTATCTCTGATATCAGCCCTCGTCTCTCTCCATGATGTCTGGTGATGTCCCAGAGATAATATCACACAAACACAAGGTCAGCTTGGCCCTTTGGAGTGGCTATTAGGGGGAGATTTGTCTTTCCTCTATAGTATTAGGCTTGTAGCTGGGTTTGATGTGATCCCATTACAAAAGATTTTCAGATGAGTATGATTATCTGTTCATTCTCTGAAATGGACTTATCTGTTGAAAGGGGATGTGAATCATTTACGGGAGATAGGCTTCTTAGATGATATCTGTATTACCTCATTTAAGTAGGTGGCATGTTCCGGCCCTTAGATCTGCAGGGAATTCAATTTCAAAGTATGAATGTCATAGAATATTATAGAATTCCCTTAGAAATGTTCCTTTCCAAGAATAACCGCTGTTCAATGCACTCCACACGTGAGCACACTGCATCATATAGCTGCTAAGCAAAGACTAGTAACAAAATAAAACTTAAAATATGCTATTCTGTTCTTCTGAAATACATTTTCCTATTTGCATAATGTTTCTTAAGACCTGCCAAAACAAAAATTATATAATGGATTTAACGCTTGAATTGTGGTGTTTTTTGTTTTTACATATAGCCTACAGTAACAATTCAGGAAATGTAAAATTATTTGAGGTTTAAAAAGGCTTCTGAAGTTTGTAATTTCCACTTTGACATTTCAGACTTGATTTTACCTTATGAAAAATGTATCAACCCCTACAAAAATGTCCATTCATTACTGCAGGATTATTTTCCTGCTGTAGCAAACGGGCTGAAATTAAGATCCTACATATGTAAGTTCTTTGAATTTTGTTGTTGTTGTTGTATTCTAATGTTACCTTCATAAACACAAACAAAGTATTATTTTTCCGATAGCATATATCAAATGTATTTATTAGCCTGTTAGAAGATTGGCTTAAAGTGGGGTCCTTCAAGGCCCGGCATTTTAGTGTTTAACGGAAGCTTTCCACTCTCCTTTTTTTTCCCTCATCGAACGGAACAGCACTCTTGGTTTGGTTGATTTTCCTTTGGCTGAACGGACAACATATTTTGTTTGCGTTTCCTAAACTGTGTGACTAATGTGTGAATATCCCCCTCCATCTCCTAAGTGAATGGAATGGGAACGTGTGTGTTTATGCGTGAGTGTGTTTGTTGGTGTGTAAGTGTGTGAGTTGTCATCTCCAGCAGACTGTGACAGAAGTGGTTGATTTCATTATGAGATGCTATCAAATCATGGCTGCTTAAACCCATTACTGCTAAGTTAGCTAGGGGAAACTGTCTGTCTCCAGGGTTGTGACTGGCTGCTTAAACCCATTACTGCTCAGTTAGCTAGGGGAAACTGTCTCTAGGGTTGTGACTGCTAGCCTAGGACCCAGTTTGACTCTTACAGTACTGTCCTATAATATAACGAGTGGACAAGGTCATCTTCTTGTATCTGTAGCTTGGATCTCTCTCTGGTTATGTCTTCAGCCAACAGTTGTACAGGTATGTGTTTGTATGTGTAACTTCAACTAATACTTGTAGTATAAAAGCATGAATACTTTTATGAGGAATCTGTCGATATGTGTGTTTATGATACAGCAGAGCAGTGACTCCTGACCTCGCTGTGTGTCTAAACTTTAACGATCATCACACTTGGTTAAGAGGCCCACACCTCCACTAACAAGCTGCTCCTTGGCCTGGTGTGAATGAAACCTCTCCACTAACAAGCTGCTCCTTGGCCTGGTGTGAATGAAAACTCTCCTTCACATCTACCATCATAGCAATGACTTTAGAGACAATATTGTCTGAGCTTGAATATGATACACTACATGACCAACAGTATGTGGACATCTCCTCGTCAAACATCTCATTCCAAAATCATGGGCATTAAGATGGAGTTGGTCCCCCCCTTTTGCTGCTATTACAGCCTCCACTCTTCTGGGAAGGCTTTCCGCTAAATGTTGGAACATTGCTGCGGGAACTTGCTTCCATTCAGCCAAGAGCATTAGTGAGGTCGGGCACTGATGTTGGGCGATTAGACCTGGCTCGCAGTCGGCATTCCAAATTATCCCAAAGGTGTTCGATGGGTTTGAGGTCAGGGCTCTGTGCAGGCCAGTCAAGTTCTTCCACACCAATCCAATGGTGGCGAGCTTTACACCATTCCAGCCGACGCTTGGCATTGCACATGGTGATTTTAGGCTTGTGTGCCGCTGTTTGGCCATGGAAACCCATTTCATGAAGCTCCCGACGAACAGTTCTTGTGCTGACGTTGCTTCCAGAGGCAGTTTGGAACTAGGTAGTGAGTGTTGCAACCGAGGACAGACGATTTTTACGCGCTATGCGCTTCCGCACTCAGCGGTCCCGTTCTGTGAGCTTGTGTGGCCTACCACGTCGCGGCTGAGCCGTTGTTGCTCCTAGAAGTTTCCACTTCACAATAACAGCGCTTACAGTTGACCGGGGCAGCTCTAGCAGGGCAGAAACTTTACAAACTGACTTATTGGAAAGGTGGCATCCTATGACGGTGCCACATTGAAAGTCTCTGAGCTCTTCAGTAAGGCCATTCTACTGTCAATGTTTGTCTATGGAGATTGCATGGCAGTGTGCTCGATTTTATACACCTGTCAGCAACGGGTGTTGCTGAAATAGCCAAATCCACTAATTTGAAGGGGTTTCCACATACTTTTGTATATATAATGTATATGAGGTTTGTGCCTTGGTGTATATGAAATAGTGTTGACAGTGGAGGATCCAGAACAGAAGGACTTGAACGTGTTTGTTGTGAATCTCCCACAGGGATAACAATGTGCCATAGGTGTTGATTGACAGCTCCTATGTTATTCTGTCTAGCCCATAGGAATATGCCAGCGGTAGGGGAAACATTTGGAACCTATACTAGGTTAAAGCTGTGTGAAGAATGGGTCACTTTATTTTAAGGGGTCTGTAATAAACCATTTGTAAGGTATTTATAAAGTGTGTGTTCACCATTTATTAATCATTACTCCCACATGTATAAACCATTTACTAATCATCAGTTAAGTCTTTTTGCAGTCCCTAATCTAAAGTGAGCGCTATTTATGCTTTATAAACACTTCATAAATGTTTTGGTGACCAGTGTAATTTCTCACAAAAAGATGGGCATGCCATTGGTAGACATTCCTGCAGTACCTGATGGTCTTTAAGGTCTCAAAATAGCCCAGAACATATCACTGGTAAAACAATAAGCACACAACACAGGATGTTTAAGGAAATATATATACATGTGTGAATAACAAGCTTTACTAACGTTTACAACTGTGGGAGGAACGATTAATAAATGGTTAGCAAACTGTTTGTAAATGCCTTATAAATTGTTTATTACGGATCCTTACCGAATAATTTTCCAAATTGTTCAGGCTGTCAGTCCATTGGTGACAGTGAAGAGATTGGTTTGAATGAATGGAATAAACGGAACACTTTCTTTTCTCAACTGGAATCCAATCATTCAAAAAGTAAATCTGTGAAGCTTTGTGTGGTCCTGCCGCTGTTGAGGAAGGCAGGGGAAATTACTACAGAAGTACTCAACTCTATGGCACTTCCATTAAATTGCTCTCATTTTGTCTTTCAAAGATGTGTGTGTGTTTGTGTGTGTGTGCATGCATGTGTGCATGCGTGCGTGTGTGTTCATGTGTGCCTGTGTGTGTGTGTGTGTTATTACTCGGAGTGGAAAGCCATTAGAGGTAGTTTGAGGAGCAACCTCTCTCCTTACTTATCTCTGATGAATTCAGTGTGTGAGTTCCCTGATGGCTCTAAACAGCACAATGCATCCCATCAGGGAGAGGGAGATGGATGGGTGGGGAGTAGCTCTATAACTGGGTGCCTACTTTGATCTCTCTCTGCCACCATTTTGTCTGTCTAAGGCTCCCCATGCTACAGCACATATCCTATATCTGTACATTATGATCCTATACCCACGAAGAATCCACACAATTTTTTAAAATAATTATTCTCTACTTCTAAAGTAACAACACATTGTGGAATTTGTTTGGCCTTTGGGTGAGTTATGTTTACAGAAGTTAAGCCTTGAAAATGTACATTTTCACATTTGTTGTTGTTGTTGCTGTTGTTGTTTAATCATCTTCGGCTGGATAGTTAGGGAAATTTGGGATTTAGAGTTGAAAGAAGCCGAGTCCTGTCTCTTCTGGCCTTAGGCTGCATGGTGCTGTGAAAACAGAAATAATACGCACTAACAAACAAACCTAAAAAATACGCAGTGTCTCCAAGTGTAGCCATACATAGGATATTTGCTACCGTAACTCCACCCCTTGATAGGACGTAAATTAGCTGTGAGCGGGGTGCATGTCAACGTTTTCCATTCTATCAAGCCTAATTAATGTGATGAATAAATAGGATTAGTTGTGTATCGCTGCTCCTAAGCTGGCTATTTTATGGCCCAGCTTTAGGAGAAAGCAATTATTGTTGCTATGGATTACACGTTTAATACATCTCATTATGCCTCAGATAACATTTCTGTATAGAATGCTGCATTTTGTATAATATTTTAATGTGCAATTATTTCTGTACTGAGACGTCAAATATATGTAAAGCCTGGCACTGCTATATGATGTTTGTGACTCTGAGTCCATTTGTAGTCAAGCCGGGTCTCGGTACCAATACCTCTGGCACCAGAAGCCAATAAGAGCAAATTACCAACACTTTGTACTCAGGAATACCAAATAAGCACATTTAGAAATAAAGTTTAGTTGTTTCTTTTTCCACAGATGGGAGTTTTATCGCTGTCCTTAGTCATTTAAAATTAGTTTTATTATTTTTATTGGTCTTTTTATTCCGACACAGTGGCTTCCTCTGGGGAAGGGACAGATCTATTATGTCTAGCGTAATTGTGTTTGCATTTGAAACACGGCTGAGATTGCTTTTTAACTTCTGAATATTCCAGATTGGATGGGCTAAATTACTTTTTAGAAAATGTCCTGGGCTCCCTTGTCTCCGCTCCTGTATGCTCTCTTCCACTCCTCACTCCTCCGCTCCTCCCCTCTGCTCTCCTCCGCTCTTTTTCCATCCGCTCCCCTCTTCCCCTCCGGTCCGCTCCTCTCCCCTCCACTCCCCTCCCCTCCGCTCCTCTCCATTCCTCTCTCCCCTCCGCTCCCATCTACCCTCTGCTCCCCTGTCCTTTCTGGTCTGTGCTCCCAAAGGTTGATGTTGTCTCCTGTCACCTAATGAAAGCACTCTTAGAGGATCAAATGGAGGCAGACTGACTGAGGAGGTTAAGGTCTCTTCTGAGAGAGCTGTGTGGAAGGGCTGATGTTCCATCTACAGTATCTAGTGCAACTCAGAACACTGTGTGAATGTTCCTTATTGAGAGAAGTGTGAATGAGTTTCGGTCTGTTCTGTGTGAATTAACTCCATCTGAACTAACCTCTTTCTCTCTCTCTCTCTACTTCCTTCTCTCTCTCTTCTCTACTCCCTTCTCTCTCTCTTCTCTACTCCCTTCTCTTTCTCTACTCCCTTCTCCCTCTCTCTACTCCCTTCTCCCTCTCTCTACTCCCTTCTCTCTCTCAATCTCTACTCCCTTCTCTCTCTCTCTCTCTACTCCCTTCTCTCTCTCTCTACTCCCTTCTCTCTCTCTCTCTACTCCCTTCTCTCTCTCTCTCTACTCCCTTCTCTCTCTCTTCTCTACTCCCTTCTCTCTCTCTTCTCTACTCCCTTCTCTCTCTTCTCTACTCCCTTCTCTCTCTTCTCTACTCCCTTCTCTCTCTCTACTCCCTTCTCTCTCTTCTCTACTCCCTTCTCTACTCCCTTCTCTCTCTCTCTACTCCCTTCTCTCTCTCTCTTCTCTACTCCCTTCTCTCTCTCTCTCTACTCCCTTCTCTCGCTTCTCTACTTCCTTCTCTCTACTCCCTTCTCTCTCTCTACTCCCTTCTCTCTCTCTCTACTCCCTTCGCCCTCTCTACTCCCTTCTCTCTCTCTCTCTACTCCCTTCTCTCTCTCTCTACTCCCTTCTCTCTCTCAATCTCTACTCCCTTCTCTCTCTCAATCTCTACTCCCTTCTCTCTCTCTCTACTCACTTCTCTCTACTCCCTTCTCTCACTCTCTACTCCCTTCTCTCTCTTCTCTACTCCCTTCTCTCACTCTCTACTCCCTTCTCTCTCTTCTCTACTCCCTTCTCTCACTCTCTACTCCCTTCTCTCTCTTCTCTACTCCCTTCTCTCTCTTCTCTACTCCCTTCTCTCTCTTCTCTACTTCCTTCTCTCTCTCTTCTCTACTCACTTCTCTCTCTCTTCTCTACTCCCTTCTCTCTCTCTTCTCTACTCCCTTCTCTCTCTTCTCTACTCCCTTCTCTACTCCCTTCTCTCTCTTCTCTACTCCCTTCTCTCTCTTCTCTACTCCCTTCTCTATGCCCTTCTCTCTTCTCTACTCCCTTCTCTCTCTTCTCTACTTCCTTCTCTCTCTCTTCTCTACTCCCTTCTCTCTCTCTTCTCTACTCCCTTCTCTCTCTCTTCTCTACTCCCTTCTCTCTCTTCTCTACTCCCTTCTCTCTCTTCTCTACTCCCTTCTCTACTCCCTTCTCTCTCTCTTCTCTACTCCCTTCTCTCTCTCTTCTCTACTCCCTTCTCTCTTCTCTACTCTCTTCTCTCTCTTCTCTACTCCCTTCTCTCTCTCTACTCCCTTCTCTCTCTTCTCTACTCCCTTCTCTACTTCCTTCTCTCTACTCCCTTCTCTCTCTTCTCTACTTCCTTCTCTCTACTCCCTTCTCTCTCTCTCTCTACTCCCTTCTCTATCTCTCTACTCCCTTCTCTCTCTCTTCTCTACTCCCTTCTCTCTTCTCTACTCTCTTCTCTCTCTTCTCTACTCCCTTCTCTCTACTCCCTTCTCTCTCTTCTCTACTCCCTTCTCCCTTCTCTCTCTCTCTCTACTTCCTTCTCTCTCTTCTCTACTTCCTTCTCTCTACTCCCTTCTCTCTCTCTCTCTCTCTACTCCCTTCTCTCTCTCTCTCTACTCCCTTCTCTCTCTCTCTACTCCCTTCGCCCTCTCTCTACTCCATTCTCTCTCTCTCTACTCCCTTCTCTCTCTCTCTACTCCCTTCTCTCTCTCTACTCCCTTCTCCCTCTCTCTACTCCCTTCTCTCTCACAATCTCTACTCCCTTCTCTCTCTCTCTACTCCCTTCTCTACTCCCTTCTCTCTCTTCTCTACTTCCTTCTCTCTACTCCCTTCTCTCTCTCTACTCCCTTCTCTCTCTCTCTCTACTCCCTTCTCTACTTCCTTCTCTGTCTCTTTACTCTTTCTCCTTGCAGATATGGAGACATGGTTCCTAAGACGATTGCGGGGAAGATCTTTGGTTCTATCTGTTCTCTGAGCGGGGTGTTGGTCATTGCCCTGCCTGTCCCAGTCATCGTGTCCAACTTCAGCCGCATCTACCACCAGAACCAGAGAGCTGACAAGCGACGGGCGCAGAAGATGCAGGTAAACACAGTTTGTTACTACCTCAGAGGGTTGGACTGGAGGGAAACCTCCTGTCCAGGGGGCCATCCCAGCCCACTCTCCCCCAGAGGAGAGCAGATAAATGGGGAAGGCGCAGGGCTCAGGTCCCCATGGAAAGGCATTCTCTAGATAACGTATGAATATCACACACACACACACACACAAGCACAGTTATTCACATGATATAAACAGTAATCAAGTGACACATCCACTACTTGTTGCTCACTGAATGCGACCCTGGTGTCGTTTCCCCAGGAGAGCAATAACCCTGTGTAAAAGCGCATTCAGAGGGAAGAGCCGTTGGTTATGTCATGAAACAGTGTCATTCTCCATTAACCCAGACATTTTAATGCCTTTTGCCATAGTGTATGAGCCATCCAATCCAGGCGCAGCAGAGTGGAGATAAACTGAGGAGTCACAGCCTGTCAGTGTACTAATGACACTCGCCTATCACTGTCATCTCACAGCGCACTGTGTGTGTGTGTGTGTGTGTGCATGCGGGCGTGTGTGTGTGTGTGTGTGTGTGTGTGTGTGTGTGTGTGTGTGTGTGTGTGTGTGTGAGAGAGAGAGTGAGAGATCGGAAGAGAGAGTGAAAGAGCGGAAGAGAGAGAGAGAGAGAGGAGGGTTATCCCTCACACCAGGCCCTGTCTCAAGTCTCTCCAGTGTTTGTTATTACTTCATTAACTTTAAACTAATTGTCTGAAAATCAACAGGGGCCTGTTTCCTTGTGTGTGGGGACCAGACAGTCAAACAGGCTGATGATGAGTCAATCTGACCATATAGGCTCATCATACAACATTCCTATTACTGTTAAATACAGTACAGCCAGTCTAGTACCCTATCCCAAACCCACCCCTAATCAATGAATGCTGATTGGCTGGAGTACAGCCAGTCTACTACCCTATCCCAAACCCACCCCTAATCAATGAATGCTGATTGGCTGGAGTACAGCCAGTCTAGTACCCTATCCCAAACCCACCCCTAATCAATGAATGCTGATTGGCTGGAGTACAGCCAGTCTAGTACCCTATCCCAAACCCACCCCTAATCAATGAATGCTGATTGGCTGGAGTACAGCCAGTCTAGTACCCTATCCCAAACCCACCCCTAATCAATGAATGCTGATTGGCTGGAGTACAGCCAGTCTACTACCCTATCCCAAACCCACACCTAATCAATGAATGCTGATTGTTTTTTTTGTTTTGTTTTTTTTCCACCTTTATTTAACCAGGTAAGCCAGTTGAGAACAAGTTCTCATTTACAACTGCGACCGATAGTTACCGGAGTGTAACTCCAGTTCTATGAGTGGAGTGGAGCCCCATAGGGGAGCTCTGCTCCTATTGGTTTAAGGCGGAGCGCAACGCTCCAAAATGTACTCTCTGCCGAGCCCAACACTTCCCATCGAAATGAAAAGGTTGGGCCTAGCAATGGCTGCGACCAAGTCCCGCAGTACTGTAACACACAGTGTCACAATATACTGCGTCATCGGTCCAAATCCGCCCCACCTAGTCCAATGGCATCACCAATGTCTAGTGGGCAGATCACCAGAATACGGGCCATACTAATCTGTACTAGCAGATAGATGGTACCTCAATATCCTGTTACAACAATACCGACCACTAATGGAATGACACAAATTGTCACTCTACATTGTGTACACGGTAGCCCGCCCCACTCAATCAATGGAATCCCAGAGATTAGTGTGCAGATCCCAGAACATGATTCATACTAATCTGAACAAGCAGATAGATGACGTCACATTCCGTCAAAATTGTCATGACCGGTCTAATAGTACCGTAACCAAAGTTACCACTATTATGCCTCATCATTCCGCCTCAACCCAGTTATTCACTGGTGGGCAGATCAATACATGCCTTCTACTGTACTGAACATGTCAGTCAGGAGTCATGCTAGAATATGTCCTTCTATCAGAAGCGGGCCTGAAAGAGACCTGTCTCTTCGGTCCTGCATTCCTCTGTCTTAGCTCAAGTCCTCCCCTCAGCCACGCTGAGTACAGACTGAGCCAAAGAGTTAGAAGACATATCCAAGAGATAGAAACGGATAAATGGAGACGGTGACGACCACAATGCCGCTGCACAGATATCCTCTACCCCTGTTCCTCTGAAAAGGGCAGTAGAAGCCGCTACTCCACGAGTGGAGTGGGCTCTTATGCCCTGAGGCAATTGTCGCCCTGCTGCCTCATAAGCTGTCTCAATGCCTTCGCAAAGCCAATGAGACAGACGCTGTTTCGAAAGTGGTCTACCTAGTGCAGCCGCACCGTGACACACAAACAGCTGAGGCGATGACCTAGCTGCTGTGCGCTCAACGTAACACGCCAAAGCGCGCACTGGGCACAGGCGATGGAGCCTTTCCTCTCTCCTCTCCCCATGGGGAGGGGGAGAAAAAACCCACAGTTCCACTGTCTGTGATCTATATGAGCTCTTAATAACCTTCGGCATAAATGTGGGGTTGGGACGTAACACCGCTCTGCTCAAATCACCATTAATGGCAAGGCAGTCGGGTCTCGTCGAAAGAGCACACAAATCACTGACACGCTTAGCAGTAGTCAAAGCGAGCAACAGTGCCGTCTTCATAGACAGCATCTTGAGGGGTATTTGATTCAATGGCTCGAACGGCGACTCACATAGCGCTTCGAGTACCAAAGCCAAATCCCACTGAGGAAGCGTGGCTCTAGGCATTGGCCTAAGCCGCCGCGTTCCTAATAAGAAACGTTTCACTAGAGGGTGGCTGAAGACAGTGTCTCTGCAAAACCCATCGTGACAAGCTGAAATCGCCACTGCAAACACCTTAATGGTGGCGGGCAATCGCTGCTTATCAAACATAAACTGCAGGAAGGAGAGTACACTCTCAACCCGACAGTTCATGGGGTCTACATTCTCTGTGACACACCATTGTGAAAAATGTTTCCATTTACTGGCATACACCCTGGAAGTGGAACCGGCACGTGAACCCTGTATGGTCCTGATTACTGAATCAGATAACCCACGGTGCTCTAGCCTGTCCCTCTCAGGAGCCAAGCCTTCAGTGGTTGGCCAATTATGGGCAATCGCCCTATCGAGCCTCCCGCCTGAGACAACGTGTCCCATCGATGTGGAATTGGCAAAGGTGGCGCAATCAACATCTGACTCATCTCCGCGAACCATGGAGCCCCTGGGCGATCGGGGGCCACCAAAATTATTGACAGCCTGCCTGATCTCACCCTGGCTAACAGTGGGAGAATGCAGGACAGCGGTGGGAATGCATACAGGAGAACTCTCGGCCACGGTTGGTCGCAAACGCGTCCCTTCCCGGTGGCGGTTCGTCCTGTACCCTCAGAGAGAACCATAGAGGACACTGCGCTTTCACGCGTGACGCGAATAAGTCCGCCTCGGCTCTCCCAAACTGTTCCCAAATTTGGAGAACAATATCCAGGTGCAGACGCCACTCGTCGTCTCGAGGACCCCCTCGAGACATGAGTCTGCACCCACGTTCAAGTAGCCCGGAATGTGTGCTGCTCTCAACGAGCAACGGTGCTCGTGAGCCCACAGCCACAATTCCTCCGCCGACCGATGGAGTGCAGGAGACCTGACTCCTCCCTGGCGATTTATGTAGGCTACTGTGGTCCGGTTGTCTGACCAGACCAACACATCGCGACCCCGAAGGGTAGACGCGAAGTGGGTCAGAACCAGTCGAACCGTTTCCAACTCCAAGAGGTTGATGTGGCGACTCGAAAGAGGCCCCTCCTATCGCTTGGGTCTGACATGTCCCTCCCCATCCCGTCAGAGAGGCATCTGTAAACACAGGAATGTAGGAAGACACTTTGCCTATCGGGACTCTGTGCGTGAGAACGTGCGGGTCTCTCCAATAGTTCAGATCTGTACTGAGCGAGAGAGGAACCACCACCAACCGACGACGTTGACGCACTGGGTCTAGTCTTAGTTGGGCGAACCATCGCTGCATCCTGCGCATGCGCAGGAGTCCCAGCGGGACCACAAAATGGGCTGACGACATGAGACCCAAGAGTGACATGACTGACAGCGTCGTTACCATGTGATTCGGACGAAACCTTCTCAGGGCTAGCAACAGGGCTACCCTTCGAGGATCCGAAATTCGAGCCCTCATCATTACAGTGTCTAGCTATATCCCCAGGTAGACAATCTGATGATTGGGCCAGGGCGTGCTCTTTTTCCAATTCACAGCGAACCCCACAGAGACTGTCTGTGTCGTGTGAGTGAACGCCAGCTCTGCTGACGGGGCGAGAACCAGTAGGTCGTCTAGATAGGCAAGTAGCCTTATTCCCTGACGACGCAACGGTTCCAATGCCACCTCCACACACTTGGAAAACATGCGAGGTGCCAGGGCGTACCCGAATGCCATCCTCGTGAACTCGTACGCCACCCCTTGAAAGGCGAATCGCAGAAACTTTCTGTGAGACACTCACTACAGCACTCCTAGGAGCCTTGATACCTTTTTAACACTCGCCTCATGTGTGTGCTCAGCTACGCACCCCTGGTGGGCTGAGCTACACTCAGAGTGGTGAACATCAGCGCGTTCTGAGAGAAACGGGGGCGCCAATACGTTGGTTAAACTCGTAACCGTAGTATTCCGGTCTGAACTGCACTGACTGAGGCGTTAGCCTGAGACAGAGCGCCATCCCCGAATAGCGGTCGCATCATCATGCCAAGATCTGGCTGAGACTGCAGCCTGCTATGTGAGACACTCACTACAGCACTCCTAGGAGTCTGTAATGTGAGGCCTTTATGAGGTAAACTAAGGCGGCGCCTTGCTACCTTTATCACACTCGCCTCTTGTGTGTGCGCTCAGCTACACACCCTTGGTGGGCTGAGCTACACTCAGAGTGGTGGGGGAGAGACATAGGGCGTGAAGTGTTCTGAACGTTCTCAGACGTGTTATGGAAAAGAGGCTCTCTTGTGACAACGTCAATAGGAGCCAACTCTTTATTGCACACATCAAAACATACAGTCTCCTCCATACCCTCAACAGAAGGGTGGGGGGGAATAGTGGGCTCAGTCGTATCCCGCGCCGAGCCAGCTCCCATTCTCTCCCCCTTGTCCCGTCATTGGCGCCGTCTCTTGTGACTACCCTTAGGGTGCTGCTGGGGGGGCGGGGCCCACTCGCCTGCTGCTCGCGGCTGACATCTGACGCCTGGCGCGCTGCCTCGCTGTAGATCCTGATCTACTGGGGGCGTTGGAGGTAGACGGCTTCTGTGGTGCGTGGCTAGACTTCCCTGTCAGTGGCAGGTGTCTTGCCAGCTGCTTCTTCTCCTCGTCCATCTTGGCAAAACGCTCCGTCGCCTCTTTGACGGCAACTCCAAAGAGACCGTTGCCAGAGAGAGGGGCGTTGAGCAGTGACGCTCTGTCGGCCTCTTTCATGGCCGTTAGAGACAGCCAGAGGTGTCGCTCCGTGACCACCGAAGTGGCCATGGACCTCCCCGCACAGACAGCCGACGCCTGGGTTAGGTGAAGAATAGCGCCAGAAATTCTGGACGCCTCTTCCACCTCCTCTCTCGTGAGCTCAGTCCTACCTGTTGTTAGACGGGACAGAGAGGCCACGAGGAGGGCAATATTGTTTGCTACTGCTACAGCCTGGGCTCCCAACGTGAAGGACTTCTCTGCCAGCTGCGCTGTGAGTCTGTCCTTTTGCGTCGGCAAAGTGGCCTTTTTGGAGGAGGGCCAGGGACTCGAACCCGGCACTAGATACGCCGCCATGGCACTCTCGAGCCTGGGGATTCCCTTGGCAACCATCTCTCTTCCTTCCACTCTAGTGAATGGGAGGTACGTTTTAGCCGGCGAACGCGCCGCTAAAGGTGCCTCCCATGAGCCCTCGACGTACTTACTGAGAGAGGGCATGGCTGGAGCCAATGGCTCTGCCGCCCTTCACGGCCGAGAATAGGGTCCGCCCTCCATCATATCCACCTCCGCAGCGGGGGGAATGAGGGGCAGCGCTATCTCCAGTCGTCTGGCAGCCCTCTCAATGAGCCCAGGAAAGTCTGAGCGCAGAGAGGCCGCTGCGAAGGACAGGGCTACTGATCTCTCAGAGCCCGTGTCGTCATCGCCCAGGGAGTTACAAGACCTCTCACTCTCCACTGGAAAGGGGATCTTGAAGGTCTGGGTCAGAGGGACGGATTGTTCCATCGGAATATCCAACTCTTCCCCATCATCCCTGTCATCCTCAGAGTTGGCGCCCTCAGATGATGACTCAGAGGCTGAGGCTAACACTGACAGCACGTCCTCTAAGGGGATATCCTCCCTGAAAAACGCCCAACGCTGCTTCCTCTCATTCAAAGGAAGGAGGGCGCAGCTGGCGCAAATAGGGGGATCGCTGATTCCGTCCTTGGCGTGCTGCGCACCCAAACACACGAAACAAAGGTTGTGGGATTCCGCAACCGCCATTGAGGAATAGCGGCATTGAGCTCTGAAAATAGCTTTTGGGGGTGGAACATTTCCTGGTGTGCTCATTAGGACGACGTCTTCTCTTCGTCTCTTCTTGGCTTCTTCAGTCTTGTCCAGTCGCTGAAGATAAAGGGAGGCTGATTGAGGGGAAGCGTCCCCTTAAATAGGGACACCTGTACTCCTATTGGCTGCAGGTGTGTGCATAATTTTGTCTCAGGCTATTCGCTGCCTAGGCAACGGGGTAAACCAATAGGAGCAGAGCTCCCCTATGGGGCGGAGCTCCACGATATAGAACTGGCCAAGATAAAGCAAAGCAGTGCGATAAAAACAACAACAACACAGAGTTACATATGGAATAAACAAAACATTCAGTCCATAACACAATAGAAAATCTATATACAGTGTGTGCAAATGTAGTAAGTTATGGAGGTAAGGCAATAAATAGGCCATAGTGCAAAATAATTACAATTTAGTACTAACACTGGAGTGATAGATGTGCAGAAGATGATGTGCAAATAGAGATACTGGGGTGCAAATGAGCAAAATAAATAACAATGTAAATAACAATATGGGGATGAGGTAGTTGGGTGGGCTAATTACAGATGGGCTGTGTACAGGTGCAGTGATCGGTAAGCTGCTCTGACAACAGATGCTTAAAGTTAGAGGGGGATAAGTGTCTCCAGCTTCAGAGATTTTTGCAGTTCGTTCCAGTCATTTGCAGCAGAGAACTGGAAGGAATGGCGGCCACAGGAGGTGTTGGCTTTGGGGAGGTCCAGTGAGATATACCTGCTGGAACGCATACTACGGGTGGGTGTTGCTATGGTGACCAATTATCTAAGATAAGGCGGGGATTTGCCTAGAAGTGATTTATAGATGACCTGGAGCCAGTGGGTTTGGCGACGAATATGTAGTGAGGGCCAGCCACAATGGTACAGGTCACAATGGTGGGTAGTATATGGGGCTTTGGTGACAAAACGGTTGGCACTGTGATAGACTACATCCAATTTGCTGAGTAGAGTGTTGGAAGCTATTTTGTAAATGACATCGCCGAAGTCAAGGATCGGTAGGATAGTCAGTTTTACGAGGGCATCTTTAGCAGCATGAGAGAAGGAGGCTTTGTTGCGAAATAGGAAGCCGATTCTAGATTTAACTTTGGATTGGAAATGCTTAATGTGAGTCTGGAAGGAGAGTTTACGGTCTAACCAGACACCTATGTATTTGTAGTTGTCCACATATTCTAAGTCAGACCCGCCGAGAGTAGTGATTCTAGTCGGGCGGGCGTGTGCAATTAGCATTCGATTGAAGAGCATGCATTTAGTTTTACTAGCGTTTAAGAGCAGTTGGAGTCCACGGAAGGAGTGTTGTATGACATTGAAGCTCGTTTGGAGGTTTGTTAACACAGTGTCCAATGAAGGGCCAGATGTATACAAAATGGTGTTGTCTGCGTAGAGGTGGATCTGAGAGTCACCAGCAGTAAGAGCGACATCGTTGATATACACAGAGAATAGAGTCGGCCCGAGAATTGAACCCTGTGGCACCCCCATAGAGACTGCCAGAGGTCCAGACAACAGGCCCTCCGATTTGACACATTGAACTCTATCTGAGAAGTAGTTGGTGAACCAGGCGAGGCAGTCATTTGAGAAACCAAGGCTATTTAGTCTGCCAATAAGAATGCAGTGATTGACAGAGTCAAAAGCCTTGGCCAGGTCGATGAAGACGGCTGCACAGTACTTATCGATCGTGGTTATTATAACGTTTAGGACCTTGACCGTGGCTGAGGTGCACCCTTGACCAGCTCGGAAACCAGATTGCATAGCGGAGAAGGTACTGTGGGATTCGAAATGGTCGGTGATCTGTTTGTTAACTTGGCTTTCAAATACTTTCGAAAGGCAGGGCAGGATGGATATAGGTCTGTAACAGTTTGGATCTAGAGTGTCACCCCCTTTGAAGAGGGGGATGACCGCGGCAGCTTTCCAATCTCTGGAGATCTCAGACGATACGAAAGAGAGGTTGAACAGACTAGTAATAGGGGTTGCGACAATTTCGGCGGCTAATTTTGAAAGAAAGGGTCCAGATTGTCTAGCCCAGCTGATTTGTAGGGGTCCAGATTTAGCAGCTCTTTCAGGACATCAGCTGTCTGAATTTGGGTGAAGGAGAAGCGGGGGGGCATGGGCAAGTTGCAGCGGAGGGTGCAAAGCTAGTGGCCCGGGGTAGGGGTAGCCGGTGGAAAGCATGGCCAGCCGTAGCGAAATGCTTATTGAAATTCTCGATTATCGTAGATTTATCGGTGGTGACAGTGTTTCCTAGCCTCAGTGCAGTGGGTAGCTGGGAGGAGGTGCTCTTATTCTCCATGGACTTTACAGTGTCCCAAAACTTTTTGGAGTTAGTGCTACAGGATGCACATTTCTGTTTGAAAAAGCTAGCCTTTGCTTTCCTAACTGATTGTGTATATTGGTTCCTGACTTCCCTGAACCGTTGCATATCGCGGGGGCTGTTCGATGCTAATGCAGTATGCCACAGGATGTTTTTGTGCTGGTCAAGGGCAGTCAAGTCTGGGGTGAACCAGGGGCTATATCTGTTCTTAGTTCTGAATTTTTTTAATGGGGCATGCTTATTTAAGATGGAGAGGAAAGCACTTTTGAAGAACATCCAGTCATCCTCTACTGATGGAATGAGGTCAATATCCATCCAGGATACCTGGGCCAGGTCAATTAGAAAGGCCTGCTCACTGAAGTGTTTTTGGAAGCGTTTGACAGTGATGAGGGGTGGTCGTTTGACCGCGGACCCATTTCTGGCTCAGGCAATGAGGCTGTGATCAGTGAGATCCTGGTTGAAGACAGCGGAAGTGTATTTAGATTGTAAATTAGTCAGGATGATATCTATGAGGGTGCCCATATTTACGGTTGTACCTGGTAGGTTCCTTGATAATTTGTGTGAGATTGAGGGCATCTAGTTTTGATTGTAGGACGGCCGGGGTATTAAGCATATCCCAGTTTGTGGTGTCCAGGGCACAACTGGGGTCTGTAGCAAGCGGCAACAGTGAGGGACTTATTTCTGGAAAGGTGGATTTTTAGAAGTAGAAGCTCAAACTGTTTGGGCACAGACCTGGATAGTATGATAGAGCTCTGCAGGCTATCTCTACAGTAGATTGCAACTCCGCCCCCTTTGGCAGTTCTATCTAGACAGAAAATGTTGTAGTTCGGGATGGACATTTCTGAATTTCTGGTGGCCTTCCTAAGCCAAGATTCAGACACTGCTAGAATATCAGGGTTGGCAGAGTGTGCTAACGCAGTGAATAACTCAGACTTGGGGAGGAGGCTTCTGATGTTAACATGCAAGAAACCAAGGCTTTTACGGTTACAGAAGTCAACAAATGATAGCGCCTGGGGGGTAGGAGTGATACTGGGGGCTACAGGGCCTGGGTTAACCTCTACATCACCAGAGGAACAGAGGAGGAAGAGAATAAGGATACGGCTAAAGCCTTTAAGAACTGGTCTTCTAGTGCGTTGGGTACAGAGAATAAAAGGGGCAGATTTCCGGGCGTTGTAGAATAGATTCAGGGCATTATGTACAGACAAGGATATGGAAGGATATGAGTACAGTGGAGGTACACCTAAGCATTGTGTAACTATGAAAGAGATAGCATCACTGGAGGTTCCGATTGAGCCGGTCTCCGCGTGTATGGGGGGTGGGACAAAGGAGCTATCTAAGGCAGGTTTAGCTGGGCTGGGGGATCTACAGTGAAATTGTATAATAAGAACTAACCCAAACAGCAATAGGCTAGGCATATTGACATGGGAGAGAGGCATAACGCAATCAAAGGTGTTACTCGAGAGGGCTAAGACAACAACTGGTAATGGCAACGAAAGTTTGGGCTGAGGCTAAACAGATAAACAGGATGGGGTACCGTGTAAAGGAACAATCCAGCAGGCATTAGCTGTGTAGCTGAGTGATCATAAGGTCCAGTGAACAGCACTAAGTAAGTCCTGGAGCAGATTGTAGGCTGCTAAAGCACAGGCGAGCAGGAGGCACGGCTGTTGATTGCGCGTGCTAGCGGGCCTGGGCTAGCAGATGGATCTTCGTGGTCGTTGCAACGAGAAGCCTGTTGAAACCACATCAGACGATTACGTCGGCAGACCAGTCGTGATGGATCGGCGGGGCTCCGTGTTGACACTAGGAGGTCCCATCCGGTTGACAGAGGTAGATAGCCGGGAGATGGGCCTTGCTCGAGGCTAGCTCAAGGCTAACTGGTACGTCGGGAAGTGGTGATTAGCCTACAACAGCCATTCGGTTGCAGCTAGCTAGTTGCGATGGTCCGGTGTTAAGGTCCAGAGATTCAGTGATTCCGGCAGAAAATCCGATATGCTCTGGGTCTATAGCACGCTGTGCAGACTGGCCGATAATTGTCCAGGCTAGAGCTGGCTGGTAGGTAGTGCAGGCCACGGACAGTGGTGAAGACCGCTAACGGTGGCTAATAGCAAGTAGCTAGTTATCTGGCTAGCTGGCTAGTTTCAGCCAGAGGTTCTTGATAAAAATTAAGAAAAAATTGAATCCATTCCACATTGGGTGAGGCGGGTTGCAGGAAAGTATATTTAGTTAAAGGATGGAAAGTGAGATAGAGAAATATATACGAATAAAAAAGACAAAAAACAAAAGAACTGGCTATTTACACGAGGACACAACAGAATACACGACCGCACTAATACGCCATCTTGGATCAAGACTGGCTAGAGTACAGCCAGTCTAGTAGCCTATCCCAAACCCACCCCTAATCAATGAATGCTGATTGGCTAGAGTACAGCCAGTAAAGTACCCTATCCCAAACCCACCCCTAATCAATTAATGCTGATTGGTTGGAAGGCCTGTTTCAAAGGTAGACACCAGTCTCTGGTTAAAAGACTAGCGGCTCTATTCAATCAGATCTGCTTTAACCGACATCTGCATAGCAGTTGTTTTGGCAGTGTCGGAGGTGGAACTGCTTTTTTACAAGCATTTCTCTACACCCGCAATAACATCTGCTAAATATGTGTATGTGACCAATAAAATTTGATTTGATTAGCGCAGTCAAATCCACAAGCGACTCCTGGCATTATACCTAAAGCGGACATTGCCACTGGCTGCATGGAGTCGCATTAAAATAAATCCCATGCAGCCTTGTTGACAAGTTGAAACACTGGAATGTCAGATGTGATCTACACCTTGATTCGGTGATGGAAATCCTCATTAATGTCTTTCAATTTGAAAGTCATTATTTCTATATAACCTACACTTTCTTGTTCTGAACTTCTAACGTGAGTGGTACTGGTGTGGCTTCGTGACAATGATCAAGAGCAGCTGTTTACCGATTTGACAGCTCCAACGCAGTTACACCTCCGACACCACCAAAACATTAGCTATGCGGGTGTCGGCTATCGCCGGTTAAAGCTCGATCTGATTGAATCTAGGCCTAGGATGACAACTGGAATATATTGTGTGTGCATGTGCACGTGTGTGTATGGGATGTTCTGCGTGTGTGTGTATGGGATGCCAGAGGGTGTTCATGCCCTCTGACTGTTAGCTGGTCCAGTTCTCCACTCAGTGGTGCGAGATAATGTATGCTAATGAGTTCCTGTAAAACGATGATGTGATTGGTCGCTGCGTGTCCTGGGGCCAAATTGGGCAACTGCATCAGCTAGCATGTATAAAGACAGAGAATGGTAATCCTAGTTAGAGGGCACTATGACAAATCAAATCAAAGTTGATTGGTCACGTACACAGTTTACCAGATGTTATAGCGGGTGCAGTTAAATGCTTATGTTAATAGCTCCTAACAATACAGTAAAATGTCAAAGAAATCAAGAACGTTGGGACGAATCCAATTAACAACCCAAATAGTACTATAACAGTAATCAAAATTAAATCTATATGTATGTAGGCTACACCGGAATAATTGACACAAGATACAGTGGGGAAAATAAGTATTTAGTCAGCCACCAATTGTGCAAGTTCTCCCACTTAAAAAGATGAGAGAGGCCTGTAATTTTCATCATAGGTACACGTCAACTATGACAGACAAATTTAGAATTTTTTTCTCCAGAAAATCACATTGTAGGATTTTTAATGAATTTATTTGCAAATTATGGTGGAAAATAAGTATTTGGTCACCTACAAACAAGCAAGATTTCTGGCTCTCACAGACCTGTAACTTCTTCTTTAAGAGGCTCCTCTGTCCTGCACTCGTTACCCGTATTAATGGCACCTGTTTGAACTTGTTATCAGTATAAAAGACACCTGTCCACAACCTCAAACAGTCACACTCCAAACACTATGGCCAAGACTAAAGAGCTGTCAAAGGACACCAGAAACAAAATTGTAGACCTGCACCAGGCTGGGAAGACTGAATCTGCAATAGGTAAGCAGCTTGGTTTGAAGAAATCAACTGTGGGAGCAATTATTAGGAAATGGAAGACATACAAGACCACTGATAATCTCCCTCGATCTGGGGCTCCGCGCAAGATCTCACCCCGTGGGGTCAAAATGATCACAAGAATCCCAGAACCACACGGGGGGACCTAGTGAATGACCTGCAGAGAGCTGGGACCAAAGTAACAAAGCCTACCATCAGTAACACACTATACCGCCAGGGACTCAAATCCTGCAGTGCCAGACGTGTCCCCCTGCTTAAGCCAGTACATGTCCAGGCCCGTCTGAAGTTTGCTAGAGTGCATTTGGATGATCCAGAAGAAGATTGGGAGAATGTCATATGGTCAGATGAAACCAAAATATAACTTTTTGGTAAAAACTCAACTCGTTGTGTTTCGAGGACAAAGAATGCTGAGTTGCATCCAAAGAACACCATACCTACTGTGAAGCATGGGGGTGGAAACATCATGCTTTGGGGCTGTTTTTCTGCAAAGGGACCAGGACGACTGATCCATGTAAAGGAAAGAATGAATGGGGCCATGTATCGTGAGATTTTGAGTGAAAACCTCCTTCCATCAGCAAGGGCATTGAAGATGAAACGTGGCTGGGTCTTTCAGCATGACAATGATCCCAAACACACCGCCCGGGCAACGAAGGAGTGGCTTCGTAAGAAGCATTTCAAGGTCCTGGAGTGGCCTAGCCAGTCTCCAGATCTCAACCCCATAGAAAATCTTTGGAGGGAGTTGAAAGTCCATGTTGCCTAGCGACAGACCCAAAACATCACTGCTCTAGAGGAGATCTGCATGGAGGAATGGGCCAAAATACCAGCAACAGTGTGTGAAAACCTTGTGAAGACTTACAGAAAACGTTTGACCTGTGTCATTGCCAACAAAGGGTATATAACAAAGTATTGAGAAACTTTTGTTATTGACCAAATACTTATTTTCCACCATAATTTGCAAATAAATTCATTAAAAATCCTACAATGTGATTTTCTGGAAAAGAAATTCTCATTTTGTCTGTCATAGTTGACATGTACCTATGATGAAAATTACAGGCCTCTCTCATCTTTTTAAGTGGGAGAACTTGCACAATTGGTGGCTGACTAAATACTTTTTTTCCCCACTGTATACTAAGAATGATATGCACAGCAGTAGATATATTAAAGTGAGCTATGTCAAGAATCCAGTACATAATAAATGTAATGTGCTGTAGCAGAAATATTAGAATGAGCTATGTTGAGAATACAATATTTAAATACACAGTGTGAAACGGAAAGTGACCAGTAGTTCAATGTCTCTATGGCATGGGACAGCAGCGCTGGCTGTGTGTGAGTGTGTATGTGCGTGTTTGTGAGTGTGAGGTGTGTGTGTGTGTGTGTGTGTGATAGTGTGTGTTTTTTTTGTAGATGGCTAGTGATGACAGATCATATTGTTATGTCATGTGGTGCGATGTGCCATTCCATGCTGGGACATTGGTTTGGTTTGGTTTGGGATTGTGTGTTGGTGGCTTGTACACATGCAACACACAGGCACATAGTGTCTCCACTCTTCCCTTTCTATCCTTTCCTTTCCTCTCCTCATCCTGGGCCTGGGACATTGTTTAAAGCAGTTTAACGCTGTTTGAAGCGCTGCGGCAGGTTTGTTGGTGAGCCCAGCATCCTCCCCAGCCTTAACTAAACGTGACATTGTCTGCCAACACTGAACACTCATACCTATCAGACCCAAGACAAGCACTCCGAGACAAATAGGTACTGTGTACACAGAGCGAGGAGAGAGTGGGAGTACAGAGAGAAGTGAGACAGGGAGTACAGAGAGGGGAGAGAGAGGGGGTACAGAGAGAGGAGAGCGAGAGGGTACAGAGAGAGGAGAGAGAGGGGGTACAGAGAGAGGTGAGAGAGGGAGTACAGAGAGGGGAGAGAGAGGGGGTACAGAGAGAGGGGAGAGAGGGGGTACAGAGAGAGGAGAGAGGGGGTACAGAGAGAGATGAGAATGAGAGGGAGTACAGAGAGAGGGGGTACAGAGAGAGGAGAGAGAGGGAGTACAGAGAAGAGAAAGAGAGAGGGGGTACAGAGAAGAGAAAGAGAGAGGGGGTACAAAGAGAAGTGAGAGAGGGGGTACAGAGAGAGGAGAGAGAGGGGTATAAAGAGAGGGTGTACAAATAGAGGAGAGAGAGGGGGTACAGAGGGAGGAGAGAGGGGGTACAGAGAGAGGAGAGAGAGGGGGTACAGAGAGAAGGGGTACAGGGAGGTGGTTCAGAGAGAGTAGAGAGAGGGGGTTCAGAGAGTGTAGAGAGAGGGGATTCAGAGAGAGGAGAGAGAGGTGAGAGAGGGGGTACAGAGAGAGGAGAGAGGGGGGGTACAGAGAGAGGTGAGAGAGGGGGTACAGAGAGAGGAGAGAGAGGGGGTACAGAGAGAGGTGAGAAAGGGGGTACAGAGAGTGTAGAGAGAGGGGATTCAGATAGAGGAGAGAGAGGTGAGAGAGGGGGTACAGAGAGAGGAGAGAGCAGGGGTACAGAGAGAGGTGAGAAAGGGGGTACAGAGAGAGGAGAGAGAGGGGGTACAGAGAGAGGTGAGAGAGGGGGTACAGAGAGAGGAGAGAGAGGGGGTACAGAGAGAGGTGAGAGAGGGGGTACAGAGAGAAGTGAGAGAGGGGGTACAGAGAGAGGAGAGAGAGGTGAGAGAGGGGGTACAGAGAGAGGAGAGAGAGGGGGTACAGAGAGAGGAGAGAGCAGGGGTACAGAGAGAGGTGAGAAAGGGGGTACAGAGAGAGGAGAGAGAGGGGGTACAGAGAGAGGTGAGAGAGGGGGTACAGAGAGAGGAGAGAGAGGGGGTACAGAGAGAGGTGAGAGAGGGGGTACAGAGAGAAGTGAGAGAGGGGATTCAGAGAGAGGAGAGATAGGTGAGAGAGGGGGTACAGAGAGAGGAGAGAGAGGGGGTACAGAGAGAAGTGAGAGAGGGGGTACAGAGAGAGGAGAGAGAGGGGGTACAGAGAGAAGGGGTACAGGGAGGTGGTTCAGAGAGAGTAGAGAGAGGGGGTTCAGAGAGTGTAGAGAGAGGGGGTTCAGAGAGAGGAGAGAGAGGTGAGAGAGGGGGTACAGAGAGAGGAGAGAGAGGGGGTACAGAGAGAAGTGAGAGAGGGGGTACAGAGAGAGGAGAGAGAGGGGGTACAGAGAGAAGGGGTACAGGGAGGTGGTTCAGAGAGAGTAGAGAGAGGGGGTTCAGAGAGTGTAGAGAGAGGGGGTTCAGAGAGAGGTGAGAGAGGGGGTACAGAGAGAGGTGAGAGAGGTGGTTCAGAGAGAGTAGAGAGAGGGGGTCAGAGAGAGTAGAGAGAGGGGGTTCAGAGAGAGAGGGGGTTCAGAGAGAGAGGGGGTTCAGAGAGAGGGGGTACAGAGAGTAGAGAGAGGGGGTACAGAGAGAGTAGAGAGAGGGGGTTCAGAGAGAGGAGAGAGAGGGGTTACAGAGAGAGGTGAGAGAGGGGGTACAGAGAGAGGTGAGAGAGGGGGTACAGAGAGAGGTGAGAGAGGGGGTACAGAAAGAGGAGAGAGAGGTGAGAGAGGGGGTACAGAGAGAGGAGAGAGCGGGGGTACAGAGAGAGGTGAGAAAGGGGGTACAGAGAGAGGAGAGAGAGGGGGTACAGAGAGAGGTGAGAGGGGGTACAGGGAGGTGGTTCAGAGAGAGTAGAGAGAGGGGGTTCAGAGAGTGTAGAGAGAGGGGGTTCAGAGAGAGGAGAGAGAGGGGGTACAGAGAGAGGTGAGAGAGGTGGTTCAGAGAGAGGGGAGAGAGGGGGTCAGAGAGAGTAGAGAGAGGGGGTTCAGAGAGAGAGGGGGTTCAGAGAGAGGGGGTACAGAGAGTAGAGAGAGGGGGTACAGAGAGAGTAGAGAGAGGGGGTTCAGAGAGAGGAGAGAGAGGGGTTTCAGAGAGAGGAGAGAGAGGGGGTACAGAGAGAGGTGAGAGAGGGGGTACAGAGAGTTGAGAGAGGGGGTACAGAAAGAGGAGAGAGAGGGGGTACAGAGAGAGGAGAGAGAGGGGGTACAGAGAGGGGGTTCAGATAGAGGTGAGAGAGGGGTACAGAGAGAGGGGGTTCAGAGAGAGTAGAGAGAGGGGGTTCAGAGAGAGTAGAGAGAGGGGGTTCAGAGAGAGGAGAGAGAGGGGAGATGGAGAAAGAGGGGATGTTTGTCCTAATGGTGCATTCTTTCCTGAAATAGCTCTCTCCCACGAGGTGTTGCAGAGAGCAGAGGTGTGTGTGTGTGTGTGTGTTATACTTCCTGTCAGGTATCTGACCTTGGTGTGTCCCCCCCTGCCTTTCTGAGTTAGCCGCAGTGCAGTATCCCCCCCCCCCATAACAAAACACACACACACACTTACTTCATACTGATAAAGTCAGAACCCAAACACCTTATATCTCAGCGAAAACACCAATGTCCTTTTCTTGCTAAACCGTCACTGATATACATTACTGCTGTGTTCTCTGGCATTCATTATGCCCTGAATGCTTTATTAGTATTGACACATACAGTACCCAGCCATAAAACATTATTGCCATGGGAGTCATGTTAATTAAGCATGGTTGTGGATATTTTTTGAAGCTGCTGTAATTATTTGCTTTTATGGACACCCCGAGTGTTTCAGCACGCTGCTGATTTGTAATGTTTTATAATACAAAGCTGTTCAAACCACTCTAGTGACATCTGGAAGAATATAAGAAAAGCCATTCCAACGGATTAATAACCGCATCGCTAAGCTGTCTTAAAAACCCCTAGGTGAATAGACTGTCTCTGATGACGTGTTACTGTGTCACCCTAATGACATGTGTTATATCACCCTAATGACGTGTTATATCTCCTTAATGACAGTTGTTATGTCACCCTAATGGCGTGTTATATCACCCTAATGACAGGTGTAATGTCACCCTAATAACATGTGTTATATCACCATGATGACAGCTGTTATGTCACCCTAATGACAGTGTATGGCAATGTAAAGAAGACTCCTAAGTGCAGCTCAGAGCTGAAGTGAGTCATACTGTATTTTTGATAGATTATGTGGTCTGTCTGTCTGTCGACAGGAGATGTGTAGCATACGGTATGATAGAGTCATTGCCATTAGGCTGCTGTTCCCCTCTCCTGCCCCTGGTAATGATTATACCACAGGGTTTTAAGACACCATAAGAGCCAGAACATATTCTGACACACACTATTGACTAATGCCCCATGGTAGCTAACTGCTGGATGACAGCGCACCAGGCTCCTGTATTTAAGTGTTCATTTGTTCATCCATTGACTAGAGAGGAGAAAAACAGAGACTAGAAGAGAACAGAAGAGAGAGAAAATAAGAAAGTAGGGGAATAAAAGAGATAAATAATACAACTTTAAAATAAATACTTTTTTTTTTAAACAATGAAGAGAGGGGAGGAAAGAATAAGAGAATTAAAGAGAAGATAATCATTTTTTAAATAGAAATAATGAGAAAAGTCAAAAAGAAAAGGAGAATAGACAAAAAAAAATGGACTTCTCCACCTTCAGCATGCTGTCACCATCTACCCTCCTCCTCCTAGACAAGACTACCATTAACCCTTCAGCATGCTGTCACCATCTACCCTCCTCCTCCTAGACAAGACTACCATTAACCCTTCAGCATGCTGTCACCATCTACCCTCCTCCTCCTAGACAAGACTACCATTAACCCTTCAGCATGCTGTCACCATCTACCCTCCTCCTCCTAGACAAGACTACCATTAACCCTTCATCATGCTGTCACCATCTACCCTCCTCCTCCTAGACAAGACTACCATTAACCCTTCAGCATGCTGTCACCATCTACCCTCCTCCTCCTAGACAAGACTACCATTAACCCTTCAGCATGCTGTCACCATCTACCGTCATCCCTCCTCCCTCCTCCTCCTTCACCCTTTCCCTCATCCTCCTTCCCTCCTCCTCCTCCTCCTCCCTCCCTCTTCCCTCCTCCATCTTCCTCCTCCCTCCTCCAATCCATCTTCGTTCTGCTCTAATCGTTAGCTGCTCTGTGCTCCAATTACTAATGAAGCATCCATCTGGGCCTGAGCTCAGTGACAGGCCTGTTGTGTCCTTCACTCTACTTGCACCATGAAACAATACATTACAACGCTACAGGTTTCTCTTCGGGGTTACAAAACCATACAGAGTTCACAGAGGACGAGTGTCTGTGTGTCTTGTCTGGTCTCTGACCTTGTGTTCTGTTGTGTTCTGCCTCTGAGCTCTGCTCGGGGAGGCTGTAATGAACAGCAGGTTGTGATTTTGATTGTGAAGGATAAGCTAATTGATGATTCATGGTGACTCCTCAGTCTTTCTTGAGCTGTTTACCCAAGAAAGACATAGGAGAGAGGAAGAGAGAGAGAGCGAGAGAGAGAGAGAGAGAGAGAGAGAGAGAGAGAGAGAGAGAGAGAGAGAGAGAGAGAGAGGAAGAGAAACAAAGGAAACTGAGGAGAACTAAGGTGAAAGCTGAGCTCTGTGTTTCTGACTCAGACAGTCTGTCTGTTTCTCAATACCTCCTTTCTCTCTTCTTGGTCATGCTTATGAATGTCTCCTCTCACCTCTCACTCCACATTTCCTGTTTCCCCCAACATAGCCACTTTGAGTCAGAAAAACACCTACAGAGAGAGAGAGAGAGAGAGAGAGAGAGAGAGAGAGAGAGAGAGAGAGAGAGAGAGAGAGAGAGACTTCGAGTCAGACACTACCTTTTAATCAGCCTTGCAATGGGGAAGAGAAACACAACCAACATCCTGTGTCTACCTGAGATTGTCTACCCTGGCGGAAATGAATAAAGTTTTCTACTTCTGTACTGCGGAATAAAGCACTTGAAGCAAAAAAAAAGGTTGGAGAAGATTGTGTCCGTATGAGACATATACACAGCCCAACATCTTAGATTGTTCCACTAAGAGTTCAATCTGGGCTGAGTGAAAATATTTTCTCACTGAGTGGTGTTAGTAAGAGGCCATCCTCTTACTGCCTCAGAGCCTGATATATGTGTGTGTGTGTGTGTGTGTGTGTGTGTGTGTGTGTGTGTGTGTGTGTGTGAGTGTGTGAGAGAGAGAGAGAGAGAGAGAGAGAGAGAGAGAGAGAGAGAGAGAGAGAGAGAGAGAGAGAGAGAGAGAGAGAGAGAGAGAGAGAGAGAGAGAGAGAGAGAGAGAGAGAGAGAGAGAGAGAGAGAGAGAGGAGAGAGGGAAAGTAGTCTGATGACGTGACTCGCTCTAAATAAATTTTCGCTACAGCCCAGTGCTTCCTTCCTTCAGTCTCTCTCACACGCCCCTGCTTTCCATTTTCACAAATCTGCAGTGGGAGGTGTATGAGAGGGTGGAATACCTACTCAGATCTGCAGTGGGAGGTGTGTGAGAGGGGGGATACCTACTCAGATCTGCAGTGGGAGGTGTGTGAGAGGGGGGATACCTACTCAGATCTGCAGTGGGAGGTGTGTGAGAGGGGAGATACCTACTCAGATCTGCAGTGGGAGGTGTGTGAGAGGGTGGAATACCTACTCAGATCTGCAGTGGGAGGTGTGTGAGAGGGGGGATACCTACTCAGATCTGCAGTGGGAGGTGTGTGAGAGGGGGGGGATACCTACTCAGATCTGCAGTGGGAGGTGTGTGAGAGGGGGGGGGATACCTACTCAGATCTGCAGTGGGAGGTGTGTGAGAGAGGGAAATACCTACTCAGATCTGCAGTGGGAGGTGTGTGAGAGGGGGGGGGATACCTACTCAGATCTCCAGTGGGAGGTGTGTGAGAGAGGGAAATACCTACTCAGATCTGCAGTGGGAGGTGTGTGAGAGAGGGAAATACCTACTCAGATCTGCAGTGGGAGGTGTGTGAGAGGGGGGATACCTACTCAGATCTGCAGTGGGAGGTGTGTGAGAGGGGGGGGGATACCTACTCAGATGTGGTTCTCTCCAGAGCAGTAGTTCCATGGCAGGCCTTGAGGCATCCCTCCTCCCGGTCTCTTTCTGCTCTACTTCCCACTAATCTAAATACAGTACCACTCTCTCTTTCTGCTTCTAATATTCATCATAGTAGCTTTTTAAGTTCTCCTCACCAGGTGTTGTGCTGAGGAGTTTAAAAATTAACTTGAAGTTTAGTTTCTCTTGAAGTTAAGTTTCTCTGAGCTGTAGGCTATTCATTGAAGTATTGCAGTCTACCTAAGGTGGCCGGTGCCACCTTAATTGGGGAGGGTGGGCTCATGGGCAGCGCACAATTGGCCCAGCGTTGTCCGGGTTTGGCCGGTGTAGGCCGTCATTGTAAATAAGAATTTGTTCTTAACTGACTTGCCTAGTTAAATAAAGGTTAAATATATATACAGTGGGGAAAAAAAGTATTTAGTCAGCCACCAATTGTGCAAGTTCTCCCACTTAAAAAGATGAGAGAGGCCTGTAATTTTCATCATAGGTACACGTCAACTATGACAGACAAAATGAGGAAAAAAAATCCAGAAAATCACACTGTAGGATTTTTTATGAATTTATTTGCAAATTATGGTGGAAAATAAGTATTTGGTCAATAACAAAAGTTTCTCAATACTTTGTTATGTACCCTTTGTTGGCAATGACACAGGTCAAACGTTTTCTGTAAGTCTTCACAAGGTTTTCACACACTGTTGCTGGTATTTTGGCCCATTCCTCCATGCAGATCTCCTCTAGAGCAGTGATGTTTTGGGGCTGTCGCTGGGCAACACGGACTTTCAACTCCCTCCAAAGATTTTCTATGGGGTTGAGATCTGGAGACTGGCTAGGCCACTCCAGGACCTTGAAATGCTTCTTACGAAGCCACTCCTTCGTTGCCCGGGCGGTGTGTTTGGGATCATTGTCATGCTGAAAGACCCAGCCACATTTCATCTTCAATGCCCTTGCTGATGGAAGGAGGTTTTCACTCAAAATCTCACGATACATGGCCCCATTCATTCTTTCCTTTACACGGATCAGTCGTCCTGGTCCCTTTGCAGAAAAACAGCCCCAAAGCATGATGTTTCCACCCCCATGCTTCACAGTAGGTATGGTGTTCTTTGGATGCAACTCAGCATTCTTTGTCCTCCAAACACGACGAGTTGAGTTTTAACAAAAAGTTCTATTTTGGTTTCATCTGACCATATGACATTCTCCCAATCCTCTTCTGGATCATTCAAATGCACTCTAGCAAACTTCAGACGGGCCTGGACATGTACTGGCTTAAGCAGGGGGACACGTCTGGCACTGCACGATTTGAGTCCCTGGCGGCGTAGTGTGTTACTGATGGTAGGCTTTGTTACTTTGGTCCCAGCTCTCTGCAGGTCATTCACTAGGTCCCCCCGTGTGGTTCTGGGATTTTTGCTCACCGTTCTTGTGATCATTTTGACCCCACGGGGTGAGATCTTGCGTGGAGCCCCAGATCGAGGGAGATTATCAGTGGTCTTGTATGTCTTCCATTTCCTAATAAATGCTCCCAGAGTTGATTTCTTCAAACCAAGCTAATTACCTATTGCAGATTCAGTCTTCCCAGCCTGGTGCAGGTCTACAATTTTGTTTCTGGTGTCCTTTGACAGCTCTTTGGTCTTGGCCATAGTGGAGTTTGGAGTGTGACTGTTTGAGGTTGTGGACAGGTGTCTTTTATACTGATAACAAGTTCAAACAGGTGCCATTAATACAGGTAACGAGTGGAGGACAGAGGAGCCTCTTAAAGAAGAAGTTACAGGTCTGTGAGAGCCAGAAATCTTGCTTGTTTGTAGGTGACCAAATACTTATTTTCCACCATAATTTGCAAATAAATTCATTAAAAATCCTACAATGTGATTTTCTGGATTTTTTTTTCTCAATTTGTCTGTCATCGTTGATGTGTACCTATGATGAAAATTACAGGCCTCTCTCATCTTTTTAAGTGGGAGAACTTGCACAATTGGTGGCTGACTAAATACTTTTTTTCCCCACTGTATTTTTTTAAATAGTAATGGCTGGAACAGAATAAATGGAATGGTATCGAACACATCAAACAAATGGTGTCCATTCCAACCATTATTATGAGCTGTCTGTGCTCTAGCTATGTGTCCATATTCCTTGTGTGTAATAAACAAATAAATAAATAAAAGCCTGCGCCCTCCTGCTGTCATTCCCTCCTGTGTTTTCTCAATGATACTTCAGCAGCAATCCAGCCTCAGTTTGTCCTGCCTCTCTGCACTGTCTGAGAGCACATTTGGACCAGAGACACAGGTTCTGGGTCCCAGTGGCCCTAAATACTCTCTCTCTCTCTTTCCTCCCTCTCTATTTTCTTCCCACCACTCTCTCTCCCTCCCTCCTCTCCCCCCCCCCCCCCTCTCTCTTTCTCGCTCTCTCCTCCCTCTCTCTCTTCCTCAATCTCTCTGCCCCCTCCCTACCAACCCCGCTCTCGCTCTCGATAAAAGTGGATAGATTCTAGCAGGGTATGTTTTCACACCTCCTCCATTACCCCCAGCAACCATTTCCATGGTGGCTGGGAGTGTTTACCTTGTGACCCCAGAGAGCCGATCTCATTGGCTGAGCTCAGAGCGAGACGAGGGTCATCCTAGAGACCTCTGGGATGTCTAAGCTGGCACAAAGGAGCATGGGTATTAGAGAGAGGGGCAGAGAGAGGCTAGGAGAGAAACAAAAAAAGAGAGAGAGACAACAGATTGAGAGGAAAAAAATATTATAAGAGTGAGAGGAATGAGAGCAAAAGAGAAGGAGAGGAGTATGGAGAGGAGGAGGGAGTGCAAGTACCTCTCCACTTAATACCTCTCTCAGGGAGCATAAACAAGATTGAGAATGCTGGCCAGCTTGTCTGAGCTGAAACTCGTCAGACCTTTTGCAAGCAGACTTTGTGTATTGTTTCTTATTGACGCATTGAGAAATCACTCAGAGCGCCACATTGAGAAATCACTCAGAGCGCCACATTGAGAAATCACTCAGAGTGCCACATTGAGAAATCACTCAGAGCATCACATTGAGAAATCACTCAGAGCGCCACATTGACAAATCACTCAGAGCGCCACATTGAGAAATCACTCAGAGCTCCACATTGAGAAATCACTCAGAGCTCCACATTGAGAAATCACTCAGAGCGCCACATTGAGAAATCACTCAGAGCATCACATTGAGAAATCACTCAGAGCGCCACATTGACAAATCACTCAGAGCTCCACATTGAGAAATCACTCAGAGCTCCAAATTGAGAAATCACTCAGAGCTTCACATTGACAAATCACTCAGAGCGCCACATTGACAAATCACTCAGAGCGCCACATTGAGAAATCACTCAGAGCTTCACATTGAGAAATCACTCAGAGCGCCACATTGGCAAATCACTCAGAGCTCCACATTGACAAATCACTCAGAGCTCCACATTGAGAAATCACTCAGAGCTCCACATTGAGAAACCACTCAGAGCTCCACATTGACAAATCACTCAGAGCTCCACATTGACAAATCACTCAGAGCTCCACATTGACAAATCACTCAGAGCTCCACATTGAGAAATCACTCAGAGCTCCACATTGACAAATCACTCAGAGCTCCACATTGACAAATCACTCAGAGCTCCACATTGACAAATCACTCAGAGCTCCACATTTTCTTCTTTTGTTCCTTCTTTCACTTTCTATGTTCTCCTTCTTTTGTCCCTCTGTCTCTGTCCTTGACATGAGTGGTTGGAGAGAGAGAGAGACAGAGAGAGAGAGAGAGAGAGAGAGAGAGAGAGAGAGAGAGAGACCCAACCAAATCACGAGAAAACTAAAAGATAATTACTTGACACATTGGAAAGAATTGATTAAAAAACAGAGCAAACTAGAATGCTATTTGGCCCTAAACAGAGAGTACACAGTGGCAGAATAGAATACCTGACCACTGTGACTGACACAAACTTAAGGAAATATTTGACTATGTACAGACTCAGTGAGCATAGCCTTGCTATTGAGAAAGGCCGCCGTAGGCAGACCTGGCTCTCAAGAGAAGACAGGCTATGTGCACACTGCCCACAAAATGAGGTGGAAACACCAATCCTCCTTATACTGTGTCTCCTGTAGATGAGAAGAGATGTATGCAGACAGACAAACACAGTTGGTTAGGGTTGGTTGGTTAGGGTTGGTTGGTTAGGGTTGGTTGGTTAGGGTTGGTTGGTTAGGGTTGTAGATGTAGTGCTTTAAGGCACTGGACATTTCATTGATTTATTCTACATAAACAAAAGCAATGCATTTCAAGGCGCAATTCAGCAAGTCTATTACACAAGAAACACAGACTCAGAAAATACAAGGTAACATTACCCTCCTAATATGTGTTTTTGTGTGCATGCATTGATATCAGTTTTGCACCAAACGTTTGAGCTGTGCATGCCTAACTCAGGCTAGGATTTAGCCTTTTTGATTTAACCTGGTTGGTGGTGGGAGGGGACTGATCTTTGGTTTCCATGGTTTCTCTGTCTTCCAGAAAGCCCGTCTGGCCAGGATACGAATATCCAAGACAGGAAGCTCCAATGCCTTCCTCCACAGCAAACGGAATGGCCTCTTCAGCGACACCTTGGAGCTCACGGTAAGAAAACACTCAATACAACCACCACTGACTGGGCCTCCCTAGTGGTGCAGTGGGCTGTGCCACTAGAGATCCTGGTTCGAATCCAGGCTCTGTGCCACTAGAGATCCTGGTTCGAATCCAGGCTCTGTTGTAGCCGGCCGCGACCGGGAGACCCATGGAGTGGCGCACAAGTCGTCCAGGGTAGGGGAGGGAATGGCTGGCAGAGATGTAGCGCAGTTGGTAGAGCATGGCGTTTGCATCGCCAGGGTTATGGGTTCGATTCCCACGGGGGGCCAGTATGAAAAATAAAATAAAATATGTATGCACTCACTAACTGTAAGTCGCTCTGGATAAGAGCGTCTGCTAAATGACTAAAATGTAAAATGTACTAGTCTAATTAATCGATAGCATCCCTCTTCACAACACTTCTGGACTCAAATAACTAAAAGACTCACACCACACGACCTTTAACCTTTAACTCACAAAGGCCCTCTCTACAAGCCAGCCCAGTCACAACAGTAGAATGCTGTATGTTTGCCCTGAACGTGTGCGTACATTGGAGTGACACTTTACCCCGTGGGACAGACTCCTGCCTCTCTCAAGTACCAGCTCATATAATCACGCTTTGACTGCACTTCATTGAACACTTTATAGATTGTGTCCTTCTTCCGTCTCCTTGAGTTAATCATTGACTCATAACTTATGGGATAGATCAAAATAAGGTTACTACATTCCCCAATCCAACCTTATCAGATCAGTTACTTCCTCAAGGCAGTAAGGAGAGAGATGTCTTTATTCAAACAGGGCCTGGCCTGGCTTCTGAGAACAGCTAAATGCAGTCCTGTTAAATATGCCGTAGTGTTAATTTGAACATCTTGGTGCTCAGCTGGGATCCAGGCTAGCAGACATGTAAACACATGTTCCTCCTCTCCTTTCCTCTCCTCTCTTCTCTGGGCTGAGATACACCAAAACACAAGGACAATTTAGCTGTCTCCGTTTCTGAATGTATAGCTTATCCTTCTATACACCCATGAATTGTACTGGGATTTGACTGTGCCTCCACCAGCTCTGGTTACTTTAGGTCCCAAGCAAAACGATGTCGTTGAAGTCACAGGGTTAAAGCCAGCAGACCTTCGATACATCTGCACCACACAGAAGATTAGTACATTGTGTCAGTGTATTATGCAGCGTCACCTGGTTCCCAACCTGCCTGTAGTGTAGATAATGGACCAGCCACCTGGGTGATTCACAGCAGCCCTCACACCAGTGGAGGCTGCTGAGGGGAGGACGGCTCATAATAATGGCTGGAACGGAGCCAATGGAATGGCATCAAACCATGTGTTTGTTGTATTTGATACCATTCCACCTATTCCGCTCCAGCCGTTACCACGAGCCCGTCCTCCCCAATTAAGGTGCCACCAACCTCCCATGCCTCACACAGCCTGCTGATTCTTTGGCTTTAGTCTTTAGTAATGAGTAGGACAGAACCAGAAATAGCTGTGTCTGTGTACTGTAGCTCAGCACTGTTCAGGTGAACTCTCCCCCACAGCACATAGAAACATGTGCTGCAGCACTGCTCACATACACAGGGGAGGAGGGAACTACATAATAACACACAGCAGACATGGTGGAAACTCAGCCCGGTCTCATGGACTCAATTCGGAACACTCAAATTAGTATGATATGTTACGTTTGGTATGGTTACATAAGACAGAAGGTTACTTAAGGCAAAAAACGAAAGTAGGACGGTTAGTCGGGGAGGATGGGTGGGTGTATAGAGCGCACCTGATTCTAATAATTAGCTGGTTGATAAGCTGAATCAGGTTAGTTACAACTGGGGTTGGTGCGAAAACCTACAGGAGGGTAGCTCTCCACGAACAGGGTTGGAGAGCCCTGCTTTAACCTAACTTCTAACCTTAACCCCTAGCCTAGCTAACGTTAGCCACCTAGCTAACGTTAGCATTAAACCACGTAGCCACCTAGCTAGGTTTAGCCACAACAAATTGGAATTCGTAACATATCATATGTTTAGCAAATCCGTAACATATTATACAAATTGCAATTCGTAACATTTTGTATGAATTGTAATTCGTAACATATCATACGAAATGGAATATGGACATCCACAAATTAATACATACAGTGCATTCAGAAAGTATTCATACCCTTTGACTTATTCCACATTTTGTTGCGTAACAGTCTGATTTCAAATATGGATTGAATAAATGTTTTGCTCACCCATCTACACACAATACCCCATAATGGCAAAGTGAAAACATGTTTTTAGTAATTTTAGCAAATGTATTGAAAATGAAATACAGAAATATAAAATGTACATAAGTATTCACACCCCTGAGTCAATACATGTTAGAATCACCTTTGGCAGCGATTATACCTGCAAGTCTTTCTGTGTAAGTCTCTAAGTGCTTTCCACACCTGGATAGTGCAACATTTGCATATTATTCTTTTTAAAATTCTTCAAGCTCTGTCAAGTTGGTTGTTGATCATTACTAGACAGACATTTTTAAGTCTTGCCATAGATTTTCAAGCCGATTTACATCAAAACTGTAACTAGGCCACTCCGGAACATTCAATGTCGTCTCCAGTGTATATTTGGCCTTGTGTTGTAGGTTATTGTCCTGCTGAAAGGTGAATTTGTTGGAAAGCAGACTGAACCAGGTTTTCCTCTAGAATATTTCCTGTGCATAGTTCTATTCTGTTTTTTATTTTTTATTTTTTTTACTCCCTAGTCCTTGCCGATGACAAGCATACCCATAACATGATGCAGCCACCACCATGCTTGAAAATATGAAGAGTGGAACTCAGTGATGTGTTTGCCCCAAACATAACTCTTTGTATTCGCGACATAAAGTTAATTTCTTTGCCACATTTTTTGCAGTTTTACTTTAGTGCCTTATTGCAAACAGGATGCATGTTTTGGAATATTTGTATTCTGTACAGGCTTCCTTCTTTTCACTCTGTCATTTAGGTTAGTATTGTGGAGTAACTACAATGTTGTTGATCCATCCTCAGTTTTCTCCTATCACAGCCATCAAACTCTGTAACTGTTTTAAAGTCACTATTGACCTCATGGTGAAGTCCCTGAGCGATTTCCGTCCTCTCCGGCAACTGAGTTAGGAAAGACGCCTATATCTTTGTAGTGAATGGGTGTATTGATACACCATCCAAAGTGTAATTAATAACGTCACCATGCTCAAAGGGATATTTAGTGTCTACCAATTGGTGCCCTTCTTTGTGAGGGATTGGAAAACCTCCCTGGTCTTTGTGGTTTGAAATTCACTGCTTGACTGAGGGACTTTACAGATAATTGTATATGTGGGGTACAGAGATGAGTTAGTCATTAAAAAATCAAGGTAAACACTATTATTGCACACAAGAGTGAGTCCATGCAACTTATTATGTGACTTGGGGCGGCGCACAATTGGCGCACAATTAGCCCAGCGTCGTCCAGGGTAGGGGAGGGAATGGCCAGCAGGGATGTAGCTCAGTTGGTAGAGCATGGCGTTTGCAACGCCAGGGTTGTGGGTTCGATTCCCACGGGGGGCCAGTATGAAAAAATATATATATATATATATATATATATATATATATATATATATATATATATAATGTATGCACTCACTAACTGTAAGTCGCTCTGGATAAGAGCGTCTGCTAAATGACTAAAATGTAAATGTAAAATGTTAAGCACATTTTTACTCCTGAATTTATTTAGGCTTGCCCTAACAAGGGGGCTGAATACTTATTGGCTCAACACATTTCAGCTTTTAATTTTTTTATAATTTTTTTATTTTCTAAAAACATAATTCCACCTTGACATTATGGGGTATTGTGTATAGGCCAGTGACTCGAAATCTCAATTTAATACATTTTAAAATCAGGCTGCAACACAACAAAATGTGGAAAAAGTCAAGGGGTGTGAATACTTTCTGAAGGCACTGTACCATACGAAACGTAACATATCATACTAATTGGAGTGTTTTGGATTTCCATTTACTATATTGCATCTACCACTGAGTCCAGGTTGGGAAACTAAACGTTAAAATGATTAAAGGCTGTATTGTATTCAGCGATAAAAGAAAAAAAAATAGTAGGGGTAGATTTTAGGTGGTTTGATGTTTATGCATTTTAACAAGCCAAACAAAGGGGTTTGTCAGGGATTGCAGTGTGCTGTGCTGTCAGCCCTGACTGATGCAACCCAGTGAAAGTATACAGTATGCGTACGTAACAGTGTTGCGTCCGTCCCTCTCCTTGCACCAACCTGGGCTTGAATCAGGGACCCTCTGAACACATCAACAACAGTCACCCACGAAGCATCATTACCTATCGCTCCACAATAGTCGTGGCCCTTGCAGAGGGAAACAACTACTTTAAGGTCTCAGAGCGAGTCACGGCACCTATTGAAACGCTACTAGCGTGGTGCTAACTAGCTAGCCATTTCACCCCTGTTACACGTATCTGGAGCAAAGACCTCCCCCCATTTTCTCTGACTGACATTCAGAGGCCTTCTACCCCTCTATATCTAGCCTTAGGTATACTACAGACCAAACACGCATCCTTATACTTAATTTCAACATACTAATTTATTTATGTAGTTGACATACATTTATCAACATTAGAATAAACATTAATCAACGTTTGAGCCAAACACCTAGCCGTCTGGCCCTCTAGGCTGTTGCTCCTGCTCCCTCAGCCCAGAGCCCAGAGCTATAGCCAGCAGCAGTCAGGAGCTATAGCCAGCAGCAGTCCAGAGCTATAGCCAGCAGCAGTCCAGAGCTATAGCCAGCAGCAGTCAGGAGCTATAGCCAGCAGCAGCCCAGAGCTATAGCCAGCAGCAGTCCAGAGCTATAGCCAGCAGCATCAGTCCAGAGCTATAGCCAGCAGCAGTCAGGAGCTATAGCCAGCAGCAGTCCAGAGCTATAGCCAGCAGCAGTCAGGAGCTATAGCCAGCAGCAGTCCAGAGCTATAGCCAGCAGCAGTCCAGAGCTATAGCCAGCAGCAGCCCAGAGCTATAGCCAGCAGCATCAGTCTAGAGCTATAGCCAGCAGCAGTCAGGAGCTATAGCCAGCAGCAGTCCAGAGCTATAGCCAGCAGCATCAGTCCAGAGCTATAGCCAGCAGCAGTCCAGAGCTATAGCCAGCAGCAGTCAGGAGCTATAGCCAGCAGCAGTCCAGAGCTATAGCCAGCAGCAGTCCAGAGCTATAGCCAGCAGCAGTCAGGAGCTATAGCCAGCAGCAGCCCAGAGCTATAGCCAGCAGCAGTCCAGAGCTATAGCCAGCAGCATCAGTCCAGAGCTATAGCCAGCAGCAGTCAGGAGCTATAGCCAGCAGCAGTCCAGAGCTATAGCCAGCAGCAGTCAGGAGCTATAGCCAGCAGCAGTCCAGAGCTATAGCCAGCAGCAGTCCAGAGCTATAGCCAGCAGCAGCCCAGAGCTATAGCCAGCAGCATCAGTCTAGAGCTATAGCCAGCAGCAGTCAGGAGCTATAGCCAGCAGCAGTCCAGAGCTATAGCCAGCAGCATCAGTCCAGAGCTATAGCCAGCAGCAGTCCAGAGCTATAGCCAGCAGCAGTCCAGAGCTATAGCCAGCAGCAGTCCAGAGCTATAGCCAGCAGCAGTCCAGAGCTATAGCCAGCAGCAGTCCAGAACTATAGCCAGCAGCATCAGTCCAGAGCTATAGCCAGCAGCAGTCCAGAGCTATAGTCAGCAGCAGTCCAGAGCTATAGCCAGCAGCAGCCCAGAGCTATAGTCAGCAGCAGTCCAGAGCTATAGCCAGCAGCATCAGTACAGAGCTATAGCCAGCAGCAGTCTAGAGCTATAGCCAGCAGCAGTCCAGAGCTATAGCCAGCAGCATCAGTCCAGAGCTATAGCCAGCAGCAGTCCAGAGCTATAGCCAGCATCAGTCCAGAGCTATAGCCAGCAGCATCAGTCCAGAGCTATAGCCAGCAGCAGTCCAGAGCTATAGCCCAGCAGCATCAGTCCAGAGCTATAGCCAGCAGCAGTCCAGAGCTATAGCCAGCAGCAGTCCAGAGCTATAGCCAGCAGCATCAGTCCAGAGCTATAGCCAGCAGCATCAGTCCAGAGCTATAGCCAGCAGCATCAGTCCAGAGCTATAGCCAGCAGCATCAGTCCAGAGCTATAGCCAGCAGCAGCAGTCCAGAGCTATAGCCAGCAGCATCAGTCCAGAGCTATAGCCAGCAGCAGCAGTCCAGAGCTATAGCCAGCAGCAGTCCAGAGCTATAGCCAGCAGCAGTCCAGAGCTATAGCCAGCAGCATCAGTCCAGAGCTATAGCCAGCAGCATCAGTCCAGAGCTATAGCCAGCAGCAGTCCAGAGCTATAGCCAGCATCAGTCCAGAGCTATAGCCAGCATCAGTCCAGAGCTATAGCCAGCAGCAGTCCAGAGCTATAGCCAGCAGCATCAGTCCAGAGCTATAGCCAGCAGCAGTCCAGAGCTATAGCCAGCAGCAGTCCAGAGCTATAGCCAGCAGCAGTCCAGAGCTATAGCCAGCAGCATCAGTCCAGAGCTATAGCCAGCAGCATCAGTCCAGAGCTTTAGCCAGCAGCATCAGTCCAGAGCTATAGCCAGCAGCATCAGTCCAGAGCTATAGCCAGCAGCATCAGTCCAGAGCAATAGCCAGCAGCAGTCCAGAGCTATAGCCAGCAGCAGTCCAGAGCTATAGCCAGCAGCATCAGTCTAGAGCTATAGCCAGCAGCAGTCCAGAGCTATAGCCAGCAGCATCAGTCCAGAGCTATAGCCAGCAGCATCAGTCCAGAGCTATAGCCAGCAGCAGCAGTCCAGAGCTATAGCCAGCAGCATCAGTCCAGAGCTATAGCCAGCAGCAGCAGTCCAGAGCTATAGCCAGCAGCAGTCCAGATCTATAGCCAGCAGCAGTCCAGAGCTATAGCCAGCAGCATCAGTCCAGAGCTATAGCCAGCAGCAGCAGTCCAGAGCTATAGCCAGCAGCAGTCCAGAGCTATAGCCAGCATCAGTCCAGAGCTATAGCCAGCAGCATCAGTACAGAGCTATAGCCAGCAGCAGTCTAGAGCTATAGCCAGCAGCAGTCCAGAGCTATAGCCAGCAGCATCAGTCCAGAGCTATAGCCAGCAGCAGTCCAGAGCTATAGCCAGCATCAGTCCAGAGCTATAGCCAGCAGCATCAGTCCAGAGCTATAGCCAGCAGCAGTCCAGAGCTATAGCCAGCAGCATCAGTCCAGAGCTATAGCCAGCAGCAGTCCAGAGCTATAGCCAGCAGCAGTCCAGAGCTATAGCCAGCAGCAGTCCAGAGCTATAGCCAGCAGCATCAGTCCAGAGCTATAGCCAGCAGCATCAGTCCAGAGCTATAGCCAGCAGCATCAGTCCAGAGCTATAGCCAGCAGCAGCAGTCCAGAGCTATAGCCAGCAGCATCAGTCCAGAGCTATAGCCAGCAGCAGCAGTCCAGAGCTATAGCCAGCAGCAGTCCAGAGCTATAGCCAGCAGCAGCAGTCCAGAGCTATAGCCAGCAGCATCAGTCCAGAGCTATAGCCAGCAGCATCAGTCCAGAGCTATAGCCAGCAGCAGTCCAGAGCTATAGCCAGCATCAGTCCAGAGCTATAGCCAGCATCAGTCCAGAGCTATAGCCAGCAGCAGTCCAGAGCTAAAGCCAGCAGCATCAGTCCAGAGCTATAGCCAGCAGCAGTCCAGAGCTATAGCCAGCAGCAGTCCAGAGCTATAGCCAGCAGCAGTCCAGAGCTATAGCCAGCAGCATCAGTCCAGAGCTATAGCCAGCAGCATCAGTCCAGAGCTATAGCCAGCAGCATCAGTCCAGAGCTATAGCCAGCAGCATCAGTCCAGAGCTATAGCCAGCAGCATCAGTCCAGAGCAATAGCCAGCAGCAGTCCAGAGCTATAGCCAGCAGCAGTCCAGAGCTATAGCCAGCAGCATCAGTCTAGAGCTATAGCCAGCAGCATCAGTCCAGAGCTATAGCCAGCAGCATCAGTCCAGAGCTATAGCCAGCAGCAGTCCAGAGCTATAGCCAGCAGCAGTCCAGAGCTATAGCCAGCAGCAGTCAGGAGCTATAGCCAGCAGCAGCCCAGAGCTATAGCCAGCAGCAGTCCAGAGCTATAGCCAGCAGCATCAGTCCAGAGCTATAGCCAGCAGCAGTCAGGAGCTATAGCCAGCAGCAGTCCAGAGCTATAGCCAGCAGCAGTCAGGAGCTATAGCCAGCAGCAGTCCAGAGCTATAGCCAGCAGCAGTCCAGAGCTATAGCCAGCAGCAGCCCAGAGCTATAGCCAGCAGCATCAGTCTAGAGCTATAGCCAGCAGCAGTCAGGAGCTATAGCCAGCAGCAGTCCAGAGCTATAGCCAGCAGCATCAGTCCAGAGCTATAGCCAGCAGCAGTCCAGAGCTATAGCCAGCAGCAGTCCAGAGCTATAGCCAGCAGCAGTCCAGAGCTATAGCCAGCAGCAGTCCAGAACTATAGCCAGCAGCATCAGTCTAGAGCTATAGCCAGCAGCAGTCAGGAGCTATAGCCAGCAGCATCAGTCCAGAGCTATAGCCAGCAGCATCAGTCCAGAGCTATAGCCAGCAGCATCAGTCCAGAGCTATAGCCAGCAGCAGTCCAGAGCTATAGTCAGCAGCAGTCCAGAGCTATAGCCAGCAGCATCAGTACAGAGCTATAGCCAGCAGCAGTCTAGAGCTATAGCCAGCAGCAGTCCAGAGCTATAGCCAGCAGCATCAGTCCAGAGCTATAGCCAGCAGCAGTCCAGAGCTATAGCCAGCATCAGTCCAGAGCTATAGCCAGCAGCATCAGTCCAGAGCTATAGCCAGCAGCAGTCCAGAGCTATAGCCAGCAGCATCAGTCCAGAGCTATAGCCAGCAGCAGTCCAGAGCTATAGCCAGCAGCAGTCCAGAGCTATAGCCAGCAGCAGTCCAGAGCTATAGCCAGCAGCATCAGTCCAGAGCTATAGCCAGCAGCATCAGTCCAGAGCTATAGCCAGCAGCAGCAGTCCAGAGCTATAGCCAGCAGCAGCAGTCCAGAGCTATAGCCAGCAGCATCAGTCCAGAGCTATAGCCAGCAGCATCAGTCCAGAGCAATAGCCAGCAGCAGTCCAGAGCTATAGCCAGCAGCAGTCCAGAGCTATAGCCAGCAGCATCAGTCCAGAGCTATAGCCAGCAGCATCAGTCCAGAGCTATAGCCAGCAGCAGTCCAGAGCTATAGCCAGCATCAGTCCAGAGCTATAGCCAGCATCAGTCCAGAGCTATAGCCAGCATCAGTCCAGAGCTATAGCCAGCAGCAGTCCAGAGCTATAGCCAGCAGCATCAGTCCAGAGCTATAGCCAGCAGCAGTCCAGAGCTATAGCCAGCAGCAGTCCAGAGCTATAGCCAGCAGCAGTCCAGAGCTATAGCCAGCAGCATCAGTCCAGAGCTATAGCCAGCAGCATCAGTCCAGAGCTACAGCCAGCAGCATCAGTCCAGAGCTATAGCCAGCAGCATCAGTCCAGAGCTATAGCCAGCAGCATCAGTCCAGAGCAATAGCCAGCAGCAGTCCAGAGCTATAGCCAGCAGCAGTCCAGAGCTATAGCCAGCAGCATCAGTCTAGAGCTATAGCCAGCAGCATCAGTCCAGAGCTATAGCCAGCAGCATCAGTCCAGAGCTATAGCCAGCAGCAGTCCAGAGCTATAGCCAGCAGCAGTCCAGAGCTATAGCCAGCAGCAGTCCAGAGCTATAGCCAGCAGCAGCCCACTCAGACACTCTCTGACTCACCACGCTGCTCAGAGAAGAGAGTGTCGTGCCCCAGCAAAGAAAGAACAAACCACTTGCACTCCCACACTTACACTCACACTCTCTCCCTCCCTCACACACACACACAAACACAGGAGCATTCAGGAAAAACAATTAATTAACTAGACATTATCCATCGAGAGAGAGAGAGAGAGAGGAGATGGGTAAACAATGTAACAGTGAATATTTCTATATGTTTGTAAAGTGTGCTGAAATTCTCCAGTCCGGTGTAAACAGATATATTGTCTACTGCCCTGGGTAGTATTGCCTTTCTGGCCCAGACCTTGTGATTGACATGACTGTGGCCTCCAGCCTGAACACTGAGCATTCAATATACTGAAATGAAAACCTAGTAAAACTCTACCTGTGTGTCTTTTTGTCTCCTCTTTCACCTTTGACCTGAAGCAACTTCCTTACAAGATGAACCTTTCAGACCAGGTACAGAGCCAGCAAACAGCCACATACAACACCTACTAAACCCCTCGATCTGTTGGCGCACATCAATGTGGAGCATTTCACTCACAGTGGCTTTGTGTGTGTGTGTGTGTGTGTGTGTGTGTGTGTTGCAGAGTTCCATTGAGGAGGAGCAGCAGCTGAACAAGAACCAGTCTCTATTAGAGAGCCAACACCACCACCTGCTGCATTGTCTGGAGAAAACCACAGTGAGCACACACACACAACCACAGTGATTACACACACACACACACAAAAACAACAACAGTGAGTACACACGCACACACAAAAAAACACAGTGAGTACACACACACACAAAAAACCACAGTGAGTACACACACAAAAAACCACGGCGAGGGCCTCCCGAGTGGCGCTGCGGTCTAAGGCACTGCATCGCAGTGCTTGAAGCGTCACTACAGACCCGGGTTCGATCCTGGGATGTGTCGCAGCCGGCCGCGACCGGGAGACCCTTGAGGCGGCACACAATTGGCCCAGCGTCGTCCGGGTTAGGTGAGGGTTTGGGCGGCCGGGATATCCTTGTCCCATCATGCTCTAGCCGACTCCGTGTGGCGGGCCGGGCGCATGCACGCTGACTTTGGTCGCCAGTTGTACGGTGTTTCCTCCGACACATTGGTGCGGCTGGCTTCCGGGTTAAGCGAGCAGTGCGGCTTGGCAGGGTCGTGTTTTGGAGGACGCATGGCTCTCGACCTTCGCCTCTCCCGAGTCCGTACAGGAGTTGCAGCGATGGAACAAGACTAACTACCAATTGGGGAGAAAAAGAGGTCAAAAGTAAAAAAATTAACACAGTGAGTACATGTACACACACACACACAAAACCATGGTGAGTACAAACATAAACACACACTTCACTGACAAGCACATAAAACAAGAAAAAAACTCAATGTTAAATATATTTTGTTTCTTATCAACTGTAAAATAATATTGCAACATGTTTCCAGTTTACTTCAATACCGTGAACATTGAACTAGCACTGAGCATTCTGCTGTAATATGCTGTCCGACACACTGGGTCTTCCATGGGCAATAGTGGCATGTTCATCTGATGTACAGGCTGAGATTAGATAGGGTCTTGTCCATACTACTATAAGGAATTGTCAATTTCAGGCTAGAGCAGCGGGCATGTAATGATGCCTTATAGAAGAACACTGGGTCCTGTAGTGAACAAGCCTGGGTTCAACACAGAATGCTACCAACCCCAATGGACATGAATTTGAGATAAATGATGTGTTTTTCAGATGTCCCTACTCTTCTCTTTCATTCTCTCTTGCTGTACTCTCTCTCTCTCTCTCTCCCCCCTATCTCTCTCTCTCCCACCTCTCTCTCTCCCCTAACCCCCCTCTCCCCTCTCTCTCTCCCCTAACCCCCCTCTCCCCTCTCTCTCTCCCCTCTCTCTCTCCCCTCCCCCTCTCTCTCCCCCTCTCTCTCTCTCTCCCCCCCTCTCTCTCTCTCCCCCCCCTCTCTTCCCCCTACCCCTCTCTCTCCCCCCTCTCTCTCCTCTCTCTCTCCCCCCCTTTCTCTCTCTCCCCCCTCTCCTCTCTCTCCCCTCTCTCTCTCCTCTCTTCCCTTTCTCTCCTTCCCCCTCTCTCTTCCCCTCTCTTCCCCCTATCTTCCCCCTCTCTCTCTCCCCTCTCTCTCTCTCCCCTCTCCCCTCTCTCTCCCCTCTCTGTAGAATCATGAGTTTGCAGATGAGCAGTGTTATGAGCAGAGCTACCTGGAGGGGGCACTCCAGAGCTACCCGTCTCAAAGCCCCTCCCTCTCCAGCCAAGAAGGCATGACGGGCACCTGCTGTACCCGCCGCTCCAAGAGGAACCACGCCCCTTTACCCAACTCCAGTATGCCCACGTGCGCTCTCACACACCCCCTCACACACACACACCCTCATCATAACCTGCAGGAGCTCAGCACCATTCACATCCAGCCGCTCAACACCAGGTGAGCTTTAAGCACTTGCCATAAGTCAGGTTTAACACTAAACATGGTAATATTATCAGGGCTATTACTACTGACCCATAGTCAGTCCAATGGTTAAAACAAGCCCATACTGTGAGCTTATGCTATGAAAAAAATAATTAATTGGTTGACACCCAAGTCCATTACTAAAGACAATGATATCTAGAATGCCAAATGGCTGTTAATTTCTCTCTGATGTTTTGCTATTCTCCAGTGATGCTGGTATGTCAGGTGCTAACAAATGACTAATCCCTGTCATAGTGTATTACATTTTGTCTTTCATGGGCTCAGCAGCAATATACCTTCCTCTGTCATTTCACTTGATTTTATTAATTCTGTCATATTATGTTCCTCTTTTGCAAATGACTATGAATTAACGGACGTATTTCCTAAAACTTGTCAATATTAAACATCATATTAAGGTGTGGGACGTTAATTAGAACTGTTAAGGCTCCATGGGTTGATGAGGAATTGAAAAACTGTATGGTTGAAAGAGATTGGGCAAAAGGAGTGGCTAATAAGTCTGGCTGCACATCTGGCTGGCTGATTTACTGCAAATTGAGAAATTATGTGACTAAACTTAACAAAAAGAAGAATAAATGGTATTATGAAGCCAAGATCAATGATATAAAGAATGATGGAAATTCAACTCCATCTTTCATTGAATCTGATGGCTTATTCATCACAAAACCATTTGATGTTGCCAATTATTTTAATGATTACTTCATTGGCACAGTGAGCAAACTTAGGCAGGAAATGCCAACAACGAACAGTGAGCCATCGTATTCATGAATAAAATAAAATAAACAAAATGAATGAAAAGCATTGTAAGTTTGAATTCTGTAAAGTTAGTGTGTGACAGGTGGAAAAATTATTGTTATCGATCAATAATGACAAACCTCCTGGCATTGACAATTTAGATGGAAGGCTACTGAGGATGGTAGCTGACTATGGCCACTCCTATCTGTCATATCGTTAATCTGAGTCTAGAGGAAGGTTTTTCCACAGGCCTGGAGGGAAGCCAAACTCATTCCGCTACCCAAGAGTGGTAAAGCGGCCTTTACTGGTTCTAACAGCAGACCAATCAGCTTGCTGCCAGCTCTTAGCAAACTGTTGGAAAAAATTGTATTGACCAAATACAATGCTATTTCTCTGTAAACAAATTGACAACAGACTTTCAGCATGCTTATAGAGAAGGGCACTCAACATGTATTGTACTGACACAAATAACTGATGATTGGTTGAAAGAAATTGATAATAAGAAGACTGTGGGAGCTGTACTGTTAGATTTCAGTGCAGCCTTTGATATTATTGACCATAACCTGTTATTTTTAATGCCTTTTCAACTTCTGCCATATCGTGGATTCAGAGCCATCTATCTAATAGAACTCAGAGCGTTTTATTTAATGGAAGCGTCTCTAATGTCAAACATGTAGGGTGTGGTGTACCGCAGGGCAGTTCTCTAGGCCCTCTACATTTTTATATTTTTACCAATGACATGCCACTGGCATTAAACAAAGCCTGTGTGTCCATGTATGCTGATGATTCAACCATATGTCTCAGCTACCACAGCTAATGAAGTCACTGAAACCCTTAACAAAGAGTTGCAGTCAGTTTTGGAATGAGTGGCCAGTAATAAACTGGCCTTGAACATCTCTAAAACTAAGAGCATTGTATTTGGTACAAATCATTGCTCTAGACCTCAGCTGAATCTGGTAATGCATGGTGTGGTTGTTGAACAAGTTGAGGAGACTAAATTACTTGGTGTAACCTTAGATTGTAAACTGTCATGTCAAAACATATAGATTAAATGGTTGTAAAGATGGGGAGAGGTCTGTCCGTAATGACGAGATGTTTTTTTGACACAGCACTCCACATAGCAAGTCCTGCAGGCTCTAGTTGTGTATTATCTTGATTCTTGTCCAGCCATGTGGTCAAGTGCTGCTAAGAAAGACCTAGTTAAGCTGCAGCTGGCCCAGATCAAAGCAGCACATCTTGCTCTTCATTGTAATCAGAAGGCTACTATACATACTAAGCATGCCAGTCTCTATTTGGCTAAGAATTGACGAGAGACTGACTGCATTACTTCTTCTTTTTATAAGAAACATATTGTGTTGAAAATTACAAATTGTTTATATAGTCAACTAATGCACAGCTCTGACACACACACTTACACTGCCAGACATGCCACCAGGGGTCTTTTCATAGTCTCCAAATCCAGAACAAATTCAAGAAAGTGTACAGTATTATATAGAGCCATTATTGCATTGAACTCCCTTCCATATCATATTGCTCAAATGAACAGCAAACCTGGTTTTAAAATGTTGTGTGTACGTATTGATATGTAGGCTATGTGTGCCGTTTTAAAATGTATATAGTTCTGTCCTTGAGCTGTTCTTGTCTATTAATGTTCTGTATTATGTAATGTTTCATGTTTTGTGTGGACCCCAGGAAGAGTAGCTGCGGCTTTCGCAACAGCTAATGGGGATCCAAATAAAATAAAATAAATAAATAAATATTGTAAAAAGAAATAACTAGCAGGTCTACTATGCTCAAGGAGCTAGAATTTGTCAGTCCACAATTCAGCTGTGGGAACATGGCATCTCTCAATACCAGACAACAGAAAGAGCTGGCCGGTACTATACGAGAGATTGTTCTTGAAGAGATTACCTCTGCCCTCGATTTACAATTAAAACCGGTAAATGAATCATTGGCAGTGATCACTGCTAAAGTGGATAGCTATCCGAAGTGAAAAGTCTGGAGAGGATAGCCAATGCGACAGACTTGGAAACAGCGCAAACTAGGTTGGAAGGGATAATCAAACTCCTAAAAGAGAAGATGTAATTAAATGTGCGGGTTACAGGACTTGAAACTGTTGTGGAAGCGGGCAACCCAACTTCCTTCATGAGCAATCTTTTCTATGAACTGTCTGGGCAGGAGAAGCTGGGTCCCATGCCACTGATTAACATTGCGCGTCGCACAGGTCCTCTCCAGAATGGATCTTGTGTATGATTGTACGGATCCACAGCTTTGCAGTCAAGCCGTGAATTGTTCGATTTGCAAACTAATCCAGGGGTCTGACCTACACTAGCAGTCAAAAATTTGGACACACCTACTCATTCAAGGCTTTTTCTATATTTTTACATTGTAGAATAATAGTGAAGACATCAAAACTATGAAATAACACATATGAAATCATAAAGTAACCAACAAAGTGTTAAATCAAAATATATTTTATATTTGAGATTCTTCAAATAGCCACCCTTTGCCTTGATGACAGCTTTGCACACACTTGGCATTCTCTCAACCAGGTTCATGAGATAGTCACCTGGAATGCATTTCAATTAACAGATGTGCATTCTTAAAAGTTAATTTGTGGAATTTCTTTCCTTCTTAATGATTTTGAGCCAATCAGTTGTGTTGTGACAAGGTAGGTGGGTATACAGAAGATAGCCCTATTTGGTAAAAGACCAAGTCCATATTATGTCAAGAACAGCTCAAATAAGCAATAGAAACAACAGTCCATCATTACTTTGGACACGAAGGTCAGTCAATACGGAACATTTCAAGAACTTTGAAAGTTTCTTCAAGTGCAGTGGCAAAAAACATCAAGCGCTATGATGAAACTGGCTCTCATGAGGACCGGTACAGGAATGGAAGACCCAGAGTTACCTCTGCTGCAAAGAATAAGTTCATTAGAGTTACCAGCCTCAGAAATTGCAGCCCAAATAAATGCTTCACAGAGTTCAAGTAACAGACACATCTCAACGTCAACTGTTCAGAGGAGACTGTGTGAATCAGGCCTTCATGGTTTAATTGCTGCAAATAAACCACTACTAAAGGACACCAATAAGAAGAAGAGACTTGCTTTGGCCAAGAAACATGAGCAATGGACATTAGTCCTTTGGTCTGGAATCCAAATTGGAGATTTTTGGTTCCAACCGCCGTGTCTTTGTGAGACGCGGTGTGGGTGAACGGATGATCTCTGCATGTGTATTTCCCACCGTAAAGCATGGAGGAGGTGGTGTTATGGTGTGGGGGTGCTTTGCTGGTGACACTGTCTGTGATTTATTTAGAATTCAAGGCACACTTAACCAGCATGGCTACCACAGCATTCTGCAGTGATACACCATCCAATCTGGTTTGGGCTTAGTGGGACTATCATTTGTTTTTCAACAGGACAATTACCCAACACACCTCCAGGCTGTGTAAGGGCTATTTTACCAAGAAGGAGAGTGATGGAGTGCTGCATCAGATGACCTGGCCTCCACAATCCCCCAACCTCCACCCAATTGAGATGGTTTGGGATGAGTCGGACCGCAGAGTGAAGGAAAAGCAGCCAACAAGTGCTCAGCATATGTGGGAACTCCTTCAAGACTGTTGGAAAAGCATTCCAGGCGAAGCTGGTTGAGAGAACGCCAATAGTGTGCAAAGCAGTCATCAAGGCAAAAGGTGGCTATTTGAAGAATCTGATTTGTTTAACACTTTTTTGCTTACTACATGATTCCATGTGTTATTTCATAGTTTTGATGTCTTCACTATTATTCTACAATGTAGAAAATAGTAAAAATAAAGAAAAACCCTTGAATGAGAATGTGTCCAAACTTTTGACTGGTACTGTATGTAGGGAAGTGGATCAGCATCTACCCAGACCTGTGTGCCGAACTGCTAAAACAGAGGGAGACCCACAAAGAGGTGAGATCCCAGCTACGCGAGCTAAACCTTCATCCACCCGACAAAACATATCTTTCCCTTCCAGAATACAACACACACATGTTCTACTGCCAAGGAAGCTAAAGACTTCTTCGATAAGCACATCTAGTCCAACACACAAAGTGACGAGCTGACAGATCTAGGCTAACCCCAATTCGGCTGGCTCAATATTCAGGTTTGCTATCCACACACAATCACGCTATGGCTGTGATGCTGCCATAGGACAACGATGAGGAAGCCCTCTCAATTGGGTAAAAGGAACACTATTTTTATTAATGCTGAACATTGGACTTCGTTGTTATTATATTGTCTATGTTCCAGGACATTTAGACATTGATGACTCCACACCAATTAATGAACAATGGATAATATATTGAAGTGCCATACAATGAAGTGCTATACAGACTGGGGCTGCTTCCTTGTGGGGCTACAGCACATTGCATCCCTATGGATTAAACTCCTTACGATAGATAGCCAGTCCCATATGGGCTTCCACACAATTCCTTTTTGCTTGTTTTTTTTTCTTTCTTCCTATGTTTAAGCTAATTTAGACCATATTGCTAATAAAAATGAGGATATTCTAGTTTTTCTTAGACGAAAGAAAAGCTCCCACCCAAAAAAAAAAAATGACCAATGGGTGTAGGTCCTGCTTTTTGTTTTATATCCATGGGCTTATTAACACTGAAGATAATAATTACATCATTAATAATCCTTATTTTTTATGGCAATGCTAGCTATTCACTCTTGGAATGTGAAAGGCCTAAACTCACCAATTAAACGTTCCCGCTGTCTTGATATCCTAGCAAGAAACCACATTGATATAGTAATGTTCCAAGAAATCCATCTGCTCCAAAAGGACATGCAAAAGGACAAACTGGCTGCTTTTTCATCAGCCCCAAACAAAGCTAAAGTTGTAATCATAATTAACTCAAAATCACCATCTTGGGTAAAGGCGAAGACCAAGAAGGTAGAATCACTTTCCTTAAATGTATCCATAATGAAAAGAAAAGTGCCTTTATTAATGTGTATGCTCCAAATTAATATGATTCATATTCAGGTTTTTTATTATTTGAACAGCATATTGTTAGAATTAACTGAATTCCAACTAGTTATTGGGACAGACATAAATGCCATTCTGGACATATCTAATAAGACCAACTACAATCCATAGGCAACCAAGGCTCTCCAACATATACTCTCTGATTACAACCTCATTGACGCCTGGCGAGCTCATAACCCTAAAGCAAAAGAGGACACTTTCTATTCAAACAGGCACAAAACATTCTCCCGAATTGATTTCGTACTATTATCTTCTTTAATCAAGAAAATAGAAATTCGACCTATGAGCATATCTGATCATCATGCCTATTACTGCCAGATAAACATTTCAGAGTCTCCTAAATGAGCCACAAAAAAGCGCTTTAATGTTTCCTTACTATAAAATTCTACTTTCTGTGAACAATTTGAAACTGAATTGAATAATTAATTATGATTCACAAAAATTCAGTCGATGATCCTTGGATTTTATGGGACCCCATTAAAAGGTTTAATTGAAAACAATGCAACTGCATTTGCATCTTGGCTGAATAAATCACAATTAAAGAAGATATCAGATTTGGAAAAGTTGCTAACGACATTAGAGCGTTCTCAACAAACACTTTTTTCAAACCAGGTAGCAACTCTTTTCAAAGTCAAGACAGAACTACATCTATTGATGAGACAGAGATGAGAATTTGCCATCCATTGAGTTAGACTCAACCATTACTTCCATGGTAACCAACCCAGTCGTCTACTGGCTAACGCGCTTCGCAGTCATGATCAATTAGCGGATATTGCAACTATTCAATCTGAATCAAGTTAAATACTATCTGAACCTAAATTAATTAACCAAAGATGATCCCATTTCTATAAAGAATTTACACCTCTGATTGTAAATCCACACCAAGCCAGATTGAGTCATTTTTTAAAAGAAATAAGAACTTCTCTCAACTGAGGAAGCTGGCTTGCTGGGAGCCCACATGTCTCTCCATTAACCTTAAAAGGGCATTGGATAACATGAATAAAGGAAAATCACCTGGTTGTGATGGTATTCCTCCTGAGGTCTATTTTAAAAAAGGTAAGGAGGACACCCAGTGCTCTCACTATCGCCCTCTATCTTTGATCAAATAAATTATGTCGTCCCATCTGGAAATTGGTACATCTGGACCAAAGCAAAGTTTGTTAAAAAACTATTATCCTCAGATACTCTCTGTCGTCTATTACATATCTTACATGCTTCATCAGAAACTAAAGCTCCTTGGGCAGTTCTATCTCTTGACATAGAAAAAGCTTTTGATAGACTAGAATGGTCATATCTTTGGTCAGTTTTGGAACATATGGGACTTTGCTCTAATTGTATTAATGTGATTATAATACTATATGCCAATCCCTCAGCCATAGTAATAACAGGCAATGCCTGCTATGTTCCGCTCAGAATAACTAGAAGTAGCAGGCAAGGTGATCCCATCTCACCTCTGCTATTTTTATTGTCTATGGAGCCCCTGGCCCAGGCAATTCGACAATCAAAAGAAATTAGACCAATATCTCTCAATTCTACAGATCATGTAATCTCATTATACGGCGATGATATCTTACTTTATCTAGACAATGTATTTCAATCCCTCCCAAAAGATCAGAAGATCATAGACAATTTCAGCTCTATCTCAAGTTATAAAATAAATCGAACCAAATCTGACCTACTGCCTCAAGACCCCGATGCAGGACTACATCTCTACTTATGGAATCCCAATCATATCCCATTTTAAATATTTGGGAATAGATATATTTCCTTCCTTAGATAAAACCATTGTCAAAAACTTTAAAGGGAAATGTCAAAAATGTTCAACTTCATATTTGTAATCTCCAGCACCATCCCAACATCAACATATGTGAAAATGGTGCGTTTCCATGTTTTGCAGTAAAAAAGATAGAGGAAGATACATTAAATGTTTCCATTGACATTATCAATCAATTACTAGATTTGTAGGCAATACCTACTCATAATTGGTTAAAATCACATAATGCACATTGGATGATGTCATTGGAAACACTTATCTTCCTCTATCTTTTTTACTACAAAACATGGAAATCTCAAACCAATTCAATTAGACCTCAGTAGATGGACTAATATCCCAGTTGCTTTAACCGGACGAATATCTGTTGTCAAAATGAATATATTGCCACGGCTGAATTTCTGTAGTTCTATGCTTCCCTTGTCTCCCCTTCTGGCTGTTGGGATTAAATCCATAGTGCGGTTTAAAAATGTATATGGCAAGGTAAGCGAGCCCGGATAAAATTAACAAACTTTCAAAGGGGGGAAGACGTAGGAGGACTATCTGTACCAAACTTTAAATTGTATTTCCAGGCACTAGCATTTCGTCCCATCCTAAATTGGTTTAGACATGATTCTTCCATCCCCTGGCTGAGTATAGAGATAAATATGGTGTCTCCTATTGCCCTGGAAGAGGTGGTCTTCCCTAATATATCAATCAAACAATCCAAACTACGCTTTGGTCCTATTATTGCTCACGCAATTTCTATTTGCCGCAAAATTTCTATACAATGTAACTGGGAATCAAAATGGCATGCCCATACTCCAATATTTCACAATAGCGCCTTGCGATGTGGAGGGCGGCCTTTTGCAACCCCCCAATGGTCCAAATGTGGAATTCGTACCCTTGCCGATATCATGTACAGTAATGGTTTGAGAACATTCCAAGACTTGAAAGACACATACACATTACCGGGCAAATCAATTTTTTTCTATATTTACAACTTAGGACAGCTTTATAAATAAATTATCTGGGCTCCCGAAAGGACTGATCTTAATAATATATAAACAACTTTGGAAAGCTCATATTCTGAGCTAGCCATTAAAAAAGTATGGTCCACAGATCTAATTGAATCTGAACAAACCTTTAACTGGAACAGAATGAGGAAAAATATGACCTTGGCATCCCGTAATCCGAACCATCAATTTATAACTGTTACGTTCCTTCACAGACTGTATTTAACACCACGTTTTAAGATGAGATTGGCCCCAACTCCCAACTGTTCACTGTGTCCCCTAAATCAGGTAGGCACATTCCTCCATATGATGTTCGAGTTCGCACTCCACACTGCCCTTTCCCACCTGGACAAAAGGAACACCTATGTGAGAATCCTGTTAATTGACTACAGCTCAGCGTTCAACACCAGTGCCCACAAAGCTCATCACTAAGCTAAGGACCCTGGGACTAAACACCTCCCTCTGCAACTGGATCCTGGAATTCCTGACGGGCCGCCCCCAGGTGGTAAGGGTAGGCAACAACACGTCTGCCACGCTGATCCTCAACACTGGGGCCCCTCAGGGGTGCGTGCTTAGTCCCCTCCTGTACTCCCTGTTCACCCACGACTGCGTGGCCAAACACGACTCCAACACCTTAATTAAGTTTGCTGACGACGCAACAGTGGTAGGCCTGATCACTGACAACGATGAGACAGCCTATAGGGAGGAGGTCAGAGACCTGGCAGTGTGGTGCCAGGACAACAACCTCTCCCTCAATGTGAGCAAGACAAAGGAGCTGATCGTGGACTACAGGAAAAGGCGGGCCAAACAGGCCCCCATTAACATTGACGGGGCTGTAGTGGAGCGGGTCGAGAGTTTCAAGTTCCTTGGTGTCCACATCACCAACAAACTATCATGGTCCAAACACACCAAGACAGTCGTGAAGAATGCATGACAACACCTTTTCCCCCTCAGGAAACTGAACAGATTTGGCATGGGTCCCCAGATCCTCAAAAAGTTATACAGATGTACCATCGAGAGCATCCTGACCGGTTGCATCACCGCCTAGTATGGCAACTGCTCTGCATCTGACCATAAGGCGCTACAAAGGGTAGTGCATACGGCCCAGTACATCACTGGTGCCAAGCTTCCTGCCATCCAGGACCTATATACTAGGCGGTCAGAGGAAAGCCAAAACAATTGTCAAAGACTCCAGTCACCCAAGTCATAGACTGTTCTCTCTGCTACCGCACAGCAAGCAGTACCGGAGCGCCAAGTCTAGGACCAAAAGGCTCCTTAACAGCTTCTACACCCAAGCCATAAGACTGCTGAACAATTAATAAAATGGCCACCCAGACTATTTACCTTGACACACCCCCTCCCCCCCCCATTTGTTTTTACACTGCTGCTACCCGCTGTCTATTATCTATGCATAGTCACTTTACCACTACCTGTACAAATTACCTCAACTAACCTGTACCCCCGCACATTGACTCAGTACCGGTACCCCCTGTATATAGCCTCGTTATTGTAATTTTATTGTGTTACTTTAGTTTAGTTGGTAAATATTTTCTTAAGTCTTTCTTTAACTGCATTGTTGGTTAAGGGCTTGTAAGTAAGCATTTCACGGTAAGGTCTACACCTGTTGTATTTGGCGCATGTGACAATTAAAGTTTGATTTGATTTGAGTGTCCTGCAGTTAAATGCTTCTGGAGCAAAGTTACACAATTAATTTCAAAGTGCATTATTAGGTACACCCATCTAGTACCATGTAGGACCCCCCTTTGGCTCCAGAACAGCCTGAATTCTTAGTGGCATGGAAACTTTGCTCAATTAGTATCAAGGGACCTAATGTGTGCTAGGAAAACATTCCCCACACCATTGCCCCACCACCACCAGCCTGTACCGTTGACACCAGGCAGGATGAAGCCATGGACTCATGCTGCTTAGGCCAAATCCTGACTCTGTCTTCAGCATGACGCAACAGGAACTTGGATTTGTCAGATCAGGCGACATTTTTCCACTCCTCAATTGTCCAGTGTTGGTGATTGCGTGCCCACTGGATGGAGACATGTTGGCTGGGTGGGGTTGGGGGAATGGGATGGGATGGGAGGTTGGGGGTGGAGGCACACAAAAAAGATATATATATTCCTGTTTATACTGAATTTATTATTTATTATTAAACTGTGTGTATTTCTTAGTTTTTATTTTATTTTGAGTGGCAGCGACATTTTTCCACTCCTCAATTGTCCAGTGTTGGTGATCGCGTGCCCACTGGATGGAGACATGTTGGCTGGGTGGGTTTGGGGGAATGGGATGGGAGGTTGGGGGTGGAGGCCCCCACATAATTTTTTTCTATTCCTGTTTATACTGAATTTAGTATTTATTATTAAACTATGTGTATTTCTTAGTTTTTATTTTGAGTGGCAGCCTATGGGTACAGGTTTTATAAATGGATAATGTGAAATGGATAACATACCTGTAACCTCCAAACAAAAAAATAACAAAACAAATACAAATTTGGTCTCCAAAAAATATGTTCCTCATACCCTCCTCTTTCTTTCTCTCCAGTCGCTCCAGTCTGAACATGCGTGTGGATGAACCCGCGCGCCTCAACTGCCAGAGCGGCAGGATTACCACTGCAATCATCAGCATTCCGACGCCCCCAGCGACCACTCCTGTGGGCGACGCCTACCCTCCACCCCCTGGCCCCGCCCACCCTCCACCCCCTTTTTTTTTTGGTAGGTCGGTTTCCCTCCCTTTGCTTTCCTCTGGGCTCTAATTGTAGATATTCAACAGACCTTTTATGTAAACTTGCTTCATTCTCCGACACCAAGACCAAAAAGGTTGTATTTAAACTCAAACTACGTCTAACTAAAAGCACAAGGTGTTTGCTGAGAATTTCTGACAGAGATCTGTCCAGAGCCTGGGTTATATTGTGAATATTGTTAATAGAATATTTTGTAATATTTGCCCATTGTTTGGCAGAGCCAGTGAAACTGTCCTCTCTCTCTCTCTCTCTCTTTCTCTCTCGTTGTCGTCCTGTTGTATCCTTCCCTCCGTTCTGTGTGAACAACAATATGCTTTTGGTAGTTGTTTTTAGTCGTCAATGTTTTCTCCCCAAACTCAGCTGGCATTTTTCAAAGTTGTTGGGTGTCTGTAATCTTCTATGTGGATAGAAACTTGGTGTTTGTACTTTTTCTGTCGCTTTCCATGTTTTTCCCCTGAGACATTCTCGGTCTTAAGATGTTTTAAATTTTTCTGGAGAACTTGAACCTGGGACATCTGTTGTCATGGTGACCACAGAGGCAGGGAGGACTGGACCTAAACCAACCTTTCCATCTAACACTAGCCCTTTATCTTCTGGGTTACAGGGTCTGACATGTCTCTTTACCAGAGACAAGAGTTGGGCTCAGTTCCACTTCAATTCAGTCTATTCAGACTGAATTCAGACCCCAACCCTTCCAGAGATACAGACACATAAAGGGGCAATGCAGAGTAGATCTATGGCATCTATCTACGACATGACACAGGACCTGTGAACCAACCAAACCAAAAGGGTTCAACTATGTTTGATCAGGAAGTTAATGGTATTGTTTATTTAGTGTATGTGCTGTATTTGTAAGCACAGGTATTGCTACTTTAGAACTCAATTATGTATTCCGTGACCATAGCTCCTAGGATCTAGTATAGACCCAGTCGGTATTAGATAGAACGTCGTAAACCTGCCCGCCTGTGGGGAAAACAACTTGTGGTTACCTACAGTGCATTCGGAAAGTATTCAGACCCCTTCACTTTTTCCACATTTTGTTACGTTACAGCCTTATTCTAAAATTGATTAAATAAATAAAATGTCCTCAATCTACACACAATACCCCATAACGACAAAGTGAAACCAGGTTTTTCAAAATGTTTACAAACGTATTCAAAATAAAAAACAGAAATACCTTATTTACATAAGTATTCAGACCCTTTACTTTGACACTCGAAATTGAGCTCAGGTGTATCCTGTTTCCATTGATCATCCTTGAGATGTTTTTACAACTTGATTGGAGTCCACCTGTGGTAAATTCAATTGATTGAACATGATTTGGAAAGGCACATACCTGTCTATATATGGTCCCACAGTTGACAGTGCATGTCAGAGCAAAAACCAAGCCATGGAATTGTCCGTAGAGCTCCGAGACAGCATTGTGTCGAGGCACAGATCTGGGGAAGGGTACCAAAACATTTCTGCAGCATTGAAGGTCCCCAAGAACACAGTGGCCTCCATCATTCTTAAATAGAATAAGTTTGGAACCACCAAGACTCTTCCTAGAGTGAGCGACCGGGGCAAAATTGAGCAATCGGGGGAGAAGGGCCTTGGTCAGGGAGGTGACTGAGAACCCGATGGTCACTCTGACAGAGCTCCAGAGTTCCTCTGTGGAGATGGGAGAACCTTACATAAGGACAACCATCTCTGCAGCACTCCACCAAATCAGGCCTTTATGGTAGAGTGGCCAGACGGAAGCCACTACTCAGTAAAAAGGCACATGACAGCCCGCTTGGAGTTTGCCAAAAGGCACCTAAAGACTCTCAGATCATGAGAAACATGATTCTCTGGTCTGATGAAACCAAGATTGAACTTTTTGGCCTGAATGTCAAGCGTCATGTCTGGAGGAAACCTGGCACCATCCCTACGGTGAAGCATGGAGGAGGCAGCATCATGCTGTGGGGATGTTTTTCAGCGGCAGGGACTGGGAGACTAGTCAAGATCGAGGGAAAGATGAACGGAGCAAAGTACAGAGAGATCCTTGATGAAAACCTGCTCCAGAGCGCTCAGGACCTCAGACTGGGGCGAAGGTTCACCTTCCAACAGGACAGCGACCCTAAGCACACAGCCAAGACAACACAGGAGTGGCTTCGGGACAAGTCTCAATGTCCTTGAGTGGCACAGCCAGAACCCGGACTTGAACCCGATCGAACATCTCTGGAGAGACCTGAAAATAGCTGTGCAGCGACGCTCCCCATCCAACCTGAAAGAGCTTGAGAGGATCTGCAGAGAAGAATGGGAGAAACTCCCCAAATACAGGTGTGCCAAGCTTGTAGCGTCATACGCAAGAAGACTTGAGGCTGTAATCTCTGCCAAAGGTGCTTCAACAAAGTACTGAGTAAATGGTCTGAATACTTATGTAAATGTGGTATTCAAGTTTTTTATTTTTTATAAATTTGCTAAAAACTCTAAAAACCTGTTTTTGCTTTGTCATTATGGGGTATTGTGTGTAGATTAATGAGGGGGAAAAACTATTTAATCAATTTTAGAATAAGGCTGTAATGTAACAAAACGTGGACAAAGTCAAGGGGTCTGAATACTTTCCAAATGCACTGTAGGTTATTCCATTGGCTCACAGCAAACACTTGACCTTTTTCAAACGCAATTTTCTTGTTGTCTGCTTGTTTTAGTCAATTACAAAACTACATTTAAGAGAAGTACAATATGTCTAAAGATTACTTTTCAACATTGCCTGCTCCCTAGCGTTCTCATTACGTATTATTGTAGGGCTTCCCTCATGCCCCATTTCATGACGATGCTAGCAGCCACGTGAGTGATTGCTAGCTAGCTACCGACCGGAACATTAACCTAGCCAAGACCAACAACACAACCAAATGGACTATACAGCTACAAGTAGTGAGTGGAGTTACAAACGGATGCTACTAAACAAGTTAAATGTCTTACCTGTGATTAAATGTTTTCCACACACAGATACGTGTAGCCTACTTGGATACCGTGTCCCCACATTTCCCACATCGAATAGCCTGAAGCCACAGGGCTCTTCTCGCAGGCTCTATCTCCTTATGGGGGAGCATTACGAACCATAGGTTGGGATTTTTTACCTAGCTACATGTACATTGAACAACACAGCAGCTTTTCAGCATGTTTTGTTATTTCGGTATAACAAAAATGTCACAACAAAGTTGCCAATTTTACAATGGGGGTCAATAGGAAAGAATGTTGGTTTTCCCCAATTTGTGGGCCTGGTCGAGGGGAATTCCGACTATGACTATTAGTGTATTGCGTAATACACTGTCAGACGTTCTGTCACAGAGCAAACATTGGAAAACAAGCACAGACAGGCAGGCACTTTTCCGAAGTGAATTACATCTTACTCACAGTTTCCTGTCTGGTTGTAACACTATTTGAATTAGATTGACAGAAAAGCGGTCTACAACAGCGGTCAGTAAAAGTAGGTTCCCCATTATTGAGTTGAAATAGAAAGGTGTTATCACAAGTCCTGCATACCATGACTTAAATCAAATAAAATGGCTGACGTTGCAGTGTAGCCTACCATGACACTGTAGGGGGGTAGTGATCAAACACACAATACTCCCCTAAAAAGAGTCAAATGATTGTTATCTTTTCCCAAAGGATTAATGCGGAGGTCTGTTACATGTGTCGGTCCTCTCTCGCCTCATTTTTCTTTTCCTGTTCCTTAGCCTACTTGTCTTTTCTTCGGCTCAGTCTCTCTTTGCATTCCCCTCCCTGACTCCTGTCGTTGTTGACACTAATGCTGTGCGTATCCTGTCAGTCGTTGGTTATTATTTATGACCTTGTCTTGTGTCCCGGCTGTGAAACGCCTGATAAAAACATCGATATCTGCCAAAACCACCTCTGACTCTGTCTTTTTGTCATCAACTAACAGACCTTGGGGGTGGCGGGGTGTAGTGTGTGTGTATGATAGTTGTAAGTAGCTTTTCTTCATTCACTAATTGCAATTTCACACATGCTGATGACAGTAAGAACAGATGCTTAACAGTCATAGCCCTCATAAAGGCATCAATACGGCACATACTGTACAATCCCATTAGCTATTGTATATTCAATTCATACAGTGCATTCGGAAAGTAATCAGACCCCTTGACTTTTTCCACATTTTGTTACGTTACAGCCTTATTCTAAAATTGATTAAATTATTTATTTTCCTTATCAATCTACACACAATACCCCATAATAACAAAGTGAAAACTGGTTTTTAGAAATGTTTGCAAATGTATTAAAAAAAATAATTTAAAAAAAATAAGTATTCAGACCCTTTGCTATGAGACTCGAAATTGAGCTCGGGTGCATCCTGTTTCCATTGATCATCCTTGAGATGTTTCTACAACTTGATTGGAGTCTATCTGTGGTCAATTCAATTGATTGGACATGATTTCGAAAGGCACATACCTGTCTATATAAGGTCCCACAATTGACAGTGCATGTCAGAGCAAAAACCAAGCCATGAGGTGGAAGGAATTGTCCGTAGAGCTCAGAGACAGGATTGTGTCAAGGCACAGATCTGGGGAAGGGTACCAAAACATGTATTCAGCATTGAAGGTCCCCAAGAACACAGTGGCCTCCATCATTCTTAAATGGAAAAAGTTTGGAACCACCAAGACTCTTCCTAGAGCTGGCCACCCGGCCAAACTGAGCAATCGGGGGAGAAGGGCCTTGGTCAGGGAGGTGACCAACAACCCGATGGTCACTCTGACAGAGCTCCAGAATTCCTCTGTGGAGATGGGAGAACCTTCCAGAAGGACAACCATCTCTGCAGCACTATGCCAATCAGGCCTTTATGGTAGAGTGGCCAGAAGGAAGCCACTACTCAGTAAAAGGCACATGACAGCACGCTTGGAGTTTGCCAAAAGGCATCTAAAGGACTCTCAGACCATGAGAAACAAGATTCTCTGGTCTGATGAAACCAAGATTGAACTCTTTGGCCTGAATGCCAAGCGTCACGTCTGGAGGAAACCTGGCACCATCCCTACGGTGAAGCATGGTGGAGGCAGCATCATGCTGTGGGGATGTTTTTCAGCGGCAGGGCCTGGGAGACTAGTCAGGATCGAGAGAAAGATGAACGGAGCAAAGTACAGAGAAATCCTTAATGAAAACCTGCTCCAGAGCGCTCAGGACCTCAGACTGGGGTGAAGGTTCACCTTCCAACAGGACAATGACCCTAAGCACACAGCCAAGACAACGCAGGAGTGGCTTCAGGACAAGCCTCTGAATGTCCTTGAGTGGCCCAGCCAGTGCCAGGACTTGAACCCGATCGAACATCTCTGGAGAGACCTTAAAATAGCTGTGCAGCAACGCTCCCCATCTAACCTGACAGAGCTTGAGAGGATCTGCAGAGAAGAATGGGAGAAACTCCCCAAATACAGGTGTGCCAAGCATGTAGCTTCATACACAAGAAGACTAGAGGCTGTAATCGCTGACAAAGGTGCTTCAACAAAGTACTGAGTAAAGGGTCTGAATACTTATGTAAATGTGATATTTCAGTTTTATTTTTTTAATATACATTTGCAAAAATGTCTAAAAGCCAGTTTTTGATTTGTCATTATGGGGTATTGTGTGTAGATTGATGAGGGAAAAAAACAATTTGATCCATTTTAGAATAAGGCTGTAACGTAATAAAATGTGGAAAACGTCAAGGGGTCTGAATACTTTCCGAATGCACTGTACATCTACACATGTGGAAAGGGCTACCAGCCTGGCTAGCATGTTTTAATATCTACTTGACTAAACTCAGGTAAAGACCCTAAAAGTGAGATGTTATTAGTTCATTTACCCATGATGATAGACTTCTCAATTGTATGAAATTATACTGTGCTGACAGGGCACTGTAATTGAATCCCCTGCAGACCTGCCTTTAGTTCTGTCCAGGTTTCCCAGTTCTCAGTCCTCCCAGTCCTGGGTCTGGATTGGTTCCTCAGCCCCTGCAGTGGAGTGAGGAGAGCAGCTTGCTGAACTCAGAGCGGAAATGTCTGGTGACCATGGTGTAGATGAGGGGGTCCACAGCAACAGGGACACAGGTCAGGACCATGGCTCAGGTCTCCAGCTCCCTCAGGACCCAGCTCTGCTGGAGAAAACAGGAAAGGGAGGGGGTGCAGGGGCAGAGGCAGAGGGAGAGACGAGGGAAGAGGAGGAAAACAGGGAGAGGGAGGAGGGAGGGGGGCAGAGGGAGAGAGGGGAGAGGAGAGGGGATGAAAGAGTAGGCTACAAAATTAAACATTGTAAAAGTTGTAAATAAATACACTGCTCAAAAAAATAAAGGGAACACTAAAATAACACATCCTAGATCTGAATGAATGAAATAATCTTATTAAATACTTTCTTCTTTACATAGTTGAATGTGCTGACAACAAAATCACACAAGAATTATCAATGGAAATCAAATGTATCAACCCATGGAGGTCTGGATTTGGAGTCACCCTCAAAATTAAAGTGGAAAACCACACTACAGGCTGATCCAACTTTGATGTAATGTCCTTAAAACAAGTCAAAATGAGGCTCAGTAGTGTGTGTGGCCTCCACGTGCCTGTATGACCTCCCTACAACGCCTGGGCATGCTCCTGATGAGGTGGCGGATAGTCTCCTGAGGGATCTCCTCCCAGACCTGGACTAAAGCATCCGCCAACTCCTGGACAGTCTGTGGTGCAACGTGGCTTTGGTGGATGGAGCGAGACATGATGTCCCAGATGTGCTCAATTGGATTCAGGTCTGGGGAACGGGCGGGCCAGTCCATAGCATCAATGCCTTCCTCTTGCAGGAACTGCTGACACACTCCAGCCACATGAGGTCTAGCATTGTCTTGCATTAGGAGGAACACAGGGCCAACCGCACCAGCATATGGTCTCACAAGGGGTCTGAGGATCTCATCTCGGTACCTAATGGCAGTCAGGCTACCTCTGGCGAGCACATGGAGGGCTGTGCGGCCCCCCAAAGAAATGCCACCCCACACCATGACTGACCCACCGCCAAACCGGTCATGCTGGAGGATATTGCAGGCAGCAGAACGTTCTCCACGGTGTCTCCAGACTCTGTCATGTCTGTCACAGGTGCTCAGTGTGAACCTGCTTTCATCTGTGAAGAGCACAGGGCGCCAGTGGCGAATTCGCCAATCTTGGTGTTCTCTGGCAAATGCCAAACGTCCTGCACGGTGTTGGGCTGTAAGCACAACCCCCACCTGTGGACGTTGGGCCCTCATACCACCCTCATGGAGTCTGTTTCTGACCGTTTGAGCAGACACATGCACATTTGTGGCCTGCTGGAGGTCATTTTGCAGGGCTCTGGCAGTGCTCCTCCTGCTCCTCCTTGCACAAAGGCGGAGGTAGCAGTCCTGCTGCTGGGTTGTTGCCCTCCTACGGCCTCCTCCATGTCTCCTGATGTACTGGCCTGTCTCCTGGTAGCGCCTCCATGCTCTGGACACTACGCTGACAGACACAGCAAACCTTCTTGCCACAGCTCGCATTGATGTGCCGTCCTGGATGAGCTGCACTACCTGAGCCACTTGTGTGGGTTGTAGACTCCGTCTCATGCTACCACTAGAGTGAAAGCACCGCCAGCATTCAAAAGTGACCAAAACATCAGCCAGGAAGCATAGGAACTGAGAAGTGGTCTGTGGTCACCACCTGCAAAACCAGTCCTTTATTGGGGGTGTCTTGCTAATTGCCTATAATTTCCACCTGTTGTCTATTCCATTTGCACAACAGCATGTGACATTTATTGTCAATCAGTGTTGCTTCCTAAGTGGACAGTTTGATTTCACAGAAATGTGATTGACTTGGAGTTACATTGTGTTGTTTAAGTGTTCCCTTAATTTTTTTGAGCAGTGTATAAAAGCTGTAAAGACAAATTTTCTGATTCATGATATAGCCTACTCACTGAGTCTCTGCCCCTCGTCACGATGACGTGTATTAGCAGAATCACAACCATGGGCATCCAGAAGAGAGTGAAGGTGATGACGATGTACCCGAAGCACTTAGCCAGTTTCCCCTCCGTCCTCTTCTGTCCCCTCTCCCTAGCGGTGGGGGTGAGGAGACACACGGCCCCCACTATCTCCTGAGCTTTCTCCAACACAGGGTTGCTGACTCAGACACTGTGATCACTGTGCACCGGGTGAGTTATAGAATCCGCGACGCTCCAGCCGCGGGTAAGGATCTGAACGTGTGCCCCGGTGCTATCCGTGGTGCTGAAATAAGAGTTCTGACAACTCCAATGTGCCTCGACACAGCTGAATCCTGCGGTCGAAAACTTTGTTACCGTGTTGCCTGACTACTTTAATTATCCGCACCTAGTGAATAACTATTAAAGTTAGGCTGCAGCCCCACACTGGAACCAAAACATACGTGCAAAACAGGTCCGTGTTCGCCTACGTGACGATGGCACATCATATCCAAGATGGCATAGCAGTGCGGTCGTGTTTTCTGTAGTGTCCTCATGTAAATAGCCTGTTTTTTTTTTTTGTTTTTTTTTTTCGTATATATTTCTGAATCTCACTTTCCATCCTTTAACTAAATATACTTTCCTGCAACCCGCCTCACCCAATGTGGAACGGATTCCATTATTTCTTCATACATTTTTATCCAGAACCTCTGGCTGAAACTAGCCAGCTAGCCAGCTAACTAGCTACTTGCTATTAGCCACCGTTAGCGGTTTTCACCATTGTCCGTGGCCGTGGCCTGCACTACCTACCAGCCAGCTCTAGCCTGGACAATTATCGGCCAGTCTGCACAGTCTGCACATCGCGCTATCGAGCCAGAGCATATCGGATTTTCTGCCGGAATCACTGAATCACTGGACCTTAACACCGGATCATCGCAACTAGCTAGCTGCAACTGAATGGCTGTTGTCGTTGTTGGCTAATCACCACTGTCCTGAAGCTAACCCCAGTTAGCCTTGAGCTAGCCTCGAGCCAGGCCCATCTCCCGGCTATCTACCTCTCTGTCAACCGGACGGGAACTCCTAGTGTTGACACGGAGCCCCGCCGATCCATCACGACTGGTCTGCCGACGTAATCGTCTGATGTGGTTTCAACAGGCTTCCTGTTGTTAGGAAAGCAAAGGCTAACTTTTTCAAACAGAAATTTGCATCCTGTAGCACTAACTCCAAAAAGTTATGGGACACTGTAAAGTCCATGGAGAATAAGAGCACCTCCTCCCAGCTGCCCACTGCACTGAGGCTAGGAAACACTGTCAGTACCGATAAATTTCGACAAGCTCTGGTTTCCGAGCTGGTCATGGGTGTACCTCAGCCACGCTCAAGGTCCTAAATGATATAATAACCGCGATCGATAAAAGACAGTACTGTGCAGCCGTCTTCATTGACCTGGCCAAGGCTTTTGACTCTGTCAATCACCGCATTCTTATTGGCAGACTAAATAGCCTTGGTTTCTCAAATGACTGCCTCGCCTGGTTCACCAACTACTTCTCAGATAAAGTTCAATGTGTCAAATCGGAGGGCCTGTTGTCTGGACCTCTGGCAGTCTATGGGGGTGCCACAGGGTTCAATTCTCGGGCAGACTCTATTCTCTGTGTATGTCAATGATGTCGCTCTTACTGCTGGTGACTCTCAGATCCACCTCTACGCAGACGACACCATTTTGTATACATCTGGCCCTTCATTGGACAATGTGTTAACAAACCTCCAAACGAGCTTCAATGCCATACAACACTCCTTCCGTGGCCTCCAACTGCTCTTAAGCGCTAGTAAAACTAAATGCATGCTCTTCAATCGAACGCTGCTTGCACCTCCCTGCCCGACTAGAATCACTACTCTCGGTGGCTCGGACTTAGAATATGTGGACAACTACAAATACCTAGGTGTCTGGTTAGACTGTAAACTCTCCTTCCAGACTCACATTAAGCATCTCCCCATATACTACCCACCATTGTGACCTGTACGCTCTCGTTGGCTGGCCCTCACTACATAATCGTCGCCAAACCCACTGGCTCCAGGTCATCTATACAGTGAGGGAAAAAAGTATTTGATCCCCTGCTGATTTTGTACGTTTGCCCACTGACAAAGAAATGATCAGTCTATAATTTTAATGGTAGGTTTATTTGAACAGTGAGAAACAGAATAACAACAAAAGAATCCAGAAAAACACATGTCAGAAATGTTATAAATTTATTTGCATTTTAATGAGGGAAATAAGTATTTGACCCCATCTCAATCAGAAAGATTTCTGGCTCCCAGGTGACTTTTATACAGGTAACGAGCTGAGATTAGGAGCACACTCTTAAAGGGAGTGCTCCTAATCTCAGTTTGTTACCTGTATAAAAGACACCTGTCCACAGAAGCAATCAGTCAATCAGATTCCAAACTCTCCACCATGGCTAAGACCAAAGAGCTCTCCAAGGATGTCAGGGACAAGATTGTAGACCTACACAAGGCTGGAATGGGCTACAAGACCATCGCCAAGCAGCTTGGTGAGAAGGTGACAACAGTTGGTGCAATTATTCGCAAATGGAAGAAACACAAAATAACTGTCAATCTCCCTCGGCCTGGGGCTCCATGCAAGATCTCACCTCGTGGAGTTGCAATGATCATGAGAATGGTGAGGAATCAGCCCAGAACTACACGGGAGGATCTTGTCAATGATCTCAAGGCAGCTGGGACCATAGTCACCAAGAAAACAATTGGTAACACACTACGCCGTGAAGGACTGAAATCCTGCAGCGCCCGCAAGGTCCCCCTGCTCAAGAAAGCACATATACAGGGCCATCTGAAGTTTGCCAATGAACATCTGAATTATTCAGAGGAGAACTGGGTGGAAGTGTTGTGGTCAGATGAGACCAAAATGGAGCTCTTTGGCATCAACTCAACTCGCCGTGTTTGGAGGAGGAGGAATGCTGCCTATGACCCGAAGAACACCATCACCACCGTCAAACATGGAGGTGGAAACATTATGCTTTGGGGGTGTTTTTCTGCTAAGGGGACAGGACAACTTCACTGCATCAAAGGGATGATGGACGGGGCCATGTACCGTCAAATCTTGGGTGAGAACCTCCTTCCCTCAGCCAGGGCATTGAAAATGGGTCGTGGATGGGTATTACAGCATGACAATGACCCAAAACACACGGCCAAGGCAACAAAGGAGTGGCTCAAGAAGAAGCACATTAAGGTCCTGGAGTGGCCTAGCCAGTCTCCAGACATTAATCCCATAGAAAATCTGTGGAGGGAGCTGAAGGTTCGAGTTGCCAAACGTCAGCCTCGAAACCTTAATGACTTGGAGAAGATCTGCAAAGAGGAGTGGGACAAAATCCCTCCTGAGATGTGTGCAAACCTGGTGGCTAACTACAAGAAATGTCTGACCTCTGTGATTGCCAACAAGGGTTTTGCCACCAAGTACTAAGTCATGTTTTGCAGAGGGGTCAAATACTTATTTCCCTCAATTCATAACATTCATGACATGCGTTTTTCTGGATTTTTTTGTTGTTATTCTGTCTCTCACTGTTCAAATAAACCTACCATTAAAATTATAGACTGATCATGTCTTTGTCAGTGGGCAAACGTACAAAATCAGCAGGGGATCAAATACTTTTTTCCCTCACTGTAAATCCCTTCTAGGCAAATCCCCACCTTATCTTAGCTCATTGGTCACCATAGCAACACCCACCAGTAGTATGCGTTCCTGCAGGTATCTCTCACTGGTCATACCCAAAGCCAACACCTCCTTTGGTCGCCATTCCTTCCAGTTCTCTGCCGCAAATGACTGGAACGAACTGCAAAAATCTCTGAAGCTGGAGACACTTATCTCCCTCACTATCTTTAAGCATCAGTTGTCAGAGCAGCTTACCGATCACTGCACCTGTACACAGCCCATCTGTAATTAGCCCACCCAACTACCTCATCCCCATATTGTTATTTACATTGTTATTTATTTTGCTCATTTGCACCCCAGTATTTCTATTTGCACAACATCTTCTGCACATCTATCACTCCAGTGTTAATACTAAATTATAATTGTAATTATTTTTGCACTATGGCCTATTTATTGCCTTACCTCCATAACTTACTACATTTGCACACACTGTATATAGATTTTCTATTGTGTTATTGACTGTACGTTTTGTTTATTCCATATGTAACTCTATGTTGTTGTTTTTTCCGCACTGCTTTGCTTTATCTTGGCCAGGTCGCAGTTGTAAATGAGAACTTGTCCTCAACTGGCTTACCTGGTTAAATAAAAGTGAAATAAATAAATAAAAATAAAACAGATCGTGTCTGGCCAGAGCCACCGAAAGGATGGCTAGAAGTAGCCCGAAAGCCCAGATGGAGAGGATCCAAACCCGAATCCTGGCCTTAGTCTTCTCGTTGTGAAATGGGAAAGCGATGGCCTGGAACCGTTCCATGCTGATGCTGAGCAGCTGAGGGCATGCCATAGGTGAACTGCTGCAGGGAGCACAGCAGGACGGACAGCAACACCTCCTCTAACCCCCCTCCAGTAGCACAGACAGCAGAAAGAGGGCATTTCAACAGGTCGTTGGCAGCCAGGTTTACCAGCAGCGCGTTGTTGGCAGTCTGCACAGTCAGTCCTGTACATCACCCAGCACACCAACAGGTTCCCCAGCAGTCCCAGGAGAAAAGTCAGGCTCAACACCAGACAGTTGAACATGAGGAACCTCATGAAGCTGGTTGAGAGAATGCCAAGAGTGTCCAAAGCTGTCATCAAGGCAAAGAGTGGCTATTTGAAGAATCTCAAATATAAAATATATTTGGATTCGTTTAACACTTTTTTGGTTACTACATCATTCCATGTGTCAATTCATCGTTTTGATGTCTTCACTATTATTCTACAATGTAAAAAATAGTAAAAATAAAGAAAAACCCTTGAATGAGTAGGTGTTCTAAAACCGGTAGTGTATATATTTTTCTTAATCAGAATTGGTCTGCCTGTGTAAACGCAACCCATGTTCTCCTCCGAGTTTCTAGAATCAGATGGAGTAAAAATGACAAGGGGCATCAAATAAGGTCTGAAAGGAGGCATATTGAACAAAGGTATCTTTATTACAAAAGTACATACATAAACATGTACACCAAGTAGGCATAATAATAATGCATGTAGTACATTTATTTATCATGCAATAATATTAGCATAAGTCCACTATTTTACATTCGAAATTAACACATGTACAGCAAAATAACATTGTTAAGTGGAAATCAGTGATTGCCTTAAAATAACTGAAGAAATTATTAATGTCTGTTCACCATTTGCTGCTCCAACAAAGAGATCTTTAACGTTTTAACCATCTTTAACTTTTCAAAACTTTGTGTTTGTTTCACTGATAACAGCAGACATTAAGTGGACAGAATAGCTCATGTCTTTGGCAGAAGTTTAACTCAGTTTCTCTGGTCTAAGTGTGAAGCCCTGCGTTAGTGTTTTAACAGTTCTTCCATGTACACAGAGTTCATACGGTAGGCAGCCATCCAGCTGGAGGCCATACTGTGGTAGCCATGGTAACCCTGGTGGTGAGAGGGGGGCATGGAGGCGTAGTAATCCTCCCAAGCTCTGTAGTAGGCCCTCCAGTAGCCCTCATAACCCTCTCCATTCTCCTCCTCCACTACCTCACTCCCTCCATCCCTCTTCCTGTCACTCCCTCGATTCTCAGGCACCTTCCTCCAGCTCTCCTCTAAAATATCTCTCTCCTTCTCCCTTTTGACTTTCTTCGCCGTCTCCCCCCTCCACTGCTGTGCTGCAGCCTCTCTGCCCTTTGCCATCCCCAATGAAGGTTCACCCTCCCCGGGGTTTGTACTCACAGCTCTTCCCTCTGGTCTGGGGAATCTGTGGTGGCTGGGCTGGGGTACAGATGGTGAGTTGGGATGGCTTCTAGGTGGCGCAAACTTTGGTTTCCTGGCCAAATCCACGACTGTGGATTGCTGTGCAGATTGAGTTTGAATCGGCATGATTGGTTTGTGTTCAGCTGCTCTGGACTGATCTGCGGAGCTCTGCGTCGACTCGTCAGCCTGCCGGTCTTCCTCCATGTCCGAGTCAGAGCTGGACCCATCAGAGGTCGACTCCAAAGTTGAGGGGTCAGAGTTCGCCTTTAGAGGCGGCTGTGTGCGTGTTGGTGGACGCTCTCCGTTCCGTGTCATGTGTGTGTGTGTGAGCGGCACATAGTCATTCTGGAGTGTGTGAGACTCCTCGTAGCTGTGCTGACCGTTAAATCCCTCGCCGTCGTCTCCGTGACCTCTGAACTGTCGGATGACCTCTACCGTCCTCCCCAGCCCCTCCCTGATGAAGCTCTGGAAGTCCAGCTCTGCCTCCTGGAAGGTCATGATCCCTGACCTTTGACTCTTGAAGGCGCTGAGCGGAGGGATCTTGGGCAGGGCATCCTGTTGCTCTTTACGGGAGAGAGCTAGGGAGGCCCCAGGGCCTACTGAAGCCCTGGGAGCGGGTAGGAGGACATCCAGGGCAGGGGACACATTTTTGGGCTTCGGCCCAGCCTTAGCCCCAGGCCTGGCTGTGTGCTGGCTCTTACCTGGTCGGCTGGGTTCAGTTCTCTCTGGGTAGACAGGGCTGGGGTCCTGATCCTGGTCCTGTTCCCTGGAGGATTTAGGGGCTGGGGATTCGGTCTTAGCCCGTCTCCTTTTCTCTGTCTTGGGGAACACCTGGGAGTTAGTCCCTTGTGTCAGGGCCTCAACAGTGATGTCCCAGTCACAGGGCTCCTGCATCAGCCCTGGCTCTATGGGGTCTGGAGGAGAGATGTTGGGGTTAGGAGATTGATCACAATAACACAGCAACACAACACACATGCTCCATTTATAAAAATAACCCACAATCTGATCTAAATGACTGAAAACACAACTAAGGTCACAAAGATGTCACAAGGACATCTAGATCTTACCTGGTAGAGCGCAAAGAATCAGGTTGCACTTCTGAGCGATGGCCATCATCTTGTTCTCCTCCTCGCCATGGCAACAGTAGGTCACCGCCAGCCCGTGTGTACCTGGGACAAAAGAGAAAACACTCAGTATGAGGTCCCATGAAGCTAGCAGGTGTGTGTGTAAGAGGGGAAAACAAAGAAGAGTTCTGACAACAGAAAGATGCCACTCCAGCCAGCCAGAGAGTTTGTAGTCACCTAGAGGGTTCTGTCTATCACCTCCACAAACACGGCTGAGTGATTAACCAGCCTGTTGACCTTGGGGCCAATCTAAAGACTGAGTGCTACAGACACTAGGAACAGGCCGATGTCCTAGCCCTGTGATTGGGATGTAATAATAATAATAATATGCCATTTAGCAGACGCTTTTATCCAAAGTGACTTACAGTCATGCGTGCATACATTTTTGTGTATGTAATGGCTGTGTTGACGGGCAGAACTCACCAAAGCGTCCGGCTCGTCCTATACGGTGCATGTAGGTCTCCCAGTCTTGAGGAACATCCAGGTTGATCACCAGATTCACCTTCTCAGCATCTATACCCCTGGAGGTCTGGGAGAGAAGAGGATGGAGATGGGGGAAGCTGCTTTTAGCGAGTGATACAGAAATGTTCTGTTCTTGAGGATATTTGTGAGGTTAGGAGAGCCCTTTGTGAGGTTATTGTGGAGATGAGGTAGGTGTGATCTGAGGTAGCTGAAACACTCACCAGGTCAGTAGAGATGAGTACTCTACACTGGTACTGCTTCAGTTTAGACATGGCCTCCATTCGCTGGTCCTGACTCAGACTACCTACACACACATTACAGCATATTACATCTGATTTCGTTTTATTATGACAGTAGACTAGTAGTAGTCACAGTAGAATCTAGTAAGAGTAATGTACTCTAGTATAGTGCCCCCTGCTGGCCCTGGCCCTCTCACCTGAGATACAGACTGCAGGAAGGCCCTTTGAGGACAGGATGTCTGCTAAATGCTGAGCCCTGCAGGGATGAAAACCATACAATAAGAAATGATTGAACAAAAATAAAAATGCAAAAAAGAAAAAGAATACTACTAATAGGGTGACTACACTGCAAAACAAATGACTGTGTTGACAGTTATTTACATAGCTAGTTGATGTTACAGTAACACTCTAGGTGAGGGTCCTACCTGGTGTGCAGGTTGGAGAACACCAGAGCTTGATTGAAGGGAACTTTACTGAACAGCTCCAGCAGGTGTAGAACCTTCTCCTCAAACACCTTATGGGGCATGGCATGGGAGTGAACCAGCCTGTAGTACTGCTTCAACCCTGAGGGGTGCAGAATACACATCTCAGTGAAATAAACACACATCACTATCTTGTTGCTAATCTTGACCCAAAATCATGGAACATCTGTGTGTCTGTCTGGGACGTGATGCCTGCTGTACCTGGATGTTACTGGTTGAGCTGTGATACTGACCTATGAGTCCAGGGTCGGAGGGGTTAAGTCTGACGAAGGTGGGCTCTCTCATATAGTGGACCAGGTGCTGGGCAAGGGATTCTGGGTAGGTGGCAGACAGGGCCAACATCTGTTTGTTGACCGGCAGAGAGGAGAAGATCCAACTAGAGAGATAGAGCATAGAATTAGGAATAAGAATACTATAAATGGACATGAACCTTCTTATGATGGTATAAAAGGTCAGCCATTTTGGTGTGGCCAATAGCGCAGTCTCCAAACAAACATTTTAGCTTTTGGCTGCAGACACAACATGTTGGTGTTTTAAAGCTAATTTCCTGCAATTCTACACATTTTGCCATTGGGCTGAGAGAATTTGCAGTTTTAAAGCTAAATTTCCCGCAATTCTACACATTTTGCCATGGCTTATGCTGTGTTCTTACTCTATCCCAGTAACTAAAAAATTATAACAAAATCAATGGGGGCCCCATGCCATGATATTTTTGGAATTTTAGATTGTCCCCAACTGTCTAGTTTTTATTTTGGTGATTCTTAGTTATCAAAGAATCTTATTTAAAAAATATATTGCTCCATTATCCTTTCTACATACTTTATATCTGTCTTTAGTCATTTAAGTTTACACTGAAAACGTTTTAGCATCCCTGAATGCTATTTTTTTCTTTAAAGTCACTGCTAACTGAATATAGGGGAATGACTGATGACAATCTTTTTGGTTGACAATAATTATATTACATAATTTATGATATATCACATGCCTTCCTTTATTTTCCTGCATACGTAAAAGCAGGAAATGCATCACCTATGCCTCTACTGTCATTAATTCCAATTAGACTGGTTTGGATGTCTCCCTGACCACAATGGCTGCCATTTTCAGGCCATTAAGGCTCTTTAACGGTTTAGCCGGTCTAGTAATTTAATAGGATCTCTATGAGACAGACAGACAGACAGACAGACAGCAGACAGACGTCAGTCTGGTGGAGTTGAGCCATTGTGTGTGTGTGAGTGTGTGTCTCTCACTTGATCTGGTCCTGGAAGCTGCCTTCCTCCAGTAGTTTGTCAGCCTCGTCCAGCACAAACAGACGGATGCTGGCGGTAGCCAACAGACCCAGCTCAATCAGCTGCTTGATACGTCCTGGACAGGGAAGAACACATCGATATGAAATTATACTTATGATACATTTTTACATTTACATTTTAGTCATTTAGCAGACGCTCTTATCCAGAGCAACTGACAGTTAGTGAGTACATACTTTTATTTGATTTTTATTTTATTTCACCTTTATTTAACCAGGTAAGCCAGTTGAGAACAAGTTCTCATTTACAACTACGACCTGGCCAAGATAAAGCAAAGCAGTGCGATAAAAACAACAGAGTTACATATGGGGTAAAACAAACATAAAGTCAAAAATACAACAGAAAAGATATATATACAGTGTGTGCGAATGTAGTAAGTTATGGAGGTAAGGCAATAAATAGGCCATAGTGCAAAATAGTTACAATTTCGTATTAACACTGGAATGATAGATGTGCAAAAGATGATGTGCAAATAGAGATACTGGGGTGCAAATTAGCAAAATAAATAACAATATGGGGATGAGGTAGTTGGGTGGGCTAATTTCAGAAAGGCTGTGTACAGGTGCAGTGATCGGTAAGCTGCTGACAACTGACGCTTAAAGTTAGTGAGGGAGATAAGAGTCTCCAGCTTCAGAGATTTTTGCAGTTCGTTCCAGTCATTGGCAGCAGAGAACTGGAAGGAATGGCGGCCAAAGGAGGTGTTGGCTTTGGGGATGACCAGTGAGATATACCTGCTGGAGCGCAGACTACGGGTGGGTGTTGCTATGGTGACCAGTGAGCTAAGATAAGACAGGGATTTGCCTAGCAGTGATTTATAGATGACCTGGAGCCAGTGGGTTTGGCGACGAATATGTAGTGAGGGCCAGCCAACAAGAGCGTACAGGTCACAATGGTGGGTAGTATATGGGGCTTTGGTGTCAAAACGGATGGCACTGTGATAGACTACATCCTATTTGCTGAGTAGAGTGTTGGAGGCTATTTTGTAAATGACATCGCCGAAGTCAAGGATCGGTAGGATAGTCAGTTTTACGATGGCATGTTTGGCAGCATGAGTGAAGGAGGCTTTGTTGCGAAATAGGAAGCCGATTCTAGATTTAACTTTGGATTGGAGATGCTTAATGTGAGTCTGGAAGGAGAGTTTACAGTCTAACCAGACACCTAGGTATTTGTAGTTGTCCACATACTCTAGGTCAGACCCGCCGAGAGTAGTGATTCTAGTCGGGCAGGCGGGTGCAAGCAACGTGCATTTCGTTTTACTAGTGTTTAAGAGCAGTTGGAGGCTACGGAAGGAGTGTTGTATGGCGTTGAAGCTCGTTTGGAGGTTTGTTAACACAGTGTCCAATGAAGGGCCAGATGTATACAAAATGGTGTTGTCCGCATAGAGGTGGATCCGAGCGTCACCAGCAGCAAGAGCGACATCATTGATATACACAGAGAATAGTCGGCCCGAGATTTGAACCCTGTGCCACCCCCATAGAGACGGCCAGAGGTCCAGACAACAGGCCCTCCGATTTGACACATTGAACTATATCTGAGAAGTAGTTGGTGAACCAGGCGAGGCAGTCATTAGAGAAACCAAGGCTATTTAGTCTGCCAATAAGAATTACATTTACATTTTAGTCATTTAGCAGACGCTCTTATCCAGAGCGACTTACCGTTAGTGAATACATTTTATTATTATTATTATTTTTTTTTATACTGGCCCCCCGTGGGAATCAAACCCACAACCCTGGCGTTGCAAACACCATGCTCTATCAACTGAGCTACATCCCTGCCGGCCATTCCCTCCCCTACCCTGGACAACACTGGGCCAATTGTGCGCCGCTCATGAGTCTCCCGGTCGCGGCCGGCTGCGACAGAGCCTGGATTCGAACCAGGATCTCTAGTGGCACAGTTAGCACTGCGATGCAGTGCCTTAGACCACTGCGCCACTCAGGAGACGTGAATGCGGTGGTTGACAGAGTCGAAAGCCTTGGCCAGGTTGATGAAGACGGCTGCGCAGTACTGTCTTTTATCGAGCGCGTTTATAATATCGTTTAGGACCTTGAGCGTGGCTGAGGTGCACCCATGACCAGCTCGGAAACCGGATTGCATAGCGGAGAAGGTACGGTGGGATTCGAAATGGTCGGTGATCTGTTTGTTAACTTGGCATTCAAATACTTTCGAAGGGCAGGATGGATATAGGTCTATAACAGTTTGGATCTAGAGTGTCACCCCCTTTGAAGAGGGGGATGACCGCGGCAGCTTTCCAATCTCTGGGGATCTCAGACACTACGAAAGAGAGGTTGAACAGGCTAGTAATAGGGGTTGCGACAATTTCGGCGGCTAATTTTAGAAAGAAAGGGTCCAGATTGTCTAGCCCAGCTGATTTGTAGGGGTCCATATTTTGCTGCTCTTTCGCAACATCAGCTATCTGAATTTGGGGGAAGAAGAAGCGGAGGGGGGGGGGTATGGGCAAGTTGCAGCGGAGGGTGCAGAGCTGGTGGCCGGGGTAGTGGTACCCAGGTGGAAAGCATGGCCAGCCGTAGCAAAATGCTTGTTGAAATTCTCGATTATCGTAGATTTATCGGTGGTGACAGTGTTTCCGAGCCTCAGTGCAGTGGGCAGTTGGGAGGAGGTGCTCTTATTTTCCATGGACTTTACAGTGTCCCAAAACTTTTTGGAGTTAGTGCTACAGGATGCACATTTCTGTTTGAAAAAGCTAGCCTTTGCTTTCCTAACTGATTGTGTATATTGGTTCCTGACTTCCCTGAAAAGTTGCATATCGCGGGGACTGTTCGATGGTAATGCAGTACGCCACAGGATGTTTTTGTGCTGGTCAAGGGCAGTCAAGTCTGAGGAGAACCAGGGGCTAGATCTGTTCTTATTTCTGAATTTTTTGAATGGGGCATGCTTATTTAAGATAGAGAGGAAAGCACTTTTAAAGAACAACCAGGCATCCTCTACTGACGGAATGAGATCAATATCCATCCAGAATACCCAGGCCAGGTCAATTAGAAAGGCCTGCTCGCTAAAGTGTTTTAGGGAGCGTTTGACAGTGATGAGGGGTGGTCGTTTGATCGCGGACCCATTACGGACGCAGGCAATAAGGCAGTGATCGTCAAGATCCTGTTTGAAGACAGCGGAGGTGTATTTAGAGGGTAAATTTGTCAGGATGATATCTATGAGGGTGCCCATGTTTACAGATTTAGGGTTGTACCTGGTAGGTTCGTTGATAATTTGTGTGAGATTGAGGGCATCTAGTTTAGATTGTAGGTTGGCCGGGGTATTAAGCATATCCCAGTTTAGGTCACCAAGCAGTACGAACTCTGAGGATAGATGGGGGGCAATCAGTTCACATATGGTGTCCAGGGCACAGCTCGGGCTGAGGGGGGTCTGTAGCAAGCGGCAACAGTGAGAGACTTATTTCTGGAAAGGTGGATTTTTAGAAGTAGAAGCTCAAACTGTTTGGGCACAGACCTGGATAGTATGATAGAGCTCTGCAGGCTCTCTCTACAGTAGATTGCAACCCCACCCCCTTTGGCAGTTCTATCGAGACGGAAAATGTTGTAGTTGGGGATGGACATTTCTGAATTTTTGGTGGCCTTCCTAAGCCTAGATTCAGACACTGCTAGAACATCAGGGTTGGCGGAGTGTGCTAACGCAGTCAATAACTCAAACTTAGGGAGGAGGCTTCGGATGTTAACGTGCAAGAAACCAAGGCTTTTACGATTACAGAAGTCAACAAATGATAACGCCTGGGGAGTAGGAGTGATACTGGGGGCTACAGGGCCTGGGTTAACCTCTACATCACCAGAGGAACAGAGGGGGAGTAGAAAAAGGATATGGCTAAAGGCTTTAAGTACTGGTCTTCTAGTGCGTTGGGTACAGAGAAAAAAAGGGGCAGGTTTCCGGGCGTTGTAGAATAGATTCAGGGCATTATGTACAGAAAAGGATATGTAAGGATATGAGTACAGTGGAGGTAAACCTAAGCGTTGGGTAACGATGAAAGAGATAGCATCACTGGAGGCACCGATTGAGTCGGTCTCCGTGTGTATGGGGGGGTGGGCCAAAGGAGCTATCTAAGGCAGGTTTAGCTGGGCTGGGGGATCTACAGTGAAATAGTACAATAAGAAATAACCGAAACAGCAATAAGCAAGGCATGTTGACATGGGAGAGAGGCATACAACAGCTGGTAATGGCGACAAAGTTTGGGCTGAGGCTAAACATAAACAGGATGCGGTACCGTATAAAGGAACAGTCCAGCAGGTATCAGCTGTATAGCTGAGTTATCATAAGGTCCGGTGAACAGCAATAGGATAGTTCGGAGGTAGTTCGGGGGCTGCTATAGCACTAGCAAGAGGCCACGGCTAGCGTGTGCTAGCGGGCCGGGGCTAGCAGATGGATCTTCGTGGTCGACGTTGTAATGGGAAGCCTGTTGTAACCACATCAGACGATTTCGTCGGCAGACAAGTCGTGTTGGATCGGCGGGGCTCCGTGTCAACACTAGGAGTTCCCGTCCGGTTGACAGAGAGGTAGATAGCCGGGAGATGGGCCTGGCTCAAGGCTAACTCAGGGCTGATTAGACAACCACAAACGTCCATTTGGTTGCAGCTAGCTAGTAGCGATGAAATCCGGTGTTAAAGGTTCAGTGATTCCGGCAGAAAAACCGATATGTTTAGGGTCGATAACGCGCTGTGCAGACTGGCCGAATAATAGTCCAGGCTAGAGCTGGCTGGCTGGTAGGTAGTGCAGGCCACGGCCACGGACAATGGTGAATACCGCTAACGGTGGCTAATAGCAAGTAGCTAGTTAGCTGGCTAGCGATGATCCGGTGTTAAGGTCCAGTGATTCAGTGGTTCCGGCAGAAAATCCGATATGCTCTGGCTCGATAGCGCGATGTGCAGACTGTGCAGACTGGCCGACAATTGTCCAGGCTAGAGCTGGCTGGTAGGTAGTGCAGGCCACGGCCACGGACAATGGTGAAGACCGCTAACGGTGGCTAATAGCAAGTAGCTGGCTAGTTTCAGCCAGAGGTTCTGGATAAAAATGTATGAAGAAACAACAGAATCCGTTCCACATTGGGTGAGGCGGATTGCAGGAAAGTATATTTAGTTAAAGGATGGAAAGTGAGATTGAGAAATATACGAAAAAAACAAAAAACTGGCTATTTACATAAGGACACTACAGAAAACACGACTGCACTGCTATGCCATCTTGGAAACATACATTTTTCATACTGGTACTGTTTGATACATATGATACTGTTGCCATGGTTATTTACTTATAAGACAAACAAACTGTATAGGTTCAGTGACCTGGTGATCCCACAGCGATGTGGCACTTCTTGAGACTGATCTTGTCCTGGCTGACGGGCGTCCCCCCAATGAAGACATGACACTGCAGGCCCTCCATGGCACTGCCTATAGCCATCACCACAGAGTGGATCTGCACCGCTATCTCACGGGTCGGGGCTAGCACCAGCACCTGTCACAGGAAGGGAAATATTGGTCAATGCAAAATGTCCATGCTATGTCAAAGATTTGCCTGTAATCTGTCCAAATATGGATTCAAGCAAACAGATGTCATAGATGACATTCAACCATGACATGTGAAATGAGTGAATGTCTCCTTTACAATAAATTGAGTGAGTTGAGTCACCTGTGTGGTAGTATTCTCAATCACCAGAGAGTCCAGGGCGATGGTAGAGAACACACAGGTCTTCCCTGTGCCAGACTTGGCCTGCACTATCAGATCTAGAATACAGCACACAGACATGAGGCATGTAGGTTGCCAGCTTCCTGTCCTAAATAGCTATCTGTAAATATTTTGTAAACAATGAAAACACTTGCGCATGTGTCAGGTGACAAACACACCTGAGAGCCATGCACATGACATTTATTTGACAACTATTTTGACAAATTCGATTTAAATGATACTTTACTGTGGATATTTTGTCCACTTCTAGATGACTGAAAGACCAACCAAATGGACAACTGTCAGAGTTATGCTGCGTTCATAACCAAGTGGGAAGGTGGTATTTACCACATACCACTGGGATAAATCCACTTGAATGCTCCTCCAACTCCTACTAGTGGGAAACTCATCCATGATCCCTGAGATCAGACTTCTCCCACATGCTGACCTCTGACATCACCTAATAGCAGCTCAGGCTGTTAAATCAGACTGAAGAGGATGCGAGACACCCCACTTGGTGTTTTTTTTCTGGTTCAATTAAAGTCAATGTACTAGGTAGACCAGACCCAGCTGTTAATGCATTGGTGTCTATGGGAGACAATGATAAAAGGCCTAAGTGAACCATCTTTATTTATCCACAATTTTTGGTTATTAAATGTATCAAAACATTATTTATAAAAACTATCTATTAACTTTTTAGCATGATAGCTGTAATTTTAGTTAATGGTTGACACAGCTTGTTGGCCATTAGCCAATCAGCGTTTCACAACGAGTTCAAAGCACGTGAATGCATCCAACTGGTATTTACGACTTCACAACGAGTAATTTCCACCATCCCACTTGGTTATGAACGCAGCATAAATTCTAACGAGATTCTATTCGAAATTCTAACTTGTAAAGAGACTAGAATACAGGAAGTTAGCAGGTTACAACATAAAATTGTTGCCTACTGGCTAGCTAGCTAGCTAAAATGTAACTACTGTAGTAGACGCTGACGACCAGATCATACCGAGTCCGCATCGCCCCAACGGAATGGCTTTGAGCTGGATTGGAGACGGTTTCTTGAATCCAGAAGCCGCCAGTCCATCTAGCACGGGCTGCGACAACAGCAGGGCGTTGAAGTCGATACCGTCCGACAAGACAACATCATCAGTCCGTTTTCGCGTTTCAATATCGTGGGCAGCCTTCTTCATGGAGGAAGCCATGTTTCAATCAAACCCAGTAGTATCGCGAGATGTTACTGTTTCTCGTGATTAGACGTTTTCTTTCTTGTGTCCCTGTTCTCAACCTTTTGTCGCCATCTACTGTTTGGTCAAAGATGGTGGATACATTAAGATACTGTAGTTCTCTCAGGGCGTTTACCATTGAAAAAAATGGTATGCTGAAGGGGGTGGCTCTCCCATAGACACCAGTGCGAGAGCAGCAGGGTCTGGTCTATGTGGTTTATTGACTGTAATGTAACGAGAAAAAATGAGGGAGTGGGGTGTCTTGCTTCCTCTTCCGTCTCTGGTACAGTGTCCATTGTTTTATTTTTGTAATGTATATTCTTAGTCAGAGGGAAGATCGCAATTGCATACTCCTCGAGTCCTCTCTCCTCGTCTTCTTCTCCAAACCAATTGGATGAGAAAGCAAGAGGCCCCGCCCCTCTGACCTTCTCCTCCAATGGGTTTTGAGAAGGAGACGAGGAGAGAGGACGAGAGGAGTATGTAATTGAGATCTTCCCAGTGCATCATCTCTTGATTAACAATTTATTTAGCTTATGCCATCCATAAAACCTGCATCTTTGTAATGATAATGCCACACAGCTTTTCTTATTATCCGATAACACGCACACAAACACAGACACACACATGGAGAGAGAGAGAGAGAGAGAGAGAAGTATATTTTAGGCTACCAGGTCTCTCACCACAGTCAATTATGTCAAACTATGGGTGTTCAAGGAAGCCATCACTTAATGGTTTTCTCATACTTCTCCTCTGAACATTTGAATTGGGAGGCCTGCCATTGGTCAGCTGCCGACAAGTAAACTGTCCCTGCGAGAGGCGACGACCTGTCAGGTGAGAGGAGAGAGCAGATGGCGCGCGGGAGGGGACACTCAGAGAGGAGTGACAGATCTGGCAGTGCATTGAGGTATGGGGTTGAGGAGTTGAAGGCTTTGGACTGAGGAGGGTTATACATTTTTATACAAGGCAGGCCAGATGATGAAATTAAATGCAAAAATATTTTTGATTTCAGAAACACATTTGAATAGACAAATTCAAGCCCCTTGATGTGAAGAGTGAATTACAATATTTTGATGAATGAATTATTAGAAAATGCAACTTTAATCCTCCTGTAGATTACTTGGATGGAAAGGGACAATGAAGCAACAAGGGTCATTTCCATGGAAAAGGACCCATGAGCACCAAGGTGAAGTTCATAGGAGCATGTCAAATCTGGTGTCAAATGAAAGCTAAGAGTCTATATTTTGATGAAATGAAGGCATATATACATTTTCAAAACGTTCTAGCTTAAATATTAGGAATTAGCAAGTGCTTTAATTTCTGGTCAGATGGAAAAGGGGTCTTTGAAAACATCTACCAGAAAAAGTCTTAAAAGGTATTAGAAATACATGAAAACACAATCATGTTGAAGTAAAGACCCCTGCCAACTAATATCAACACTTATATTTAGTTTTGGAGAAATTATTTGCCTTGTGTAAGTTTAAGAAACATTGCACTGTGCCTTAAAATTCTGTTACCAAAATCCTGCATATCTTTAAGATATTTTCACATTTTTCTCCCTCATGAGGAGGGAGGATAATGAAAGTTCAGAGACGTAACAATTAGTTATAGTGTGTTTTTACTGATATCCATTTGGTTTATGAATTATTAAGCGATTAAAACTCGAAATTCTGTTACCAAATTCGTAAAATAATTGGTTCACCTGCTAGCTTCTACAGTCCACTGGCATTCTGTTATGTTCAGCTAACTGTTTTCTTTCTCTTTCTGTCGTTTGGTGGTCAAATGAAGTGTGAAAACAGTCTGGACAACTCCTCCATCTATCTATCTATCTATCTACAGTGAGGGAAAAAAGTATTTGATCCCCTGCTGATTTTGTACATTTGCCCATTGACAAAAAAATGATCAGTCTATAATTTTTATGGTAGGTTTATTTGAACAGTGAGAGACAGAATAACAACAAAAAAATCCAGAAAAACGCATGTCAAAAATGTTATGAATTGATTAGCATTTTAATGAGGGAAATAAGTATTTGACCCCTCTGCAAAACATGACTTAGTACTTGGTGGCAAAACCCTTGTTGACAATCACAGAGGTCAGACGTTTCTTGTAGTTGGCCACCAGGTTTGCACACATCTCAGGAGGGATTTTGTCCCACTCCTCTTTGCAGATCTTCTCCAAGTCATTAAGGTTTCGAGGCTGACGTTTGGCCACTCGAACCTTCAGCTCCCTCCACAGATTATCTATGGGATTAATGTATGGAGACTGGCTAGGCCACTCCAGGACCTTAATGTGCCTCTTCTTGAGCCATTCCTTTGTTGCCTTGGCCGTGTGTTTTGGGTCATTGTCATGCTGTAATACCCATCCACGACCCATTTTCAATGCCCTGGCTGAGGGAAGGAGGTTCTCACACAAGAATTGACGGTACATGGCCCTGTCCATCATCCCTTTGATGCGGTGAAGTTGTCCTGTCCCCTTAGCAGAAAAACACCCCCAATGCATAAAGTTTCCACCTCCATGTTTGACGGTGGGGATGGTGTTCTTGGGGTCATAGGCAGCATTCCTCCTCCTCCAAACACGGCGAGTTGAGTTGATGCCAAAGAGCTCCATTTTGGTCTCATCTGACCACAACACTTTCACCCAGTTCTCCTCTGAATCATTCAGATGTTCATTGGCAAACTTCAGACGGGCATGTATATGTGCTTTCTTGAGCAGGGGGACCTTGCGGGCACTGCAGGATTTCAGTCCTTCACGGCGTAGTGTGTTACCAATTGTTTTCTTGGTGACTACGGTCCCAGCTGCCTTGAGATCATTGATAAGATCCTCCCGTGTAGTTCTGGGCTGATTCCTCATGATCATTGCAACTCCACGAGGTGAGATCTTGCATGGAGCCCCAGGCCGAGGGAGATTGACAGTTCTTTTGTGTTTCTTCCATTTGCGAATAATCACACCAACTGTTGTCACCTTCTCACCAAGCTGCTTGGTGATGGTCTTGTAGCCCATTCCAGCCTTGTGTAGGTCTACAATCTTGTCCCTGACATCCTTGGAGAGCTCTTTGGTCTAGGCCATGGTGGAGAGTTTGGAATCTGATTGATTGATTGCTTCTGTGGACAGGTGTCTTTTATTCAGGTAACAAACTGAGATTAGGAGCACTCCCTTTAAGAGTGTGCTCCTAATCTCAGCTCGTTACCTGTATAAAAGACACCTGGGAGCCAGAAATCTTTCTGATTGAGAGGGGGTCAAATACTTATTTCCCTCATTAAAATGCAAATCAATTTATAATATTTTTGACATGTGTTTTTCAGGATTTGTTTGTTGTTATTCTGTCTCTCACTGTTCAAATAAACCTACCATTAAAATTATAGACTGATAATGTCTGTCAGTGGGCAAACGTACAAAATCAGCAGGGGATCAAATACTTTTTTCCCTCACTGTATAGATGACCTGGAGCCAGTGGGTTTGGCGACGAATATGTAGTGAGGGCCAGTCAACGAGAGCGTACAGGTCACAATGGTGGGTAGTATATGGGGCTTTGGTGACAAAACGGATGGCACTGTGATAGACTACATCCAATTTGCTGAGTAGAGTGTTGGAAGCTATTTTGTAAATGACATCGCCGAAGTCAAGGATCAGTAGGATAGTCAGTTTTATGAGGGCATGTTTAGCAGCATGAGTGAAGGAGGCTTTGTTGTGAAATAGGAAGCCGATTCTAGATTTAACTTTGGATTGGAGACGCTTAATGTGAGTCTGGAAGGAGAGTTTACAGTCTAACCAGACACCTAGGTATTTGTAGTTGTCCACATATTCTAAGTCAGAGCCGCCGAGAGTAGTGATTCTAGTCGGGCAGGCGGGTGCAAGCAGCGTTCGATTGAAGAGCATTTATTTAGTTTTACTGGCGTTTAAGAGCAGTTGGAGGCCACGGAAGGAGTGTTGTATGGCATTGAAGCTCGTTTGGAGGTTTGTTAACACATTGTCCAATGAAGGGCCAGGTGGATCTGAGAGTCACCAGCAGCAAGAGCGACATCATTGATATACACAGAGAATAGAGTCGGCCCGAGAATTGAACCCTGTGGCACCCCCATAGAGACTGCCATAGGTCCAGACAACAGGCCCTCTGGTTTGACACATTGAACTCTATCTGAGAAGTAGTTGGTGAACCAGGCGAGGCAGTCATTTGAGAAACCAAGGCTATTTAGTCTGCCAATAAGAATGCGGTGATTGACAGAGTCAAATATTTTTTTGTTGTTATTTTGTCTCTCACTGTACGCTCTTGTTGGCTGGTCCTCACTACATATTCGTCACCAAACCCACTGGCTCCAGGCCATCTATAAATCACTCCTAGGCAAATCCCCGCCTTATCTTAGCTCATTGGTCACCATAGCAACACCCACCCGTAGTATGCGCTCCAGCAGGTATATCTCACTGGTCATCCCCAAAGCCAACACCTCCTTTGGCCACCATTCCTTCCAGTTCTCTGCTGCCAATGACTGGAACAAATTGCAAAAATCTCTGAAGCTGGAGACACTTATCTCCCTCACTACCTTTAAGCATCAGTTGTCAGAGCACCTTACCGATCACTGCACCTGTACACAGCCCATCTGAAATTAGCCCGCCCAACTACCTCATCCCTATATTGTTATTTATTTTGCTCATTTGTACCCCAGTATCTCTATTTGCACATCATCTCTTGCACATCTATCATTCCAGTGTTAATACTAATTGTAATTATTTTGCACTATAGCCTATTTATTGCCTTACCTCCATAACTTGCTACATTTGCACACACTGTATATATATTTATTTCTGTTGTATTTTTGACTTTGTTTTGCTTTACCCCATATGTAACTCTGTGTTGTTGTTTTTATCGCACTGCTTTGCTTTATCTTGGCCAGGTCGCAGTTGTAAATGAGAACTTGTTCTCAAGTGGTTTACCTGGTTAAATAAAGGTGAAATATTTTTTTTATTTTTATAAACCTACCATTAAAATTATAGACTGATCATTTCTTTGTCAGTGGGCAAACGTACAAAATCAGCAGGGGATCAAATACTTTTTTCCCTCACTGTATCTATCTATCTCTCTCTGCCTCTCTCTCTCTCTCTCTCTCTCTCTCTCTCTCTCTCTCTCTCTCTCTCGCTCTCTCTCTGTCTCTCTCTCTCTCTGTCTCTCTCTCTCTCTGCCTCTCTCACTCTCTCTCTCCAGTTAATGTCACCTCTCCCCTCTCTTTCCATTTACTGTAACCAGCATCCTTACCCACTGAGCACCAACTGACACCAGACATCCATGGACGTTGAAAAGTAGTTTAAATTTGGTCAGTCCGGAACGGCTTTAATTTCAACATCCACAGATGTTAATTTTTTAGCTGGTCCATACCGGCCTTGATCTGGACCAAACATAGACATCCATGATTTGTTCAGATTTGGTTCAGTCCGGACCCGACCAAATCTGAACCAATCATAGACGTCTATGTTTCACAAGTTTGAAGAGCACAGTACAGTAGAGCATAGTAGAGCACAGTAGAGTACAGTAGAGAAAAGTTTTTAAAAGGTAAGTATAGTTCAGTACAGTCCTGCACTGTACAGTACAGTAGAGTACAGTACATTAGAGTTGAGTACCCTGTAATGTACTGTACTGAACTGAACTCTACTGTTCTGTGCTGTACTGAACTCAACTCAACTGTGCTGTACTTTGATGTCCAAATGTGTGAAACATAGACGTCTATGATTGGTTCAGATTTGGTCTGGTCTGGACCAACCAAATCTGGTCTTGTTTGGGGGCAGAGTTCACAAAAATAATTGCCAGTGTATAGAATAATACCCAAATATGCAAAGGAGGATATTTCTACCTTTGTGTACCTATACAGGATACATCGCCATGAAGAGCATGACTTTCATATCATCATGATGCATTTCTGTGTAGGACAGATCAGGGACCCATGATGAAATTCCGTTACCGTAATTCTGTTACCGTGTGTAAATCCACTTCACTTACTGTAGTTCATGTCATAGCAGACATCTTTTAATCTTAATTCAGAGCAGATATTTAACAGAGTTTTTGGAAAACATGGTCACATAAAAAACGGAGGGAGATTTTACCGAAATTCTGTTACCGAACTTTGCATCTGCACAGTTCTTCCAGTAAATATGTTTTAAAAAACATTTTCAGTGTCAATTGTTAAAGGTAGTCCTTATGCATAGAGTTTATGGTTTGTTAAACTTTGAAATCAATGGTTTTTGTTTGGCATACATTTTAAAGTGAAAAATGTGAGTCTCAGCGCAATTCCTGTAGCGTGTTCCTCTGTAGCTCAGCTGGTAGAGCACGGCGCTTGTAACGCCACCCATACACAAACAAAAAAATGTATGCACGCATGGCTGTAAGTCGCTTTGGATAAAAGCGTCTGCTAAATGGCGTATTATTATTATTATTATTATTATTATTATTAATTCTGTTACCATGGCAAAGGCAAAACAACCCAACAGACATAACAACACAACTCTTTGCAATTTAATTTGATTATTGTTTATTGATCAAACTACATAAATTGTTCCATGGAGAAACATCCTCCACTGGTTTCATAGTTTTAGGATACATTTGTGACCAAAGTACACGTCGCACTGCTACAGACTGACAGAACTGCCATATCGAATGTAAGATCTACTTACTGTCATGCTGAGTGTTATTCTGTAATAGTGAGTTACTGATGTTGTTACTGGTTGCTAGTGTTGTCTCTGGAGTATAATGGCCTCTATATGTACCTGCGGATGGACGGCATTCCATAAGTATCGTCCCTATGTTTACATTTGTACTGGAAAAAAACAGTTGGATCAAAGGTAGACTCAGCAATATGACATCATCATACACAGCGGGGTGATATCCCGCTTACAGAAATCAACAACAACAAAATTGTAATCTGCCAAGACTGCCCCTATTGGCTCTTCCCCAGAAAGGGAAATATTGGCAGATTTGAATATGTTGTTGTGTCTGTGAAGCAGGAAGTCGCCCCACTGTGGACGATGATGTCATACTGCTGAATCTACCTTTAAACTGGACTGTACTTCTAGAGTGTCATGTCTGGCCCAGTTCAAGACAAATATATGATGGACAGTGTTATATGGTAATACTGTAGAAAAAAATGAATATGCATTGATACTGTCACCAATCCTTATAGCACAATGTTTAACTGATACCTATGTAATTGTGCGCTATTTGAAGATAGTAAACAGCTATGATCATATGACCTTAACATATCTACAGCACTGTATATCCTTGTGATTATGAGCAGTAGTAGAATAGCCTTCCTGTACCTAGTAGTATTTCTTGATTACACTGTATATAAAAAAGACTTCAGCTGAGAGATACATCTGTACATTTGAGTGTTTTTCGTTAGTTTTTTACATTGTAACTGTACTTCTCATGTTCACATTGTCATGCGTAATGGAAAATCCTTTATCTTCACTTTGGCAGTCAAAAACCCTGCAGCGTGGCTGGCAGCTCCTTCACCTCCCTTGTCCTTACTCCATAGACTTTCAGTGAGTGACGTCTTCCTATAGACCCGCGTCATTCGTTTCCCTCAGAAGGGCAGTCTTGTGCAGCTTATTTCCATGTTTAGTCTTTAGTGTTGAGAGTTAGCCATTAGCGCCTGCCAGGCTAACCCATGTTGTGCTAGTTAGTGGAACCCCTCAGACTGGTGGCTGGTCCATTCAAGGCCATTTCACAGTAAGTCCCAAAAGTCTACGCCAGGGGCAGGGTGGGAATCCCCAGAGGTTCAGGAGAGCCACAGTGACCGATCTAGTTCACTCCAGCCAGGTGCCAAACCAGTGGTTCCCAAATAGTTTTGTGCCATGAACCACCAAAACCCTCTAGAATTCTTGAGATACCCTCCAAATTATCTCAAACAAGTTTCCAGCTCAAGTACAATCTTAACCCAGTAAGATTTGTCTGTGATCTACCAGTGGGTCCTTAGAAACACTGTGCTAGACCACCTTATGACAGCGTGCAGCTAATTCACTGAATATGCCATGAGATTCGACAAAGGATTCCTTGTGTTGGTATTGAAGATGAGATAGTGAATTTGGCAATGTGTCAATGCTAGGATGGGGAGCGGGGACTCCACACACCAAAGCCCAGTTATGCTAAGGGGTGAGGGCCCCTAAGCAGGCTTGGACGATGGCAGGGTTAGCTGCAGTCATTATCTGTTGAATCGGGTGCTTCAGTGCCTGGCTGAGGTGAAAGCTTGGTGACACTGTGTCCCTCCAGGGCCCCTGGTCTCTTCCTGACCTCTAACCCCACGATCAAGAGGGTCTAACATCCAATTACCTTAGTTAGGAAATGAATGTGAAGGTTCAGGTCAATGGAAAAAAAGGAAGAATGGTAGACAAACACAGTTTTAATGCTCCAGAAAATGTGATAGCTTAGTAGTGATAACATGTTAACATGTTGGTCTTATAATAGAGAACAGGCAAAAGCCAACAGGTCAAACTAGTTGTCACTAGTAAACAAACATTCGGAAGCATGGAAAACAGTGTGGGTGTAACTTTTTCCCACTTTCATTCACCAGCATCCACGTCTCTCTATCTTCTCTCTCTCTCTTCCTCCCTCTCTCTTCCTCCCTCTCTCACAGGCAGTTCTTGTCGGGTAGCTCGTACTGCTGTGAGGCCCTGCGCTCTAGAGCTTTGCTCAGCCTACGTGGGAAGTACACCATAGCTTTATGTTCCTCGTAGCGGTCGATGTGTTTGAGGTGCACCACCATGTGCAGAGCGTAGGCCAACACCAACAGCAGGATCAGAGAGGTCACCAGCCCCATCAGTATGGCTGGGGTCAGGAAGGTGGCACAGTCGCTGGCCGACGCAAACTTATCAGACATGACGTTGAACGCCTGGATCTGCAGAGAGGAGGAGAGGAAATTGGAAATATTACAAGGTGAAGTGAACAGGTTTTTGTATAGATAAATCAATCAGTCAATAAAAACGGCCAAAGCCCCATACCTGGAAGTCAGTGAACGTGATGTGCCAGTTAGCTGAGGTGTCGGTGTGTGAGCTGGGTACCAGGAGGGTGTCATATTTGTGCTGACTGCTGACATGCTGGCAGTGATAGGAGGAGGTGGCAGGGGCATACACCTCGCTGGCGTTGAATGTAGCCTCATGGGTCCAGTTGTAGTGGATGTGTACGCTGTCTAAGGTGAACCAGTTCTGCCCTGCCGACTCGTAGAACGTGTTGGACATCTGCAGCCTGATAACAAGTCCCCTGAGGTCCTCCACATCGCCAAACTTCAGTGAGAGCCTGTGTACAAAAACAAACTCATTATGTTGATTGAAAAGGACCGGGCCTTTAGAAGGTATCTCCTGTGTGAGATATACAGTACTCATCTCATTGTAACAATATTTTCCTCCATGAATTGAATGTATAATTTAAACTTTTTCAAGTTATTTGATAGCTACATAGCAGTCGATACAACTCACGGTTGGACATGATTTACAGTACTTACGTAGCCTTCTCCTTGGTGCAGATGGATCCCTTGGTGTCCACAGGGGCGTTGGGTCCGAAGGTCTTCTCCGTCAGGTCTATGAAGGTGTGGTTCTTGTAGCGGACGGCCAAGCGCTTGGCTTTGAACAGGATGCAGGTCTTGCCATTGTAGGCCACGCTCAGGGGGGAGTATGGCCCGAAGATGGGGGACTGGAGCAGCTTTCTCTTGCCCTTGCCATGGCCATGCTGGTTGAGGTGGTGCCAGCCATCCAGCTGCAGAGAGGGATATTGGATCAATGAATATAATTGATTGGCAAGAAACACCACACACTTAGTTATCATGGTAGTAATAGTAAGACTAGTAAAACAAACTGTAGAGCATCTGAATAGTGTCCCCTAGGGGGCGATGTGATACTACGATGCACAGGATCAGAGAGAGAGGGGATAGAAAGAGAGCGAGAGAGAGAGACCTCTACCTTCAGTAATCTTTTGAGTGGGCTTTCCTCAGTAGGCACATAACCCTCAGCCACCAAGCTCATTCCATCAATCCCACCTGACAAACAGACACACAAATTAAACTGTCAGATACTATTTGGCAAAAATATACACTGCTCAAAAAAATAAAGAGAACACTTAAACAACACAATGTAACTCCAAGTCAATCACACTTCTGTGAAATCAAACTGTCCACTTAGGAAGCAACACTGATTGACAATAAATTTCACATGCTGTTGTGCAAATGCAATAGACAACAGGTGGAAATTATAGGCAATTAGCAAGACACCCCCCAATAAAGGACTGGTTTTGCAGGTGGTGACCACATACCACTTCTCAGTTCCTATGCTTCCTGGCTGATGTTTTGGTCACTTTTGAATGCTGGCGGTGCTTTCACTCTAGTGGTAGCATGATTCGGAGTCTACAACCCACACAAGTGGCTCAGGTAGTGCAGCTCATCCAGGATGGCACATCAATGCGAGCTGTGGCAAGAAGGTTACCTGTGTCTGTCAGTGTAGTGTCCAGAGCATGGAGGCGCTACCAAGAGACAGGCCAGTACATCAGGAGACGTGGAGGAGGCCTTGGAGGGCAACAACCCAGCAGCAGGACTGCTACCTCCACCTTTGTGCAAGGAGGAGCAGGAGGAGCACTGCTAGAGCCCTGCAAAATGACCTCCAGCAGGCCACAAATGTGCATGTGTCTGCTCAAACGGTCAGAAACAGACTCCATGAGGGTGGTATGAGGGCCCGACGTCCACAGGTGGGGGTTGTGCTTACAGCCCAACACCGTGCAGGACGTTTGGCATTTGCCAGAGAACACCAAGATTGGCAAATTCGCCACTGGCGCCCTGTGCTCTTCACAGATGAAAGCAGGTTCACACTGAGCACGTGACAGTTAGCTCTGGAGTGTGTCAGCAGTTCCTGCAAGAGGAAGGCATTGATGCTATGGACTGGCCCACCCGTTCCCCAGACCTGAATCCAATTGAGCACATCTGGGACATCATGTCTCGCTCCATCCACCAACGCCACGTTGCACCACAAACTGTCCAGGAGTTGGCGGATGCTTTAGTCCCGGTCTGGGAGGAGATCCCTCAGGAGACCATCCGCCACCTCATCAGGAGCATGCCCAGGCGTTGTAGGGAGGTCATACAGGCACGTGGAGGCCACACACACTACTGAGCCTCATTTTGACTTGTTTGAAGGACATTACATCAAAGTTGGATCAGCCTGTAGTGTGGTTTTCCACTTTAATTTTGAGGGTGACTCCAAATCCAGACCTCCATGGGTTGATACATTTGTTTTCCATTGATACTTTTTGTGTGATTTTGTTGTCAGCACATTCAACTATGTAAAGAAAAAAGTATTTAATAAGATTATTTCATTCATTCAGATCTAGGATGTGTTATTTTAGTGTTCCCTTTATTTGTTTGAGCAGTGTATTTGCTTACAAATACACTGCCTACCTACACTGACATTGATGCTTCAAGCTGTATGTATGGGCAGTAGTTTTTAAACCAATACTGCATAAACATGGCTAAGACAGGTTTGATTGCATCAGGCTCATAATCATGTGAGACATGATTTGTTACTTACCCGCTCTGATTCTCACAGCTGGGTATGGGACCTCTGTAACATAGTCGTCTTCTGTGCTGTAGAGACAAGAGAAAATGACAATGTGGTTAAAAGATACAGCTACATGTCCTTGCAAATTTTTTCAGAGTTGCCAGGGTAGGTTTCAAACCAGCACAAGGCCATATAGGCAAGCTATACTGACAGTGGCCAACCGAAATGTTCTATGTCCACATATGATACTATACTTTAAAAAGTTCACCTTTTGATCACTAAACAGATCATCATAGCCAATGTCTGGTGAGCCTTCTGGTAGGGTTGGGAATTGCCAGGGACTTCACGATACAATATTATCACAATACTTAGGTGGCGATACGATGTGTATTGCAATTCTCACGATCATATATGTATTGCGATTCGATACTGTGATTTTATTGCGATTCGATGTTCCAAACATATTGGTCACCATATGTCTGCTGCAGAGGGACAAGAGAGAGCCATGAGAAAATGAGTTTGGATCAGTCAGGGAAATAAGTGTTGAAAACAAATTGGCTCCCTATTTATAAAGAAGATTTGGTGCAGATACAGCCAACTAACGCAAATATAATATTGCAATATTGTCAAAAGGACACGATATATCGTCGAAAATAATATCCTGAGATGTAACTGTATAAATGTTTTCCCCCTACCACTACTTTCTGGCACCAAAATGCTGGCATGCTGGTGGCTGCTACACATTGGTAATGGGTGGGGTTGGTGGTATATCTCCCCAATACAAAACAAAACAAAACGTATTTTATTTAATTTCAAACCTTGACACTAGCAGTGGCCTACATGCAGTATCAGAGGATAAACACAGTCATTTGACAGTGTAGTTGTGATCGGTCAGCTTTGTATTGTCCTGTCCTGTCCATGCTGACCAGGCTGACCATGCAGTAGAGCTGGGAAGATAAAAGGAAAATGATCGACGCCGACCGTACCGACCATTTATCCAGGCCATTTTACTGATATCGATAATCCCAATAAGTATCCTACTAGAGAAATCTGAAGTTTGAAAGGAAATAAGTCTGCTAATTTGGGCTATTGCTAACGGTACAATTGATAGTTACAACATTCAAAGTAGTAGTAGTAGTTTTAAGGGTAAGGTAATGTATAAAAGTAGGCTAACAGGTGCAAATGAATGTTAGTAACGTATCGTTCTATTTATCGTAATCGTGATAATTCAGTCAAATTATCAGAATACATATTTTTGTCCATAATGCCCAGCTTTACCATGCAGGCTGTCTGTGGCTTAGACCCCCGGTGGTTTATCTCAATCAGTGTGTGTGTGTGTGTGTGTGTGTGTGTGTGTGTGTGTGTGTGTGTGTGTGTGTGTGTTCGAGCGTGTGTGCATGTGTGGGAACTGGGTTAGATAATGAGCAGTGCTTTTACAGACGGGCTGTACAGTCAGTCAGTACCCAGAACTGATCAGGCTGGTGACCAAACTAAGGCACCCAATTCCATTAAAGTTGCACTCTCCGATGACATCACAGTGCATCCATCAGACCAACTCATTGAATGGACAACTACTTGAAGTTTGCAGTTGTCAAAAAAAAAAAACTATTTTTCTCAAAACATATTTTTTTTTACACTTAAGTGTGTGAACATTACCATATTTATACATGGGATATTGTTTTTCAACAGGAAAAGTTTTAAAAAAATAGCTGGAGTGCAGCTTGGCCTAGATAAAGGAAAAGATTCACTCTGATGGTGTGCCCTTTATTTGAAGCACTTCATACGATGTTTTTGCGTCAATATCGAATGACAATGTCTGTGAGAGGAATAGCTTGCAGGGACTGAGGAGTGGAGCTTTTAACCCAAATTGACAACTCAGCGTAAAGTAAACATTGTGAGTGAACTTGCTGTGCGGTTTGCCTTTATCTCTGCTTTGCTTGACTGAATTGGGCCCTATAGTAAATTGTGCAGCAATAGCTGTTAATTTATATAGACCTGTACACCAAAACTGATGGAATTCACTGTCTGAACACTACCAGGTATTAGACAGACAGGCTGTTTAATAGAACCCTGATCAGCTGGATTTGAATAAATTATATTTTATTCAATTTTGTATACCCTGATCATTTCCTCTGGGGGTAGCTATCCATCTGGGGCATTTAATACCCCAGTCTTGGGCATGTTTGTGTTGTTACACATCTGCTGTTATCAGACAGTAACTTGCCAGTAACATGGCTCTGTGCATTTGTCCACCTGGCTCAAGATTATATAATCAGATTTCAGGAAGGGATATCAGAGAGGCACACCCCACTGGGCACAGATGTCAGTTCAATGTCAAGTTTTGATAACCATTTGATTGAGTTATCAACTAATGTGAATTCAAAGTAAAACCAAACAAACATTTTAATCATCTCATTGCATTAAGGTAAAGGCTGGGTGAAAAAACAAATAAATCCAGAAATTAATTTATGTCTCATTCATTTACTTTTTGCAAATCCCATCAGTTTTCCATGTTGACTCAACGTCATCACATTTAATAATTTTGTTGAAATTACGTGGAAACAACGTTGATTCAACCAACTGTTGCCCAGTGTGACATGGTCTAGTGGTCACCCACCCTATTTCCAGAGAGCTGTAACAAAAGCTGTTGTTCAGGAGTAGTTAAATGGTCTGGGGCAGTTAGCTCTGGTGCTATTGCCCAGGGCCCGGTTTCCCAAAAGCATCTTAAAGCTAAGTTCATCGTTAGAACCTTCGTAGGAGCATCGTTAAATGTGAGCGCAAAGAGCATCGTTAAAACCATTGTTACTAAAGTTGCACTTGAAAATGCTCGTTATTTACTGACTGCTTCAGACCACTAGTAGAACAGCCAAGTGCGTCGTTAGATGCTTTTTTGCCCTTCCGTGTCACTGTATTCACAGAAGATCTCTGCTAAACATAGAATCAAGAAGTTTATCTGTCTGACTGTGACCGCCGATAACTGCAGAACCAAGTTAACTACAAATACAAAGTTGCCAAAGTCTTTGCAATTGTTAAAAACAAGTGAAGAATACAAATATGCTTCAAATGGAAGCCAGATGACTGCATATGTGCCTAAATTGTTTCAATCATACTGAAATCAATTCCATGTTCAGTCAATTGAGTTATGTTTTACCAATAGGCTACTGTCTGTAATCTTTGCCTATATTTCATGATGCGTAACAACATGGCAATGATGTGCCCAATCTGTGATTTAGTGCATTATTATTGGTTAAGCATAATAAACCGCCTCAATATTTGCAGCCATTGGTGATAATATCTCTCTAGGAGCTGATCCGTCGTCAGTATTGTGGAATAGTTGTAATGTTAACATAACATTTGAATTCAGAAAGCTGATCCGAGAGCAGCGATGGTTTTCTTTCTATCCTACCAGTATCGACACATGGTCTAACGACGCATTCAGCGAACGTTCTCTCTATTAGGTGTTTTGGGAAACGAGTGTTACATCTTCGGCCGTTGTAGGAACGATGCATCATTAAAACACTCGTAAACCTAAATTCCATCCCTATCAGGAAACCGGGCCTCGATAAAGCTAGCTTTGGCTTGACGTAGATAATTGGTGGGGCTGTTGCTCAAGTCAAGGACAATTACCAGTCTTATTATTACAGGCTTAATTAGTTCTGAGAAGTGAGCTGTTAGCAGTCAGGGTTTAGAGGGGTTGCTGTTCAGGAAGCGTTAGATTGGGCTCCCGAGTGGCGCAGCTGTCTAAGGCACTGCATCTCAGTACTTGAGGCGTCACTACAGACCCCCTGGTTCGATTCCAGGCTGTATCACAACCGGCCGTGATTGGGAGTCCCATAGGGCGGCGCACAATTGGCCCAGTGTTGTCCGGGTTTGGCCGGTGTAGTCCGTCATTGTAAATAAGAATTTGTTCATAACTGACTTGCCTAGTTAAATAAAGGTAAAAGAAAAACATTTTAAATAGAAGAAGGTCACCCTAGTATCAGTTAGCGTCCGTCCAGGGGGCCAGATGGGGACAACAGGGGAAGTTCCTGCCAGGCCAGGGGCATCTCATTGCCAGCTGAGGGATCAGGATTAGTGTAGGGGTGGAACACTGGAGCAACGTCTCTGGGGCTAAAAACACAGTTTAGTGCCAGGAGAGCACCAGGATGAACTGGGAGCAGAGAGAGCTCCAGGTCCAGCAGCATGACAAGAAGAGAGATTAGACAATGAGTGGCTATTCTCATCTCAAAGAGCCTGTGTGGGTCCAAGCTTTTGTTCCAGCCAAGCAATATACCTACATGTGATTCAACATATTAACTAATCATAGGCTTCAACCAAGCTGGCTTTGATTAGTTGGGGAAAGAATAAGTGCACTCTTTGTGGAGAAGGGTAGAGAATTGGACTATGTGCATTGGAACAATTGGAAGAGATACCTGCCATGTCTACTTCCTGACTTCTTTGACCTATGACAGACAGTATGTGTCTAATCCTCCTTTATCCTCCTTAATCGTATTCTAGCTACATGTTAGGAAGCAAAGAGTCACAATGTCTAAACATGCACAGAGGTTGTCTAAAGGATACAACAGCCTAATTGTTTCCAAAACAAAGGAGAGTTGATGAACTTAAGGAACATTTAATTAGTATTTTTATTTATAAGTAGGCACACACACATCACAAGCAAGATTTTTCTCTACCGTAGTAGATTGACATTTTTACAAGAAAATAAGCTTGCCACTTGTAGGCTATCACTTATTTATTTAGCAAAAAGTGTTGGCCTTTTGTCAGAGCCTCTTCATTTACAAAAACAGAAAAAATAACACTCATAAATGCAATGCTTTACGACCAGGCGTTCTTCTGCTGACAGTGTCACACTGCTACTGAGGTGTGTATACTTCTACTGTACTAAGTTGGTGACGTGTTTACTTACATATAATCAAATACGCAAATACGTAATTAATTAATGTTCCTTAAGCAAGGTCACCTTCTCTCCTTTTGGTTGTTTGGATTACCTGCCCTCCTGGAGCACTTTTCCTAATGTCCCCGTTGCCTTTATTGACCCAGAACTTTCTGATTGGATGGGTTGTCATGATAATGAACACATGGTTTCCAAGGATTTGATGCCTTTTCTATCTCATTTTAATCATTACCATAAGCCCATCCTCCGATTTCTCCCTCCACCAGCCGCCACTGTTGTGACGACAGTGTCCCTTGTAGTCTACCGTTGGTCATCTCCATTGCGCACACTACGTAGAGTAAGCTGCTATGTTCTGTGTATGAATCAAATTACGATGGAGTTTAGCTTCTCTGATGCAGGCTACAGCAGATCTAATGCAGACTGAGCTTACCCTAAGATGGAGGTGCTGAGATAACGATGTTGGAAGTTGATGTGTTGGATTCTTGATATGTGTGCGTGCCCTGGTAGTGTTGTTTGGCAGTTTGCCCTGGCGTGTGAGACTGCGATAGCATGCCAGGCTGGTTGACGTCTGTGACTTATCACCTGCATCTGTTCTCCTGCCCAGACGCCCAGCGTAAAATAAACAGACGCATAACAACACGGCCGCTCAATGCAAACATCCCATCTGATTTACACCCAATATGCATAGAATGTAACTAAATAAACACGAGGGCCTACGGCGCTGAATGACAGTAAAGACCTCATTTTACCCTCAACTACACTAATAGGTCCTTTCATTAGCTGGTTTCCTAAACATCACAGCTCCAAACACGAGTGAATACCCAGGCCTCAGCTGGCTAGAAGAGGCTGCCTTGCAAGCGTGTGTATATATACGCATGTAAGCCCAGCCGTTTGTTCCTGTGCCAGTTTGGCCAGGTCAGCTGCAGCCCTGTTACTGGCTGAGGCTGTCACACGGAGCCCGGGTGCTGAACAGGCCCTTTATATAATCAAAGCTAGGCCACAGCCACTCTCCTTGGCTCACCTCACAGAGGCATTCATCAACACAAAGGGACAGACACACACTTATATTTTAGTCATTTAGCAGACACTCTTATCCAGAGCGACTTACAGGAGCAATTACGGTTAAGTGCCTTGCTCAAGGGCACATCAATAGATTTTTCACCTAGTCGACTTGGGGATTCAAACCAGCGACCTTTCGGTTACTGACCCAACACTCTTAACCGCTAGGCTATCTGCCGCCGGGACACACAGGGACACATGGACCCACACTCAAACAGGCACATATAAACTATACGCACGAGCATGTGCATATTCAAATATACAAAGAGTCATGCAGCTATGTCCAGACACAGACATTCATTCATACGTACTGTATGCATGCACACATTCACACACAAACATACACTGACAAATGATAACACAAACAACAGACCGATACACATACACTCTCTACTGGGCTGTACTGGAGCAGAGAAGGTGTGGTACGCACCAAACAGTAAACAGGACAAGCCCACTCTGCCAATGCAGTCACTCTGTTCAGAAGCACTGCTCTACAGAGATGGAGATAGGTACCTCACTGAACTCTCAGCCTCTCCTACCTCTCAGGGCCTCTCTCTACCTCTGCCTTATACATCAAGTAGTTTACCAGGATATTTATCAATTGTCATCTGTTTTATTTACCCTTCATTTATTCAGGGGAGCCTCGTTGAGGTTGTAATCTGTGTTATCCTGGTCAGGAGGCATTATCACTAAGCACCAATAGCCTGTCTGCGTTACCCCTGCCTACATGTCTTTGATACGTTAATTGTATGTGCAGGCGATGACTAATAATAGACTATTAGGGCAGATTAAGACTAAAGCGTTTAGAGAGACTCTAAGGTCCCCTGCTGCCACTCAGGTGGCTGTGTTTATATGCTTAAGACCTGACCTCAGGACAGATTTGGGGGTGTGATAAATCTAGCGAGGTCTGCTTGGGATCAGGAGTCAGACCCCTGCTACTGGTCAAGATTACGTTTGTCAGAAAATAGTCCTCTGTTTTATGAGTACTTTGATAAGAGAGGTAAAACAGTATGAATAAAAAGAGAACGTATGAATCAGTACGAATGTATGTGTGTTTTACAGGTAAGTTTAAGATAACAGGGATGTTGAATGTTCATCAGTTGAAAAGTATTGTGATGTTGGACATGGCTGTCATCCATAGTCTATACTGTATGCAGCATCTCTGACTGTCCTTCTCCAATCCTGAGAAGATTTGACATTACCCCTAAATACATTTTTACCACATCATTAGTATTTCACCTATTACTGTTTTATTACCATTTTATTACGATACATTTTTAAGTTTTCACTTTCCTTCATGTGAATAATTACTGTAAGTGTGCTGAAATATTTAATATTCCATTCAAAATAAAGTGTTGATTTGATTTAGCCCTTCCCTAGGTAATCTCTAGCTCAGGGCTCTCCAACCCTGTTCCTGTAGAGCTTCCGTCCTGTAGGTTTTCGCTCCAACCCTAATCTAGCGCACCAGATTCTAATAATTAGCTACTTGATAAGCAGAATCAGGTTATTTACAACTGGGGTTGGAGTGAAAACCTACAGGACGGTAGCTCTCCAGGAACAAGGTTGGAGTGAAAACCTACAGGATGGCAGCTCTCCGGGAACAGGTTTGGACTGAAAACCTACAGGACGGTAGCTCTTCAGGAACAGGGTTGGAGTGAAAACCTACAGGATGGTAGCTCTCCAGGAACAGGGTTGGAGTGAAAACCTACAGGACGGTAGCTCTCCAGGAACAGGGTTGGAGTGAAAACCTACAGGGTGGTAGCCTTCCAGGAACAGGGTTGGAGTGAAAACCTACAGGACGTGAGCTTTCCAGGAACAGGGTTGGACTGAAGACCTACAGGACGGTAGCCCTCCAGGTACATTGTTGGAGTGCAATACAGGACGGTAGCTCTCCAGGAACAGGGCTGGAGGGAAAACCTACAGGACGGTACCTCTCCAGGAACAGGGTTGGAGTGAAAACCTACAGGACGGTAGCTCTCCAGGAACAGAGTTGGAGTGAAAACCTACAGGACGCTAGCTCTCCAGGAACAGGGTTGGAATGAAAACCTACAGGACGGTAGCCCTTCAGGTACATTAATGGAGTGAAAACCTACAGGGTGGTAGATCTCCAGAAACAGGGTTGGAGTGAAAACCTACAGGACGGTAGCTCTGCAGGAACAGGGTTGGAGTGAAAAACTACAGGACGGTAGCTCTCCAGGTATATTGTTGGAGTGAAAACCTACAGGACGGTAGCTCTCCAGGAACAGGGTTTGACTGAAACCCTACAGGACGGTAGCTTTCCAAGAACAGGGTTGGAGTGAAAACCTACAGGACGGTAGCTCTCCAGGAACAGAGTTGGACTGAAAACCTACAGGACGGTAGCTTTCCATGAACAGCGTTGGAGTGCAAACCTACAGGACGGTAGCTCTCCAGGAACAGGGTTGGAGTGAAAACCTACAGGTCGGTAGCTCTCCAGGAACAGGGTTGGAGTGAAAACCTACAGGACGGTAGCTCTCCAGGAACAGGGTTGTACTGAAAACCTACAGGACGGTAGCTTTCCATGAACAGGGTTGGAGTGCAAACCTACAGGACGGTAGCTCTCCAGGAACAGGGTTGTACTGAAAACCTACAGGACGGTAGCTTTCCATGAACAGGGTTGGAGTGCAAACCTACAGGATGGTAACTCTCCAGGAACAGGGTTGGAGTGAAAAACTACAGGACGGTAGCTCTCCAGGTACGTTGTTGGAGTGAAAACCTACAGGACGGTAGCTCTGCAGGAACAGGGTTGGAGTGAAAAACTACAGGACGGTAGCTCTCCAGGTACATTGTTGGAGTGAAAACCTACAGGACGGTAACTCTCCAGGAACAGGGTTGGAGTGAAAACCTACAGGTCGGTAGCTCTCCAGGAACAGGGTTGGAGCGCAAACCTACAGGACGGTAACTCTCCAGGAACAGGGTTGGACTGAAAACATACAGGACGGAAGCTTTCCATGAACAGGGTTGGAATGCAAACCTACAGGACGGTAGCTCTCCAGGAACAGGGTTGGAGTGCAAACCTACAGGTCGGTAGCTTTCCAGGAACACGGTTGGAGTGAAAACCTACAGGACGGTAGCTCTCCAGGAACAGGGTTGGAGTGAAAACCTACAGGACCGTAGCTATCCAGGAACAGTGTTGGACTGAAACCCTACAGGACGGCAGCTATCCAGGTACATTGTTGGATTGAAAACCTACAGGACGGTAGCTCTCCAGGAACAGGGTTGGCGTGAACCTACAGGACGGTAGCTCTTCAGGTACATTGTTGGAGTGAAAACCTATAGGGCGGTAGACTTCCAGGTACATTGCTGGAATACAAACCTACAGGACGGTACCTCTCCAGGAACAGGATTGGAGTGAAAACCTACAGGACGGTAGCTCTCCAGGAACAGGGTTGGAGTGAAAACCTACAGGACGGTAGCTCTCCAGGAACAGAGTTGGAGTGAAAACCTACAGGACGGTAGCCCTTCAGGTACATTGTTGGAGTGAAAACCTACAGGACGGTAGATCTCCAGAAACAGGGTTGGAGTGAAAACCTACAGGACGGTAGCTCTCCAGGAACAGGGTTGGAGTGAAAACCTACAGGACGGTAGCTCTCCAGGAACAGGGTTGGAGTGAAAACCTACAGGACGGTAGCCCTCCAGGTACATTGTTGGAGTGAAAACCTACAGGACGGTAGCTCTCCAGGAACAGGGTTGGAGTGAAAACCTACAGGTCGGTAGCTCTCCAGGAACAGGGTTGGAGTGAAAACCTACAGGACGGTAGTTCTCCAGGAACAGGGTTGGACTGAAAACCTACAGGACGGTAGCTTTCCATGAACAGGGTTGGAGTGCAAACCTACAGGACGGTAACTCTCCAGGAACAGGGTTGGACTGAAAACATACAGGACGGAAGCTTTCCATGAACAGGGTTGGACTGAAAACATACAGGACGGAAGCTTTCCATGAACAGGGTTGGTGTGCAAACCTACAGGACGGTAGCTCTCCAGGAACAGGGTTGGAGTGCAAACCTACAGGTCGGTAGCTTTCCAGGAACACGGTTGGAGTGAAAACCTACAGGACGGTAGCTCTCAAGGAACAGGGTTGGAGTGCAAACCTACAGGACGGTAGCTCTGCAGGAACAGGGTTGGCGTGAAAACCTACTGGACCGTAGCTAATAACATTCCTCTTGAAACTATAAAGCTACCATTCTACCTTTCATATGGATCTTTCTCTACTATCCTACGTTCCCACCTGAATGTACACTACCATATATATCCTATGACTCTCTAGCCAGTGAATATAGCTCTTTGAAATGAAAGGCTGTTCTTCTTATATAACAGAATCTCAGTTTGTGACAGAGCAGAGAGGAACCAATATACTGTAGTAAGACAGACAAACACATGGGAGAACTATAGAAGTTATTGTCTTCTGTTTGTTTTTAAGATGCAGCTCTAACTTTTGAAAGATAGAAGTAAGGAGTGCAACTAAGGTAGCTGATGGTCAAAGTAATGAGAAAACCAAGAATTTGTCAAGCCTGTTGACATTGTCCACATTTGCGAGGAATGACACATTAGCATGGAAATATATACAATTACAGAGATCCAGAATGTCTTTGTCTATAGTATGTGAAACTATTCAATGGAAACAAACACAAGTATACTGGCCCGGTAATTGTTTAGTTGCACCTGACGTGTCAAGCAAAAAAAGGCAAAAATAGTCACATCTGAAATATGAATATGAACAGAAAACGATTAGAATCCTCACAACAACCAGTAGTTCTCAATGCAGTATTGACTGTAATTGATTGTAATTGATATATAGTGAATAAAACTGTAATTTTATGAAGTATATTTCCAAGAGAGAAAGCATAAAGCCTCAACATTGCCCCCCTTTGTGGTGCTGAGAAAGAAAAATAATTCTCTGCCATCAATGATAAAAATTCCATGCAGAGATAAACATTGATTCCTGCACCTTTCCCAACGTCACTGCCCCTAGCAGCAGTGTTGACAAAGGCCCTCTCTCGCTCTCTCTCTCTCTCTCTCTCTCTCTCTCTCTCTCTCTCTCTCTCGCTCTTTCTCGCTCTCTTTCGCTCTCTCCCTCTTTCTCCCTCTTTCTCTGCATCTGTAAACAGAGCCCAACAGACCAGCCCCTCCTCTCCTCTGTCCCATCCCTCTGTTTTGTACCTACTCTCCCCTCCTTTCCATTGTCCTGGCCTTATTTACCTGCTCCTTGCCAGACAGACAACAGCCGTGTGATCAATTACAAATGCCTGATGCATGCTAAAATATACACAACCATACAGTATCCGGCCACAGATTCAACAACGCTTTTACAGATCTGATGCCTTGTGTATTTAAGTAGAGAGAGGGAGAGAGACAGAGAGAAAGGAAGGGAGAGAGGGAGAGACAGAGAGAAAGGAAGGGAGAGAGAGAGAGGGAGAGACAGAGAGAAAGGAAGGGAGAGAGGGAGAGATAGAGAGAAAGGAAGGGAGAGAGGGAGAGACAGATAGAAAGGAAGGGAGAGAGAGAGAGAGGGAGAGACAGAGAGAAGGGGAGAGAGAGGGAGAGACAGAGAGAATGGAAGGGAGAGAGGGAGAGACAGATAGAAAGGAAGGGAGAGAGGGAGAGACAGATAGAAAGGAAGGGAGAGAGAGAGAGGGAGAGACAGAGAGAAGGGGAGAGAGAGGGAGAGACAGAGAGAAAGGAAGGGAGAGAGGGAGAGAGAGAGAAAGGAAGGGAGAGAGATGGAGAGATAGAGAAAGGAAGGGAGAGAGATGGAGAGATAGAGAAATGAAGGGAGAGTGAGGGAGAGAGAGAGAAAGGAAGGGAGAGAGAGGGAGAGAGAGAGAGAAAGGAAGAGAGAGAGAGGGAGAGAGAGAGAAAGACCCTCGTTGCACATCAGCCTCCCAGCATCCCTGGATTCCTTCACCCCCCCACCCCCCCACCCCCCACCCCCCTCACTCTCCCCAATCACACACACAGAGGGTATTTACCTTCTCTCTAGGAGTGCAGGCACTTTATCGAAGGACAGGGTGGGCTGGCTGAGGGCAGACAGCAAGGCAGAGGAGAGCAAGAGGAATACGTGTGCAGCCATTGAGACAGTGAGAGGAGACTGCCGCTGGTGAGCTCCACTTCATTGTCTGCTCTCCCTCCTTGTATCGCCAGCCGCTGAGCTCACTGACAGACAGTCGTAGCAGCCAATCACAACGCAGGAGAAGAGATCAATGTGCGTCATACTCACACGGTCACACAGCCCCTCCTTTCCACCTCTCCCTCCCTCCTCCCTTCTCTGTCATCCTCCCTCTTTTTCTCTCTTTCGTTCTCTCTCTCTCATGCAAGCATAGCTGCAGGCGAACCCTAAGTATAGACAGGCTTATTCTTATTCACCCCTTGTCTCATTATACCTATTCCAGACCAATAATGTACATGAAACGTACACAAACACACACACACGCACAAACACACACGGAGAGAGAGAGAGAAAGAGAGAGAAAAAAAACAATCACCTGTGAATGTCAAGGTCAGATTGTGTAGGAGGACAGGACAGGATGTTAACATTATTTTACGGGGAGGCAAAAGAAGCTATGAATGCATGACCTAGATCCCCAGTGAGTGTGCTGCCACAATAGCTGAAGTAATTCACCAGGGCAGAGGAAACTGTCCACTGAGGCTGAATATGTGTATGATAGAAACAGCTGAACAGCTAAGGGACTAAATGTGGCTCATACAACCCAGGTGGCCTGATGACTCAATGTCCACATTTTTGATGGTTTATATTTTAATTCTATTTCCTGTCCATAAGATATGGTTGGACGATTTGTCTGACACATTTTTGTTCTGCTGCTTTCTCGCATTTATTTTATGTGTTATGAGCAATACTGTGTATCAAATACTGTGTATCAAATACTTTGTATAAAATACTGTGTATCAAATACTGTGTATCAAATACGGTACATAGAAATATGTACAGGTTACGCGTTATTTTACGGGTAGGTGCTATTCACATACCTATTTGGAAATGAAATAGGAATTCCAGGAACATTCTATAGAAATTAGATAACAGAATGTAACAAATAGATAAGGGATGTTTTGTTCAAGGTTTTTGTAGATTGTCATTACCATTGAAGAAACATTAATTCATTCTATGTTTACTTACTCTTAACATTCCTAAATCTAGGTTTCCCCTTTGAGATTAAAAAGAGAAATCTCTTTAATGAATAGAGCAGAGTCCTTGGCAGAAAGAGGGTCGAGACTCTTGATCTGCTTGAGAGTGTCGTGCCTGGGATTCTCTGAGCGGCCCATGCCAGACTGGGGAAGTAAATGTGTGTGTGTGTGTGTGTGTGTGTGTGTGTGTGTGTGTGTGTGTGTGTGTGTGTGTGTGTGTGTGTGTGTGTGTGTGTGTGTGTGTGTGTGTGTGTGTGTGTGTGTGTGTGTGTGTGTGTGTGTGTGTGTGTGTGTGTGTGTGTGTGTGTGTGTGTGTGTGTGTGTGTGTGTGTGTGTGTGTGTGTGTGTGTGTGTGTGTGTGTGTGTGTGTGTGTGTGTGTGTGTGTGTGTGTGTGTGTGTGTGTGTGTGTGTGTGTGTGTGTGTGTGTGTGTGTGTGTGTGTGTGTGTGTGTGTGTGTGTGTGTGTGTGTGCATTGTGCATGTAGTGTGTGATTGTGTAAAGGCTGGGACAGGTCAGTCAGTCTCATAGGCACTAACAGGAGTTGACTAAAGCCTGTCTCAGCACTCTCTCTGTTCTTACAGATCTATCACACCAACATATCAGGTTGTCTCTCTAATGCCAAAGATGAGGTACAGTAGACTTTAGCTTGCTCAACCAAAGTGCAACTCCAGCCACAAAGCAAATTGGATCCACTGGATCTAAATAATATGTTTGATGACAAAGAGACACCTTTTTATTCCACATGTGAAATAGAGGATCATTTGAAATGTTGCTATTGAAATGGTTTTTATTCCTCATGTGAAATAGAGGATCATTTGAAATGTTACCATTGAAATGGTTTTTATTCCACATGTGAAATAGAGGATCATTTGAAATGTTGCCATTGAAATGGTTTTTATTCCACATGTGAAATAAAGAATTATTTGAAATGTTGCCATTGAAATTATTTTTATTCCTCATGTGAAATAGAGGATCATTTGAAATGTTACCATTGAAATGGTTTTTATTCCACATGTGAAATAGAGGATCATTTGAAATGTTGCCATTGAAATGGTTTTTATTCCACATGTGAAATAGAGGATTATTTGAAATGTTGCCATTGAAATTATTTTTATTCCTCATGTGAAATAGAGGATCATCTGAAATGTTGCTATTGAAATGGTTTTTATTCCACATGTGAAATAGAGGATCATCTGAAATGTTGCCATTGAAATGGTTGTAACTATTGTCACCTTCCTGGTGGCCTCTGTCTGTGATATCACCTCAGTGTAATCTTGATCTAAATCCCAGGCTCCACTGTTCCTAGAGGGTAATTATTTGGAATGAGTTTTCTATGAATGCTACAGAAATGGACAAACATTGGTAAGAAGAACGTTAGTCTCTTTCAACTGCCACCGTGTACAGCCTACGACACACTAGAGGAGAGTTATATCTAGGCTTTCAGAAATGTTCTGTGAACCAACTATATTTAGCTGGAAAAACACTGCCAGTAAATGGTCCTGCCCATCTTTCAGACGGTTTCCACCAAGTTTTGTACTGACTCTACACCAGATTGTGAGACTCAGTTTCAGTTGTTCAATGGTAATTACATCAATGCAATGACTGGTCCCAATAGATGGTCAGTGTGTAATTACCGTATGACGTCTCTGTACAGACCTTGTACATTATGGACTTACAGCCTACCACAGAACGTTACTATGACTCTGTCTTAAATCACACCCTATTCCCCATCCAGTACACTCCTTCTGACCAGACTCTGATGCCTCTGAATCAGATTATGAAACAGATCGAACGTTAACAGGAGTCATCATCTATTTATAAATATGATCTCATGGCTCGCTCTGTAATCCCCCACTTATGTTGTGTGATAGATAATTCAGGATTGCCATAACGTTAAGAGTGATGTAATGGTTTGATGTGTTTATGATATGCTTGTACTTTGTTGCTCTGATGGGGTGACAATAAAACATTCCCTATGTCCCAACTGTCCATTAACCATTACTGTAACAACCTATTCAAATCATCCTCCATTAAATACGGACAGAAAAGACAGCAGGCAAGTCTGGTTTTGAATGTGTTTTATTGGTATGTTTTCTCTGTGTAGTCATGAAACACAACACTCCACAACATGGCCCAAAGAATAACCCCAATCTCTCTAGGGTGCACTCTATGCTGGCCACTAGTCTCTCCTTATCTCCCCCCTCTCACTCTCTTCAAACACAACCCAGCAATCATGGCAACCCCAGAGGACTAGAGCTGTCCAGTGTCCATTTGTCTAAATATGATAGTCCATTTCCAGTGTCCATTTCCTCTAAATATGATAGTCCATTTTAATCTGAAGGTGGAAATCATGTTAGAAACTCAATACAGTCACTAAAGCATGTGTCATAACTTTCCATTCAACTCCCAGTTCAAGTGATATATTATTATTAACCCCAAAAAACTATAATAATATTATAACACTTCTTAACACAGTATGTTACCACACAGCTATCAGTATGGAAATCAACACATCGAACTGACATGACTGAAAAAGTCAAAAGCATGTTTTAGAAATAAAAGTCAAAAACCTGTGACTACATTAGTGACAGTAGATCGCCTATAGTAGTCTATACTATTTCCCCTGCATTTACACTAAACATCTGATAGAAAACTAGCTATTTTATTAAATATAGAATGATCTCCAGGTACACACGGTCTCCTATGATACATACTAGTCAGTTATGTCCCTATGAAGAACTGTGTTAAAATGACTGCAGATATATCCTATGGATGATATTTTACAATTGATTAACAGTGGATATGTCACCATCATCATCACCACCATCATCATCATCATCATCACCAAGTAGTGTATGGTTATAGTGGGAATACAGTAGTTTCACTGGTATGCCACCTGTGTAGTGAATCTAAAGTCAAAATATTATTCTCTTTCTCTAAAATATCTCACACACGTGAATTGAAAAGGTGACCTCAAACATGGGGGTGGCATTTCATATCCTCATTGTAAAGATATAATTGGGTGCAAGGTGCAGATAATGATTGACAGTATTGATTAATGGTCATATTGTACAGTCAGAGGCCTTGATTCCCATACCCTCCCTCCCTCCCTCTTCTTTTAGAAAGCACCCAGGGAACACGGCTAGAGGGCATCTATGCATGATATGCTGTACACTGAATCAGAGACATACAGTACATAGCTTACAGCAGGGGTAGGAAACCCTGGTCCTGGAGTGCTGCAGGCACTTCATGTTTTTAATTTAACCAACCTAGACGACCAGGTGTGTTGAATTTAGGCAATTACTGAACTGATCATTTATCTCAGTTAGTCAGGTGTGGTGCCTAGTTGGAACACAATCCTGCAGTACCTGCAGCACTCCAGGAACAGGGTTGCCCACAGCATTCCATTCTTTAAACATGGGGCTTATTGAGGCATAATGTTTAGAATGTAGAAGACAGAAATAGAAATATAGAATATATCAAATTAGCTGTTCTACCTGATAAAGAATTCAATTGTTTCCATTCTAAATCTCATTTCTACAGTATCTGCAAGGTTTGGAACTTTAAGTCCGTCATATACAGTGGGGAGAACAAGTATTTGATACACTGCCGATTTTGCAGGTTTTCCTACTTACAAAGCATGTAGAGGTCTGTTATTTTTATCATAGGTACACTTCAACTGTGAGAGACAGAATCTAAAACAAAAATCCAGAAAATCACATTGTATGATTTTTAAGTAATTAATTTGCATTTTATTGCATGACATAAGTATTTGATCACCTACCAACCAGTAAGAATTCCGTCTCTCACAGACCTGTTAGTTTTTCTTTAAGAAGCCCTCCTGTTCTCCACTCATTACCTGTATTAACTGCACCTGTTTGAACTCGTTACTTGTATAAAACACACCTGTCCACACACTCAATCAAACAGACTCCAACCTCTCCACAATGGCCAAGACCAGAGAGCTGTGTAAGGACATCAGGGATAAAATTGTAGACCTGCACAAGGCTGGGACAATAGGCAAGCAGCTTGGTGAGAAGGTAACAACTGTTGGCGCAATTATTAGAAAATGGAAGAAGTTCAAGATGACGGTCAATTACCCTCGGTCTGGGGCTCCATGCAAGATCTCACCTCGTGGGGCATCAATGATCATGAGGAAGGTGAGGGATCAGCCCAGAACTACACGGCAGGACCTGGTCAATGACCTGAAGAGAGCTGGGACCACAGTCTAAAAAAAAAACATTAGTAACACACTACGCCGTCATGGATTAAAATCCTGCAGCGCACGCAAGGTCCCCCTGCTCAAGCCAGCGCATGTTCAGGCCCGTCTGAAGTTTGCCAATGACCATCTGGATGATCCAGAGGAGGAATGGGAGAAGGTCATGTGGTCTGATGAGCTTTTTGGTCTAAACTCCACTCGCCGTGTTTGGAGGAAGAAGAAGGATGAGTACAACCCCAAGAACACCATCCCAACCGTGAAGCATGGAGGTGGAAACATCATTCTTTGGGGATGCTTTTTTGCAAAGGGGACAGGACGACTGCACCGTATTGAGGGGAGGATGGATGGGGCCATGTATCGCGAGATCTTAGCCAACAACCTCCTTCCCTCAGTAAGAGCATTGAAGATGGGTTGTGGCTGAGTCTTCCAGCATGACAACGACCCGAAACACACAGCCAGGGCAACTAATGAGTGGCTCCGTAAGAAGCATCTCAAGGTCCTGGAGTGGCCTAGCCAGTCTCCAGACCTGAACCCAATAGAAAATCTTTGGAGGCAGCGACAGCCCCGAAACCTGAAGGATCTGGAGAAGGTATGTATGGAGGAGTGGGCCAAAATCCCTGCTGCAGTGTGTGCAAACCTGGTCAAGACCTACAGGAAACGTATGATCTCTGTAACTGCAAACAAAGGTTTCTGTACCAAATATTAAGTTCTGCTTTTCTGATGTATCAAATACTTATGTCATGCAATAAAATGCAAATGTATTACTTAAAAATCATACAATGTGATTTTCTGGATTTTTGTTTTAGATTCCGTCTCTCACAGTTGAAGTGTACCTATGATAAAAATGACAGACCCCTACATGCTTTGTAAGTAGGAAACCCTGCAAAATCGGCAGTGTATCAAATACTTGTTCTCCCCACTGTAAGTTCAGCAAAGTGCTAGTAACTATGACAACTACATGGCTAATATGAACCACCCTTTCTATCAAGTTAAAAGGCTGTACATTGCTGGTTTACATTCTGATATGGCGCATTGTTGATGCTATGGAATGCTCCTTTTGAGTATTTTGAGTAAATACTCACTGCTATAAGTAAGCTTAATGGGTACAACCCAAATCCTAACAGTAGCTTAATAAATAAAATACATTCAAATTAGCATCAGTAACACAGTAGTTAAGTGAAATAAATCATCATGAAAAAACAACCCTGGAATATTCAAAACACACACACACACATTATTCTTGAATGTTTATGATTAGTATTATTCACTTATTTATTTTATCTTTCTTATTATTTTTAAAATACTCTTATTGTTTGTGTTGCTTTTCTTGTCCATTAGTGATCTATATTTTGTCATGTTCTATGTTTTGTGTGGACCCCAGGAAGAATAGCTGCTGATTCTTCAATAGCTAATGGGGATCTGAATAAAAATAATCTATCAATTCATGAACAGCATAAAAGCTTGAAATGACCATCTCTAATGAAACCCTATGTCCTATACAGGAGAATTTTCATAACTCCCCAGACATACTACTTTATCCAATCACGTAGCAGCAGGAAATACAGTACAGGTGGTTACCTTATAGCTCCTCCTAAAAACTGGCTCCAGACCTCCCCTCACTAAAACATATCTTATAGTTTTTTGATTACAGTAAACTTGTATGATAAAGTACGTACAGTACATTCCAGATGGCTGATATGAAATCAACATGGATGTCTATGATGGATTCTGTACTGGATGGACACAAGTCCATTCACTTAAAGAGAGTCAATTCAAACTAGACAACAAACTATAGAACCAAGTCTATGGTATCTGAGGCATAGAATACTTAACTTCCCTTTACGTAGAGATTTCTTTCTCTATGCGAGGTGATTAGTAACACAGTTTAGGTTTTTATCCTTAGATTAGATTGTCTCTAAACCCAAAATACACAATCATAAGAGGCACCAGACTCAAAGTAAAACAAACAAGTAAACAAACATCTCTATATAAATATAAATCCTACAGTCATCTGATACGTCTGGAGTGTGAAAGCACTGATCGGGCAAACGAATATAAAATGGTGCTCGGAGTAGAAGTTGCCTGTAGATACAGATTTAGCATCAGCTTACCCTGACCCAATCCTAATATACTTAACGATAACAGGGACAACAGAAAACCGACCCCAGATCTGGGGGCAACTTTGTCCCACTCCATAAAAGAGCGATAGAAGAGAGAAGGCACAGAAACACTGCCCCACACAATAGGGCGGACCAACAGCAGCAGTTTCTGGGAGCGGATAGGCTGAAGCCAGAAGTCAACTAGGAGATGATTGGCTGAGAGCAGCAGTGGGTTGGCAGCAGATTGGTTGCTTGCAAGATCTGGCATCCCATTGGCTGAAAAAAGGAACTCAGGAGTTTCAATTGAGTTTGATTAAATGCTGACTTGTCACAATCTCTCCAGACTTAATGTTCACCACACATGACGTTACCTGTCCACCAGACCAGTGGTTCTAAAACCTCTCCACCCTTCCTCTTTCAGAAGACTACGACACCCTTCTCATACCAGTTGTCTGGTTCAGTGGTTCTCAAACCTCTCCTCAGGGACCCCCATGTATTTGAACTATTCCAGAGCTAGCTCACCTGATCCAGTAGCTCATCAAGCCCTTGACTACTTCAATCAGGTGAGCTAGCTCTGGGCTACAACAAAACGGTGAAACGTCTGGGGATCCCCGAGGAGAGGTTTGAGAACCTATGAAACCAGACAACTGGTATCAGAAGGGTGTTGTAGTCTTCTGAGAGAGGAAGGGTGGATAGTTTGTTTGAATACGGTGACTGTCGCTGGAGGTGAGTCACATTCAGAAGTGTTTTGAGTTGGCTGTAGCCTAGGCCCTATGCTTCACAATATCTACAGTTTCACGGACATAGCTAGCTTTACTGGTCCCCTCATAGCTAGCTTTACTGATCCCCTCATAGCGGACGATAATGATAAACCAGGAACAGGTGTGCATCTCAATAGTCTAAAATGGCTTCCTCTCATCATCTCCTTTCCTTCATCTGCACTGATGTGGTAGAACTGGACAGGACAGTAACAGCCTCCACATTGCTAACACCCATCCTGTGTTTTCAAATGCATGAGAGAAGAAGAGGAGAGGGAGCGGCTTTAGACTATTGAGACGCACCCCATATCTCCAGCCCAGCCTTCTTCCTACTTTACCACACCTGCCCTCTCATCTACAGTCTGATGCACTGTCTTTGACTGGGCGTGGTCTACCTTGTCAGCTTTAGGTTTAGCCGTAGTCACAGCTGTAACCACACCCACTTTAACGTATTGCCCCTCCCCCTTTAAGTCATGTTTGGCCGCAAAGGGTGTGTCTCCCCTCCTCTTTGATCCATGTTTGCTCCATGGCACAAGGGGAGGTAATTCATCCCCCTTCACCTCACGTTTGGGCATAGGGGGCGTGGCTTTCCTCTGGGGCAGCCGAGGGTCGTCCCCGATGTCGACCGTCAGGTTGGTGTAGAGAGGCTGCAGCTCTTTGGATAACAGCTCGTAGGTCAGAGAGTTCAGACCATCAGAATGCCAGTTGAGCCTAGTCCGTTTCAGAAGGTCAAACCTGTGGAGGTACATGGGGAGGAGAGAGAGATGAGTCAATAAGGCGTGTGTGTGCGTGTGTGTGTGTGCGTGTTTGTGTGCGTGTGTGTGTGTGCACCTGCGTGGATTCTGCTCGTTGCCCCTATCTCCTTTATGCTTGATCATCTTGTAATGTCCGATGGCCACTGGAGGGCGCACTATCTTCATCCCAGACAGACGCACTCTGAGACAGACAGCAACACACAGGAAGAAGGAATGTGTTGATTGGAGTGAAATAACTGATAGACAGCACAGGATTAGATGAGGTAGCGTCTCAAGTTTTTCCTGACCCAATTGATCTCACTAGGAAAAACTCTGGGGCCTACTAATGAGGTGTGTAATCCACTATCATACTGGTCCATTGGTCCTCTATGGGACAGTATGGGTTTTCACACAACCACCTGAACTAAACAAACCAACTAATGGGGAGGAAATCTACCAAGCAAACTGCCCAACAAGCTGACATGTATACTTACTGAGCTCCAAACATGAACTGTGGGGAGAGACACAGCAAAGCCATGGCAGTGAGAATGGAGATGAACAAGGTGTTATGACAGAGGTAGAAATAAAACACATGTGAAGACAAATAGCTTATGAAGAGAGAGAGAGAGCGAGAGAGAGCGAGAGACACATCTTTCAAGGCATTCACTGGTATAGTCACACATGGCTGTCCCTTCCAGACCCTCCCCCTACTCACCTGGCAGCGATGTCATCGTCCTCCCCACCCCAGCCCCAGTAGCTGTTGGGGAAGCCGTTCATCTTCATGTACTGCTCAGGTGTGACCGCAGACACCCCTCCGAAATACTGGGGGTACGGCAACCTGGGTGGGACAAATACCAGAAGATGCCAGAACCTCAGATGACACTTGACATACAGACTCTGATACACTGCATAAACACACACATACCTGTATCTGAACTTGTCCATGGCCACAGAGAGGTGTGTGGGGAACTGATTGTGACAAGTGTAGGTGTTATGGTCGTTTTCAGGCAGCAGATCTACGTCGTGTAGGAAGATACACCCCCAGTCCTCGTCTCTCAGTGCCTCACGGACCCCAACATTCAACAGCTTAGCCCGATTAAATGTAGAGTTACCCCACTGCAGAGGAAAATACAGGGATCAGAGAGCGAGAGAAAGAAAGAAAGAAAGAAAGAAAGAAAGAAAGAAAGAAAGAAAGAAAGAAAGAAAGAAAGAAAGAAAGAAAGAGAGAGAGAGAAAGAGAGAGAGAGAGAGAGATGAAGAGACCTGCTGGACTATGTAGATACTGTAGTGAATCTGTTGTCTCTGTAGGAAGGGGTGGAGGTGGTAGAGTAGGGCTCGGAGGTGAGTCTGGCGGTTACGGTACGGCACCACGATGGCCGTGTGGTGGCGCGGCTCGCAGTCCGGTGGGCTGTATCGGCCTCCCGGTAACACCAACGGGTTCCTCTCCCTGATCTCCTCTAGAGAGAGAGGCGAGGACAGACGCACAGACACAGGACCGACTAGAGAAGAAAGAAAGAGGTAGAGGAGGGGAGATGTATCGTATTATGTAAGAACCTTTATTATTCATTTACATTTACATTTTAGTCATTTAGCAGACGCTCTTATCCAGAGCGACTTACAGTTAGTGAGTGCATACATATTCATACTGTACATAATTTCATATTCATACAGTACATAATCCCTTACAGCAGGTGGCGTGGTTCTCCCTCTCTCACGCTCGCTCGCACACACACATATGCACACACATATTTACCCAGTAGTGGTGAGGGCACCTTGCAGTTCTTCAGCTGAGCCCCTGTCCCTGGGGGTCCGGTGCCTATGTGGGGGGCTGGTGGTGCCCCCAGGTGGCTGAGGTTGGTGTACACGTCATGGGGGCGGGAGTAGTCAAACTCAGGCTGCTCAGAGTGGACCAGTACTGACACCAGCCCCCTGAAGCCCCCCAGGGAGAAGTAGACCACAAAGGCAAACTGGAAGCCCACCAACAGGGCCAGGGTACAGGGGGAGTCAAGAGAGCGACCACAACACGCCATGGCCATGATGGAGGGAGAGGGAGAGAGAGAGAGAGAGAGAGAGAGAGAGGGTGATGGAGCGAAAAAGAGAGAGGCAGAGAAAGGGAGATAAAAGGAGAGAGAAGACACAGAGAAAGAGAGAAGAAGACAGAGAAAGAGAGAAGAAGACAGAGAAAGAGAGAAGAAGACAGAGAAAGAGAGAAGAAGACAGAGAAAGAGAGAAGAAGACAGAGAAAGAGAAGAAGACACAGAGAAAGAGAGAAGAAGACACAGAGAAAGAGAGAAGAAGACAGAGAAAGAGAGAAGAAGACAGAGGAAGTGAAAGACAATTAGATCAGAAAGAGGCTGGGATCAGAGGGGGTCGTGGTAGAGGGATGAGAGAGGAAGGAGAGATGGAGGAGAGACAGAGGGAGGGTGGGGAGGCTGTAGGGGGCTCAGGGGGTTAGGAGGGGGGCATATATGTGTATGAATGTTGCAGCACTATAGCTCCGTCAACACGGCCATCGCTTCAACATCTGACGAGTCACTGCAAAAGACAGGGAACAACACTCAACATTGTATACTGTTACGCAATAACAATGACATAGCAACTACAGAGTGTGTGTGTATATAATAATAATAATAATTTGGTAGGTGCTTACACTTGTCCTAATTCACACCTGTACAAATGTGTGAATTAGAAATGTGTTTTTTGCATATCCCAACTCTCCCTGAGACCCTCGCAGAGTGGTGTGTGTGTGTGTGTGTGTGTTTGTGTGTATGTACCTGTGTTCTGTTGTAGTCCAGACTGGATGATATCAGAATCTGGCCTCTGGCAGAGAGAGTCTGTTCTCCCTCTCTCCTTCTACCCTCATAGTTCCTTATGGAGAAGAGAAAACACCAGCTAGTAGCCTACAATGACTGCAGGACTGACTGACTGATTTCATATCTGAATAGGAAGCCTATAGACTCAAATGTTATTCCTAATTAGGCTACTGTGTTTGACTCCAACGGTTCAGTTACTACATGAACAATGTATGAACTAACTGTAACAGCATTCCTAGCAACTAGGTTTTAGGCTATTACGTTCTGGTCCTCTGCCTATTTCAGTTAGATTTTCTATATGAGACAAATATAAGATCCAATGATACCATAAACAATTACTTTAAAAACAGACTGAAATGTGTAAATTGATGCGTCCATATTAGGTGAAACATAATGTCCGTATCAAATCCATGTCCATTTTATCTCCAGAATAGGCCGTGCAAGCTGTCAACATGACTATTAATAATAATAATAATAATTATTATTATTATTATTGCATTAATAATAACAATAATAATAATACTTCATGAAGTCTAGGCCTAATATTTTTCGTGATAATATTTTCACCTAACTAAACATCATTCTATATCTCTATATCATTGTATTCCTCCTTAATTATAGGCCATTCTCACGTTAGATGCGTATGTCTGCAACATTAATTTCTAGGGCAAAACTCGTTTGTCACACCCGTCGTCTCACCTCCATGTTCCTGCGACGTTCCAAATCTAGCTCCCGGCTTCGAACTAGGACAACTGGGCCGCGCTGAAATAAACACATTCGATGGTCTGGGTGGATGGAGCTGTTTCTGAGTGAGTCCGTTTCCTAATCTCTCTTATCCAGATCGAAATCCTCTACTAGCCGTTTAGAAAGCGCTCTTTCGCATGGTTTAAACACTGAAGGCCGTCGCTCCAGCCGCGTCCATCAGATATCAACATATAAACTGCGGTTCATCTCTCATCCTGGTGCTCAGTAGGCTATGGCGCTGCCGCTGCCGCTGCCGCTACGAGAGGCAGGCATGTAGAGGGGCAAAGAGAACATGACGTATTTTGCCGGGCAAATTCAACATGTTTGAGTGCAGAAACCCTCCCCGTGTTCTCTCTCTCGCTCTCTCTCTCTCACACACACACACACACACACACACACACACACACACACACACACACACACACACACACACACACACACACACACACACACACACACACACACACACACACACACACACACACACACCTTTCCATTCACAAGTTAGTTGAGGTTGTATTGTATTGTGGAACACACATAAGTGATTGTATAGCAGTGGAGGCTCTTCAGAGGAGGAAGGGGAGGACCAAATTAAAATAGTGAAATATGAAAAAAGTTTTTTTTTTTTTTTTTTAGATAAAACTATATTAAATATATTAACGTCACCAAATAACTGAAACGCACTGTTTTGCAATGGTCTACAATAGCCTCAACAGCACCCTCTAGGGTATCTCATGGTGTAGCCGGAGGACAGCTATTTTCTGGCCTTCAATACAATACAAAACCTGGGAGGCTCATCCCATTGGGCAAAAACTGGTTGAATTAACGTTGTTTCCACTTCATTTTAACAACAACATTCAATGTGATGACGTAGAATCAACATGGAAAACTGATTGGATTTGTAAAAAGTCATCAACATAAGGGAATTTAAATATTTTATTCACCCAACTTTTAACATTTTGGTTAATTTCACGTTAGTTGACAACGCAACCAGATGTTGAACTGACGTATGTGCCCAGTGGGATGGTTCTCACCCCCTTCCATAGACTAACACAGTAAAAGTATGACGACCTCCGGAGGACATCCTCCAACCTATTAGAGCTGTTGCAGCATGAACTGACATGTTGTCCACCCAATCAAAGGATCACATAATGAATCTAGTACTGAAAGCATAAGCTACAGCTAGCTTGCACTGGAAAATGGAACGTTATGGTCATTAAAAAAAAATTGTCCTCTCTAATTTTAAATGGCACCGACCGCAGCTGGTGTAGCCATAAAGTGAACCATGGTTTCTTGCTTGTTGAATCATTTAAAGGGAAACTGTGTGATTCTGCTTCCCTTCATGTCCACTCATCAAACCTGTTGTAGTTGTCCTTTATTTCTCACACAGCTTCTTTCCACCACCATACCATCACACGTTCTCTCTGCTATAGTCAGGCTGAAAATATATTTATTCTCACATGCAGCGGCAGCTTGGCAGAGTACAGAAAAGGCATTAAGAACTAAGGCAACTCCATCTATCATTTACACAGACTAAACACCCAGAGGAAACCCAGCAGAGAAAGCATTACAGAGACACTGTGCAAAACAATCCACCTAACACTGCTGTTGTAGCCTCCCTGGCTGCAGCCTCTGCCAAGGGGTCTGGACTTGCATGGCACAGGTGGTGGTGTGTTGCAGGGTCGCTGGTTTAAGTCCCGCTCTGGCTGTTCACCCCTTATTGCACTGTCACAGTATAGAGTCAGAAGACTGGATGCTGAAGTGGGATGGACACAAAATGGTGCCTGGGAAGAATCGGACTCAGGGCAGTTTCCCCTGGGGAGTAGCCTGCCTGATGGACACTGATGTCTCCAGGTTGAGGTCAGTTCCACTTGTGATGGTAATTCAGCGGTATCAAATCAAAAGAATCAAAAATATATGTTTTTGTTTGGATTTGTGATGTATTGGAATTGACGTTGTAACTTACATTTTGGAATCTGATTTGAAATAGTGGAATTGACTCCAACCTTAATCCTTTTCTTTCCATAGGTTGGGTTTGCTTATGACATACAGTACAAATTGATTAAGGTGTCCAAGTTAGCCCCTGATAGGTCTGATGTTAGCAATAGAAGGAACGTTCAAATGTGACTCCCAAATAGACACACAACAAACATACGTAAAAAGAGCACCTCTTATATGATAATCTATATGCAGGCATTGCTTTTCTATGTTTTACCTGTAATGTATGTTCACCAAAATTATAATAATACAAAAACTGTAATAATAAAAAAAAAAGCTATCTTGTAAAAAAAAACAATATGGAAGGGAATGCTTCAAAATATTTCCATATCATATATCTCATCTTTGCAATTTGGTTGGGAAAAAAACCATCCTCAAAAAAAGATATTTCTGAGGACTGATTAATTTGACACAAACACAATAGTATTTATTTATTTATATTGACCCTGTTTTCAGGCTTTAATACCTGATTATTAAAAGCATGGTTTAAAAAAAGTCAGATATGGAAATGTGGATTGGGCAAGTACATCCTTCCCTTTCCCTTCCCCTCACACTGTTTGTTTCTCTCATATAATCAGGAATTAGAATACAGGATCTCTATGGTTAGAATCAGGAATTAGAATACAGGATCTCTATGGTTAGAATCAGGAATTAGAATACAGAATCTCTATGGTTAGAATCAGGAATTAGAATACAGGATCTCTATGGTTTCTCTTCTCTCATCTGTCCTCACCATCTCTCGTTCTCTCTCGTATACAGATTTAAATTTGGTCAGGGCAATTTGACTAATCTCCTTTCCCCAATTCTGGTCTCTGTCTCCTTCTCTCCTCAACCTCTTCCTCTCCCCACTCCTCTTCTCTCACTCCTCTTTGCTCCACTCCTCCTCTCTCTCTCCTTCCATCCTCTCTATCTCTCTCCCTGTGCTTATTTCTTGTAGTTGCCAAACTGGATGGCCAGACGGTCACTGACACAGCGGAAGGCAGCGGGTTGGACCTCCCAGTAGTTGACTGGGTTAGAGTAAAGGCTAATGCCGTTATAGAACGTCCTCTTCATCCCAAAGCCTCTTGGGCAGAAGTCATCCACTCCCACCTGGCTGATGCTGTTGGAATGGAGGTACACAACCTACAGGGTGGGAGGGGGACAGCACATGGTGTAATAGAGCTGCTTCAAGGCCCTTCACCTGTCTGATGACTACCACTCTACCAGTACTACACACACACACACACACACACACACACACACACACACACACACACACAGACACAGACACAGACACAGACACAGACACAGACACAGACACCCATACAGACACATGCAGACACAGACACACGTACACACACAGTCACTCACCTGTAGGTACTTCATGTCAGGCAGACCCTTGGGGATTGCTGTGAGTCTGTTGTTCTCCAGGTGCAACTCTCTCAGGCGGGGGACGTACGCTAGACTGCCATTCTCTATCATACGGATGTGGTTAAAACCCAGCCCCAACCTGGCAACCAGAGAGTCAGAGAGAGACAGAGCGTCATCATCCTTATATCTGTAACACCTACCAGTAGTTCTTGAAGTTACCACTGGGTGGCATGGTTGCCTAAGAAAGAGCCCGAATGGAGGGTAGACAACGTGTCCATACAGAAATATTTGATCACTGCTTGCCTCTTTTTTCAATCAAGCAGACTTTATTTCAGTCTCAAAGAGCTATTACATAGATTGAAGTGGGGTACTTAACCCTAAACATTAAGAACTGGAGGCTCTCAGTACTCAATTACTGCAGTTAACTCTGCCTACGCAAACATAGCAGCACACTGCCATGTGAATCCCATTGTATTTCTCTCTTTTACGCACCTGTACAAGTGTTTGTAGCGGCTCAGGTCCTCCAGCTCGATGGCCTGTATCTGGTTGTGGTCCAGATGGAGCTCATGGAGACTGTCTGGCAGGTCTGGAGGAGACAGAACACATGCCTCTTAACTAACCTTCTGGAGGAGACAGAACACCCACCTCTTAACTAACCTTCTGGAGGAGACAGAACACATGTCTCTTAACTAACCTTCTGGAGGAGATAGAACACATGTCTCTTAACTAACCTTCTGGAGGAGACAGAACACCCACCTCTTAACTAACCTTCTGGAGGAGACAGAACACATGCCTCTTAACTAACCTTCTGGAGGAGACAGAACACAGGCCTCTTAACTAACCTACTGGAGGAGACAGTACACATGCCTCTTAACTTTCTGGAGGAGACAGAACACACGCCTCTTAACTTTCTGGAGGAGACAGAACACACGCCTCTTAACTAACCTTCTGGAGGAGACAGAACACACGCCTCTTAACTAACCTTCTGGAGGAGACAGTACACATGCCTCTTAACTTTCTGGAGGAGACAGAACACACGCCTCTTAACTTTCTGGAGGAGTCAGAACACACGCCTCTTAACTAACCTTCTGGAGGAGACAGAACACCCGCCTCTTAACTAACCTTCTGGAGGAGACAGAACACACGCCTCTTAACTAACTTTCTGGAGGAGACAGAACACATGCCTCTTAACTAACCTTCTGGAGGAGATAGAACACCTGCTTCTTAACTAACCTTCTGGAGGAGACAGAACACACGCCTCTTAACTAACCTTCTGGAGGAGACAGAACACACGCCTCTTAACTAACTTTCTGGAGGAGACAGAACACATGCCTCTTAACTAACCTTCTGGAGGAGATAGAACACCCGCTTCTTAACTAACCTTCTGGAGGAGACAGAACAAACGCCTCTTAACTAACCTACTGCTACAAAAAAAAAAAGTGTAAAGTGGTTTTTCCCACTGGCTATAGGGTGAATGCACCAATTTGTAAGTCGCTCTGGATAAGAGCGTCTGCTAAATGACGTAAATGTGCCCTTGAGCAAGGCACTTAACCCTAATTGCTCCTGTAAGTCGCTCTGGATAAGAGCGTCTGCTAAATGACTAAAATGTAAATGTAAAATGTACAACATCAAAACATCTCTACCAACTTCTGCTTACAATACGGTCCATCAGAATAATGTACACTGTACATTAGTGGTCTCCAACTCTGGTCTTTAAGAGCTACAGGCACTGTATTCAATAAGTTATCATCACTTCTGAGTAAACCACTTGCTGTGTGTACCGCGTACCCTTGGGTACTCCAGTGAGTTGAGCCTCAGAGATGCGCAGGTAGCTCAGTTTCAGTCCCTTGAAGGCTCCTGGCTCAAACCCACTGTTCTGGATCGGGTTCCCTCCCAGCTCTACAAGAACATACATAAGACACATTAGAACACGGCTGTGGCGAATTTGATTGAATTCCAGCATATTGAATATGCTGAGGTAATACTGAAACATTGAATGGCACTGTAATCTTTAATGAACTCTGACCTATGCAGTTCATGCTGCCCAGTCCAGAGAAGGCCCCCTCATGGACCTTCTTTATGCGGTTCTCGTGGATCCTCAGCTCCACCAGAGAGGGGGGCAGATTCTTGGGGACGCCAGTCAGGAGGTTTCTGGAGAAGTACAGCTTCTGCATGTGTTTCAGAGGAACAAAGGCCTTGGGGTGGACCTTACTGATCTTATTATTCACCAGGGACAGGGCCTGAGGGATGGAAAGAGACAGAGAATGAGAGAGCGAGGGAGAGAGGGGTGTGAGTAAATAAGCAAGCTTTCTTTGCCCCCCTTCTCTCTCCTAAGTGCCCTAGTTATGTCCAGTCAGTGTCTTTCTCTCTCCCACCACCCCTCTCTCTTACTCCAGAGTGTGGCCAGCCTCTGCCTGGAGCTAAAGGGAATATTCTAGTTCACATCCTCTCCTCTCTGCTCCCGGAAAGCCTTCATTTATCCCTGTCGCCCACTCAGAACAGATGACCAAGCCCAATATTGAACACGGCCAGAGAGGAAACTCACATTAAATAAAACAGTTACCTCTCTATGGATGAAGACATTTTCACCCTGCCTGCCTGCACGTCTGCCTGCCTGCTGTGGTTTCCATCTGACACTTATTTCTGTTAAGTTACCTAAGGTGACTGACAAGGAATGTTGTCCTTCCCTGGTGGTTTGTTTAAGTGGTCAACCAAGCTGTCTCAGACAAAGAGCTTCTGTAGGAGTTGAGGGACTGAAATCTGTCCTCTTGAATTGTGCCAAAAAAAGGCCAGTTAGAATTAAATGCTCTTCCCCTCTCCCTCTCACTCTTAAATCTCTACACCCCCTCTCTTTCTCTCTTTCTCTCTTTCTCTCTCCTCTCTCTCTCTCTCTCTCTCTCTCTCTCTCTCTCTCTCTCTCTCTCTCTCTCTCTCTCTCGCTCTCTCTCTTACGTAGAGGTTGCTGAGGCCTTTGAAGTCGTTCTCCTTCAGCTCAGTGATGCGGTTGTTCTGCAGGTCCAAGAGTTTGGTGTCAGCGGGAATGCCCTTAGGCACCTCAGTCAAACCTGCAAACACACACACACAGACACACACACAGTGTCAGTGGGGATTCATACACATACGGAACAAAAACATACACACAGTTACACACACGCCCACACACCCAGATGGGGACACCAGATGTCATCCAGCTGGTTTAGATTTCACTAAGTCCCAAAGGACGTGATTCCAACAACATCAGCAAGATCACATCAAATAAATTAAGAAGACGGAGTAGGGCACAACCCTGACACACACACACACACACACACACACACACACACCCACACACACACACACCACACACACACCACACACACACATGATAAAGAGACTATGAGAATATGAAAGTACAGTTAATATACTGCAGAGAAACACCTGCTAACAACCAGAGACCTGATTGGCTCCTCATGTTATGAAAAAAGGTATCTCTGTTCAACTCCAAACTTTAAACCAGAACATGATGTCTTTGTCTATAATGGGCAAGAAGTGACAATATCAATGTCATAGAACAGTTTCCTAAATTGTGGGTAGGACCAACTGGTGGGTTGCAGCCAGTGACAGTTGTCAGAAACCCTGGTGTTTTTATAAAGGAGAATTGTATTACATTGATCTTTCATCCTACCTGGTACATTCTGGTCCCCACAAGGATTCTGATTAAACTTCTTATAAACGTTTGATAAACATGATTGAACTCAGTGAACCATTTTAACGAGACAACATCATAAAGCAGTCTGTGTTACAATGTTTCAGTTCTCAGATGGTCGATTGGCCAGGTCAACAGAACCAAGCCGCTGCCATGGTTTCAACTCATCATGACTAGGGCTGTGGCGGTCATAACATTCTGTCAGCTGGTTATTGTCATGCTGGTCTCACCGTAATTGACCAGGCCTCCACGCATACAAGCCGCTGATGCGCGCATTTGGAACATCTACATTTGAACAAGTCTAATAAATCAATTGAATATACACCATCACAATACATCCATTATTTATTTTAGGCAGGTATAAAGAAACATTATGATATGAAGAAAATGTATTTCAGAAGAACAGAATATGAGTTGGCCTATTACTGTATGTTATCTGGCTATGCTCCATGCCATAGGCTGTAGGCTTGTTCATTTAGCAGACAATTATGCTTATAAGTCCCATGTCATTATTTTATATTATATGATTTTATAGTAAGAAGAACATAATCGAATTTAGCTGAATAAAATAGAAAGGATATTTTTCCCATTCTGGAGCGAGTGCGCATATGAAGACTATGTTGAGCATAAAAGTCATCATTTGAAAAAGGTCCTATAGGCTACGCTCGATTTAGAGTTATTTGGGAACTTTAGTTGTTAATTATACAAACCATAGAATGTCTTAGAAATCAAAACATATATGGGCAGCATGATGCGACTATAGGCTATTGACGATTTGAGAAAGTCGCAAAAAAAAAAAGCTTTCGCTCTGTTCTTTGCCTCAGGCTACACACACTGTTCTCTCATCAAGTCATCATATTATCACCCACCAGACCATTCTCAATGTAATATTGTCTATACTAATATGTTAAATTAGTTTCGATTTAGAATGGGAACAATATACATGTCATCCGCCTATGCACTTGTCGTATATGATGAATGGTGGCAATTATCGCTATCAACAAAGAGTTCGCCATACTGCATCGTGTTAGAGGCTTTTATTAAAATCACGAATTTACAGCATAGATACAGACTCGCGATGTCCGGAGAACGGCTCCCAGATTGATATGGCCGTTCTGCCGTCTAATCGTTTACCCCCTATTTATAAACAATACAAAGGGAGGGGCTACTCCCCTTCTTCTGGCCAATCACCAGTCTCCCCTCGGGCGTCACCCTCCAAGCGGCACATTTCAAATAACATCATAAAACATCCCCCCTTTGGCCTGAACAACCAACATTCCATTTCGTCATGAAAAACATTTAACAAAGGCATAATCTTCAGATACGATACACTCAAATAGCGAATGGAAGCCGCTTTCCCGCCTGTTCGTTTGGGTAGGCTACTCTGGTTATTTCATTCCAGGCATCAACCACTGTTTGAGGAGCATGCAGCCTCTCGCGGCGCGACAGGTGATATTCCGCCCAAACTCTGTATGCCATGGGCTCCCCAACCCTGTTCCTGCAGCTACCAAGTGCTTCATTTGGAAAACCAAGTGAAATCTGTTCGGGAACATGAAAAGTAACATGTTTTCACAACGAAACATATTTTATTAAATTGTTGACAGCTCCTCTCTCTGCGTGCTTGAGAAAGTAATGAAGAAGAAAAGGGAGGAGATGGAAATGCAGGGTGGTGAGATATTCTGTAACTAACGGTAGCCTAATGGTCACACTATTAATTATGAAATTATTTAAAAAATCCCTATTACTAGGCTATTCAAAATCAAATACAAATTCACTATTGTAGGCTTACTCTGTAAGCCGCCCTGCACAATCAATGAACCAACTGCATCGCCTAGGCCTATACATTCTCTCCCAGACTCATTAATAGAAACTTTGGAGTGTAGCAAAAGGTAACCAGTCCATCCAGTATGCATAATAATACAGTCCACACTCAAAGGCGATTATTATAATTACTTTAATTTTGGAATATAGGCTAGACCAATTAAAGACATCTTAAATCCGTTTTTTAAATGTTTTTCTGCGGTGAATAATATGCGGTAGGATACTGTATGTATGTATTGTAAAACGAACGGCACAATCATTATTTTTATTCCGGGGGTTTTCAGGCTTGGGCTCATATATAGGCCTATGCATATGTATAAGCTCTATGGATGTTTTTAATTAATCATCTGTTTCTTTCTTCAAATTGATCAATCACAGTGAGGTGAGTTTAAAAGCACCATACAGTTGATGATAAGTGTTTGATGTGATTTTCTATTGCATTGATGTCAGAGTGGTTTGGAGGACAATAGAGCCCTGAGTACCAGGCCATTAGCAAGCTGGATACTACTAACACATGTCCTGAGTGCATAAAAGGAGATTACCATGACTCAACAGTCATGTCGAATTTTACTGCGGTCATGATTCATGACCACAAAACTCATCACGACCACAACCCAGTCCAGCAACCATCATACTGTTGCAACAACACCCCTAGCATCACCTACTGTTCCCCTGTCACACCCTGACCACATCTGACACAAGACACACTACTACACTCTCCTGACCCCAACCAGGACACAACACAACCCAACATATTTTAACACTTTGAACACTACCAAGCTCTGTTCAACAGTACTGCCATTTGAATACAGCCAATGTCTCTACTCAACATACATGATGTTCTGTGTGTCTGAAGAAACCTATTCTGGTCGGTATTGGTTATAATAACACAACTCAAACCCCTCCCTTGACAGAACACGTACCCCCAAAACCCTTAACCAAGCACCGCCCCAAAACAAATTATTTACCACTGTACCACACAACTCTCCAGTATGTTGTCACAACCATTGCCCAAAACAAAACCCCATAAAAGCCCATACCAACACCCCACACACCTCCAACAACCCAAGCCCAATGTAAATCCCAAACATGTTCAATCATTTGAAAATAAAATAGACGACCTAAGATTACGGTTATCCTACCAACGGGACATTAAAAACTGTAAACATTTATGTTTCACCGAGTCGTGGCTGAACAATGACATGGATAACATACAGCTGGTGGGATATACGCTACATCGGCAGGATAGAACGACTGACTCCGGTAAGACAAGAGGTGGCGGTCTGTGTATATTTGTAAACAACAGCTGGTGCATAAAATCTAATACTAAGGAAGTCTCTAGGTTTTGCTCGCCTGAGGTAGAATATCTCATGATAAGCTTTAGACCACACTATTTACCAAGAGAGTTTTCATCTATATTTTTCGTAGCTGTCTATTTACCACCACAAACCGATGCAGGCATTAAGATTGCACTCAATGAGCTATATAAGGCCATAAGTAAATAGGAAAACGCTCATCCAGAGGCAGCACTCCTAGTGGCCGGGGACTTTAATACAGGGAAACTTAAATCCGTTCTACCTAATTTCTACCAGCATGTTAAATGTGCAACTTGAGGGAAAGAAACTGTAGACCACCTTTACTCCACACACAGAGACGCGTACAAAGCTTTCCCTCGCCCTCCATTTGGCAAATCTGATCATAACTCTATCCTCCTGATTCCTGCTTATGAGCAAAAACTAAAGCAGGAAGCACCAGTGACTCGGTTAATAAGGAAGTGGTCAGATGACGCAGATGCTAAGCTACAGGACTGTTTTGCTAGCACAGACTGGAATATGTTCCGGGATTTTTCAGATAGCATTGAGGAGTACACCACATCAGTCACTGGCTTCATCAATAAGTGCATCGATGACGTCGTCCCCACAGTGACCATACGTACATACCCCAACCAGAGGCCATGGATTACAGGCAACATCCGCACTGAGCTAAAGGGTAGAGCTGCCGCCTTCAAGGAGCGGGACTCTAACCCGGACGCTTATAAGAAATCCCGCAATGCCCTCCGACGAGCCATCAAACAGGCAAAGAGTCAATACAGGACTAAGATTGAATCGTACTATACCGGCTCTGACGCTCGTCGGATGTGGCAGGGCTTGAAAATGATTACAGACTACAAAGGGAAGCACAGCCGCGAGCTTCCCAGTGACACAAGCCTACCAGACAAGCTAAATCACTATGCGCGCTTCGAGGCAAGCAACACTGAAGCATGCATGAGAGCATCAGCTGTTCCGGATGACTATGTGATCAAGCTCTCTGTAGCCGATGTGAGTAAGACCTTTAAACAGGTCAACATTTACATGCGCTGACCAACTGGAAAGTGTCTTCACTGACATTTTCAACATGTCCCTGACTGAGTCTGTAATATCAACATGTTTCAAGCAGACCACCATAGTCCCTGTGCCCAAGAACACTAAGATAACCTGCCTAAATGACTACCGACCCGTAACACTCAATTCTGTAGCCATTAAGTGCTTTGAAAGGCTGGTCATGGCTCACATCAACACCATTATCCCATAAACCCTAGACCCACTCCAATTTGCATACCGCCCCAACAGATCCACAGATGATGCAATCTCTATTGCACTCCACACTGCCCTTTCCCACCTGGACAAGAGGAACACCTATGTGAGAATGCTATTAATTGACTACAGCTCAGCGTTCTACACCATAGTGCCCTCAAATCTCATCACTAAGCTAACGACCCTAGGACTAAACACCTCCCTCTGCAACTGGATCTTGGACTTCCTGACGGGCCTCCCCAGATGGTAAGGGTAGGTAACAACACATCTGCCATGCTGATCCTCAACACGGGGGCCCCTCAGGGGTGCGTGCTCAGTCCCCTCCTGTACTCCCTGTTCACCCATGACTGCAGGGCCAGGCACGACTCCAACACCATCATTCATTTGCAGACGACACAACAGTGATTAGGTCCAAAAGGCTTCTTAACAGCTTCTACCCCCAAGCCATAAGACTCCTGAACAGCTAATCATGGCTACCCGGACTATTTGCATTGTCCCCCCACCCCAAACCCACCCCAACCCCCTCTTTTACGCTGCTGCTACTCTGTTTATTATTTATGCATAGTCACTTTAACTCTACCCACATGTACATATTAACTCAATTACCTTGACTAACCGGTGCCCCTGCACATTGACTCTGTACCGGTACCCCCTGTATATAACCTCCCTACTGTTATTTTATTTTACTGCTGCTTTTTAATTATTAGCTTTTTTTTTTAAATCTTAAACTGCATTGTTGGTTATGGGCTTGTAAGTAAGCATTTCACTGTAATGTCTACACCTGTTGTATTCGGCGCATGTGGCAAATAACATTTGATTTGATTTGACCACAGCCCAACTCCAATCTGTAACCCCAAATCCCTCCTCTCTAACCACTACACACACACACACACACACACACACACACACACACACACACACACACACACACACACACACACACACACACACACACACACGCACACCTAAACCCCACTACTGTTTCACACAACTATTCCACAGAAGATTGGTATACACTCAGAGACAGAGACAGACGCCATAGCCAAAATACATCTGTTCTAAATAAGCACTGACAACTCGCAAATTATATGCTTCCACATTTACTCACTTCAGTAGTCTGGGACAGGAAATGTAGTGTTAGGTGGTGGGATGAAAATGAAATGATGATTCAACAAAACCAAATCCGAAACTACAGACTATTATTTGCAATATAACAGTTAACTTGAAGAATACTAGCTACACACAAAAAAGCAACACTCATGTAGAAATATAAAGAAATACTATACAAACATACACGACTCTCAGACCTACTGCACAGTGTGTGCACACACGAAAATACACACACACACACACACACTCACACACACACACACACACACACACACACACACACACACACACACACACACACACACACACACACACACACACACACACACACACACACACACACACACACACACACACACACACAGTGCATACAACTACAATGTTCATATTTTGAGATAATAAGCATTTATTTCGAGGCTTGTCATTGGTCTTTGTTGGGACATAGGCTGTAAAGTCTTTGAGAGGACTATAATTTAGGAGAATGGAGGGTTATGGTCTGTGAATTTGAGTATTTATATACATTTATATGTGTATGTGCGTGCTTGCGTGTGTTTAGATGTAGGATCTTAATTTGAGCCAGTTTGCTACAGCAGGAAAATAATCCTGCAGCAACAGGAAAGTATGTGGATTATAATTAATGGACATTTTTGTAGGGGTTTATACCTTTTTCGTAAGGGAAAATCAAGTCTAAAATGTCAAAGAAATGTCAAACTTCAGAAGCCTTTTTAAACCTCAAATACACTACAAGTTTTACATTTCCTGCATTGCATGAAAGTTCTCCTGCAACAGGGTGATCAAATTAAGATCCTACATCTGTTTGTGTGTGTGTTCCTTGTTCCCCCTCACTTTTATCCATTCTTTTACACATAATCAATTGAAAATGATGCCTCTGGTCCACAGTAGGTTAATCGTTCTCATTTATTTGAGCCCCTGTCTATTTCAGTGTTAATGAAATGGGACATACAACACTGATCTTTCCCAATCCTCTCCACCGAAGCTAAGGAGAAACACAAACACATGGCTTCCATCCCTTCTTTAGTAACACTCTTCCCCGCTATCTCTCTCATCCTTCTAAACTCCCCTCCATCCTTCGTTCTCTCCTTCCCTCGATTTCCGCTGAACATCCTGTGTGTGTAAAGAAAACCATGAAACAGCTCATTAAAGACCTTCAAGACCTCAAGGAAATTACACACCAAGCTTTCATCTCGTCTCCTCCCATCAAAGTGTCTCTCACAATCTCTACCTTTCTCCTCTCTCTTTCTCTCTCTCTCTTTCTCCTTTCCCTTCTCCTCTACCTTTCACCCGCTCTCTATTTCTCTCTCTGTTGTTCTACTGTTCTTCCCTTCTCTTTCCCTCTTCTCTCTCTTCCTCTCTCTCCGCCGCTCACTTTGGGAACAGAAAATCCCTCTAAGACTTTCTTTATCAAAATACACCCGTTATCCGTGGGAGAAATTGCTCTCTATGATAATACACCATCAGATCCCATTCTCTCTCCTCTCTCTCTCTCTCTCTGGAGTCATGCAATGCACAAAGTCATTCACAGAAGAACGCCAACCAGCTGACCCCTCTCTGCCTCCCATTCATATTATACTGGGCCCTCTGGCCTCCAAAACACATGTCTGTACCCTGCTTCAGGTAACCACATAGATAAACACGCACAATGGCATACGCACACATACACACACACATAATCACAGACATGCTTATGGTGGGACACACACTCACCCAGATCGGAGCATTGCACCACTCTGCGTTGGCACTGGCACCCAAAGGGGCATGAGGGCAGTTCAGGAGGGGGCAGCTCCTCTATTGCTGAGCCTTCCTCTTCATCTCTCATCATCGACATCATCCCTCCCACATCACTGTCCATCGCAAAGTCCCAGAATCCCCTCTGCTCAAAGGGCAGGGCCGACGATGGGGCGGGCAGCCGGGCAAGACACAGCAGCAACAGGAGAGAGGAGTGGGCCAACATCACGGGACTATACACACACACACCTGTGGAAAGAGAGATAGTTAGGGCAAGAGAGAGAGAGAGAGAGAGAGAGAGAGAGAGAGAGAGAGAGAGAGAGAGAGAGAGAGAGAGAGAGAGAGAGAGAGAGAGAGAGAGAGAGAGAGAGAGAGAGAGAGTTAAAAACACACCTAGAGAGAGAGTTAAAAACGCACCTAGAGAGAGAGAGTTAAAAACACACATAGAGAGAGAGAGTTGAAAACAGAGAGAGAGAGAGAGAGAGAGAGAGAGAGAGAGAGAGAGAGAGAGAGAGAGAGAGAGAGAGAGAGAGAGAGAGAGAGAGAGAGAGAGAGAGAGAGAGAGAGAGAGAGAGAGCGAGAGAGAGAGAGAGAGAGAGTTAAAAACACACCTAGAGAGAGAGAGTTAAAAACACACCTAGAGAGAGAGGGTTGAAAACAGAGAGAGAGAGAGAGAGAGAGAGAGAGAGAGAGAGAGAGAGAGAGAGAGAGAGAGAGAGAGAGAGAGAGAGAGAGAGAGAGAGAGAGAGAGAGAGAGAGAGAGAGAGAGTTAAAAACACACCTAGAGAGAGAGAGTTAAAAACACACCTAGAGAGAGAGAGTTAAAAACACACCAACAGAGAGAGAGAGTTAAAAACACACCTAGAGAGAGAGAGTTAAAAACACACCAACAGAGAGAGAGAGTTAAAAACACACCTAGAGAGATGGAGAGTTAAAAACACACCTACAGAGAGAGAGAGAGTTAAAAACACACCTAGAGAGAGAGAGAGAGAGTTAAAAACACACCTAGAGAGAGAGTTAAAAACACACCTAGAGAGAGAGAGAGTTATAAACACACCTAGAGAGATGGAGAGTTAAAAACACACCTACAGAGAGAGAGAGAGTTAAAAACACACCTAGAGAGAGAGAGAGAGAGTTAAAAACACACCTAGAGAGAGAGAGAGTTAAAAACACACCTAGAGAGAGAGAGAGTTAAAAAACACACCTAGAGAGAGAGTTAAAAACACACCTAGAGAGAGAGAGAGTTAAAAACACACCTAGAGAGATGGAGAGTTAAAAACACACCTACAGAGAGAGAGAGAGTTAAAAACACACCTAGAGAGAGAGAGAGTTAAAAACACATGTAGTTTATTAAGATTATGACTTTGTTAATGGTTTTAAGTGGAACCTGAGAGGATGTTTATTTAGTCAAAGAGAGCCGTTTTTAGGGTGACGCCCCATACAAGACAGGGGATTGGACAGTAGAGGGAGCCACCCATATTTTGGGGAAGATTATATATACTGGGTTTAAACGAAGAAGAGGTTAGAGCAGACATTGTAATTTGGAGGATACTGCTCTCCGGGTGGTCATGACATCCGTAAACTTATGCTGAAATCTTGTGATATGAATAAAACTTATGATCAAAGGTCAGTATGAGCGGACTCCTTTGTTTAACAGCAATAATTAGCAACATTGACTCGACACTACAAAATGGCGCCCGAACAGGGACCGGTCTGCGTCTCCTTTGTTCCATTCATTGCCGCCAAGCTGACTCTCGTTCCGAAGTCATGGCCAGATAAGGGTGAGTTTCTCACCACTTTGGGCATTTGTTAGTTCGAAGGCTATTTGAGTGTGCGCTGGGGAGATGTACCGTGTTACTTGTGTGTGCTGTTATTTGCTGTTGACTAAGGGTCTGTCATAACTATTCTAAATTTGTTTGCACTGGTAAACGGCGCAAATGGCAGGGAGTGTCTATAGAAATATGTGGCTTGAATAGGAATTCTAGAACAATCGATGGAAGTGAATAAGGCAGAGATACGTATACAAATTAGGGCATTGCGAATCTGGCAAGACCTCAGGGAGGCGATCTTAGGATGGGCCGAAAATCCTCTAACGCGTTAGGTGTGTTTTAGGTGAGTTCTGGGAACTCGAGACGGTGGAATATACATTCTATTGCAAGTTACCGCTCAGCTGGTGGTTGACGAAGCATTTGTTTGATGTGACCGCTCATAGAATATCCATTGAACTCGCGGCAGCATAAAGTTAGGGACAAAGGAAAAAGGAATTTAAGGCGCAATGTAGGTTACATTGTTACATGCCACATGTTACATACATGCTAATGCTAAATGCTAATGCTACATGCTACATGCTAACATGTGACCTTAGAGGGCCATTGCGATGGAATAAAGCCTCTTAAATTATGTTTGTGTGTGTAGAATTTAAGTTCTATGCTTTGTGAGCTCTGTTAACTGTTATTGTTTGTCTATAAGGGGTAAAAGAGAGGAGCTATAGCAGAATGCTAACGTTCTGTTGTCTGGAGCTGCTTCCACGGTGAAATCGTATTGGTGAATGTACTGCGCATGCGTGTGATTTTACGACACTAGATTACGACACGTGTGATTTTACGACACTAGAGTGATGTAGGGAGAATATGCCTCTGTTACACTGTGCAAGGGGGGAGACACAGACGAAGGAACAAAGAGGAGAGATTTGAACACGAATGGAATGTTCTAGTTGTTACATCGGCTGTTTGACGATGAAACTGGTTTCTTGAGACATATTGAATTGATAAAGGAGAGAGATATGTTGACGGATTAAAAATAAAAATAATTAAATAAATAAATAAAATAAAAATGTTATTGAGCTATTTATGCGATTCCTGAGTTAATTCTTAGAGCGAATGTGACTGGAGGAATATTGAATGGTTGAAGTGGCTCAGTGATTGCATAAACTACTAACTTCTTCTCTGTTTCTTTGATCTTTTGTCATATGAGAGGCGATGGGACGAGAGGAGAGAGAGAGAAAGAAAGAGAGGTGCTGACGTGTACATCACGTGACAAGGTGTGACGCGACAGAGGATCGAGTCAAATATCAGGCTAGTACTGTTCTGTTTACAAAAAAAACCTTCCCCTACAGGATATTTCATGTTATGACAATTTCACAGAGACTTGGCAAAAGACTGATACAATTAAAATTGCATTTTGGAGAGTTTCTGTGCATGAGTTGGTTTGATTAGAGTTGTGTTGGGAATCGAGTACTGACATTATTCTGTAAAATTAAGATAATTGGATGCTTATTAAGCAATGGGATTTATGAGTACTGTAGTGTTGCTGGATTATAGGTATTATACACAGTGGCGGCTCCTGAACAAATTCTCAGGGAGGGCAATTTTTCTGATGATTTAGGTGACCTACACACATTTTTAAAAAGATATGTCCAGCAACAACATGAAGACAGGGGCAGCATATAAGTCAATACCAGAAGCATTTATTGACTGATCTCAAAAGTGTTGGCTTACAAAAGCAAAATAAGTTATCACAGTAAAAATAATCAAGGGTGTTCTTTCACATTCCTCAACACTGCATAAACAATATGCATTTCCATAAACAAATGAAATATCAGCTGAAAATACAGCATCTTGGTATTTGTTCAGATTGCAGGATCAACAAGAGCTTTTACCACATTTTTTGATATCTGTTTAATCTTACCTTATGGCCTGCACTTGCTTGTGAAGCTGTCGAGGGCACGTTTGATAGAGACAGCATCGATGTCCTTCTTCTGTAGCTTCTGGTACAGAATGTCGACGTGGGGCATGATTTTGTGAAAAAGCCGCAGGAAAAAAATTAAATCTTCATCATGTAGTATCCTCACGTAGCCAGCTGCCTCTCTCAAGGTGTGCTGGTCAAATGAACCCAATGAACCCGTCCGGATGGCTTCAAAACATTATATGAGGTCGTCTCGATTCTCGTAGACAGTGTTCACGACTCTGCTGTTGCTAACCTCATCGTTGTGGCGGCGGACAGCTAGCCTGTATCCCTCATCCAGTTGAGTGGCAATATTCACTCTCCCAAAAGCAGACAATCTCAAACAGCTATATGTGGGTCTTTGACAGCTAATTTTTCTTAATCTTTTCTGAAAGATGGTGCATGTCGGTTACACCAGTCGCTGTCCAAGCGGTGCTGTCTGCTGTGCCGCCTTCAGGGTGGAAGAGTAAGCAGGGGTAGCAAAAAACTGCATTAGCTACATCGCAGCCTGCTAGCCAGGTTTTCCGTTCATACCAATTTTTGGAAAATCCTCGGGTGTAGGACTTCCCCCCTTTAGTAGACACCTGTTGAATTATTAAATTTGGTCTGGGGGGTCCTAATTGTTTCGTTGCCAATTTATCTTCATTTGTTCGCCGACAAAAAGGAACTTCTTTCAAACACACAATCGAGTTGGACTGAAGCCTAGCCATTTTGATAGTAGTAGTGAATTGAATGAGGCTGCTACCTGGTCTTTTCTTAGTTACGTTCATTCGTGGTTACGTTATGTATGACGAAAGCGCGTAAGTGCAAGCCCACAGACACCCATAGAGAATGTATTGAAAGCTTTGAAATGTGACAAAACTAGATTTTACATGGGAGTCTATGACAGACTTCTGGGCGATTTTCAACCTGACTGAAATCGCCCAAAAAACGGGCGGGGCCATTTGAAGCACGACTTTAGCCTGATTTGACATTTAGTGGCTGGCAGATCAGACGTGAACACTGATAACTGCTGTTGCCGTGATATAATTTTTTATAAATTTATAAAAAAAAAATATTTTTTTTTATTTAATTTTTTTTTAAATAATTGATTAGAAAAAAAATCCCTTCCTTTTCCCGTTTGGCAGTGCGTCGCCCATATCGCCCTATTGAACAAGCCGTCCCTGATTATACATACCACCTTCAATCAGGAAGGGTAAGATAGCCACTAATTGATAAATTAGTAAAATAGGAAATATAAATAAAAATTATTTTTTTAAATAATTTTTGGAATATTCATATTTTTATTGATTAATTTGTATTATTTAGGGGGGGGGGGGGGGAATAAAAATTTGTTTATATTAATAATTAAAGGGAGGAAGCCATAGGCTATATAGTCTAAAATAAAATAATTCACAATAAAGGAATATAAAAGAGTTGTTACAATGGGGAAAAAGGATATCAGGACTAAGAAGGTAATTATACCTGTTGATATAGTACAAAATAGTAATCCTTTAACTAAAGTATTGCAAGGTTATCCGGCAAATGAAACAAAAGTTGGCCTGACATTGAACAACCATAGCTAGTGGATGGGATTCTTAACCCTGACGTCATCAACATTATGAAAGTGGTTGAATAATAGAGAGAGGATAAGCAGAAACGATGATAAAGATGAATCCAAAACTCCAAAAGAAGAAGAAAAGGAGATGTCTGGAAACTAAGAGAAGAGTGAGGTTAAGGAAGATGGAACTTGAAGAAGATGAAGATGATGATGATGATGATGATGATCAGAGTGATTGAGAAGAGATCATGGGTGGATATGACTTTGTGATTAGAAGAAAGTTGGCAAGAGAGGAAAGAAGAAGGATACTAGAGATTTGATCTCTGATGGAAGTTGAAGGAAGAAGGATACAAGAAATTTGAGTTCTGATGAAAGCAAAGATGGAGAAAGCGATGAAGATTTGGAGATTAAAGGTGCTTTATGTTAAAGAGGATTTTATCCAACAATGATTAGCAAAGAAGAAATAGAAAGAGATATAGACCGATGCGTATCATGCCTGGATAAAGCGAATGATTTAGGAGAAGTAACACAACTGGAGGAACAACTCAAGAAGCTGAAGATACAGAAGAGAAGAAGAAACTGCTGAGAAAAGGATCCCAAGAATTGGAGGAGAAGAATACATTGAGGCCAAGGAAAAGGCCACTAGTAAGAAGATGATGGAAGATGATATTTCGAGGGCAAAACTTAGAATATAAGCTGTTGAAGAATACTGATATGTCAACAACAAGAAAGAACAGGACCAAGAAACTCTCCGAAAACTCAATCAAATACAACTGGTGGAGAAGAAGAAGGAGAAGAAAAGCTTTGGTTATGAAGAATCAGAGTGAACCAAATCAACAATCACTGCTACAGCTTCAACTGAACAAGGTCAAATGCAATTGTACCAGCCAAGTGGTACAAGTTGTTTCATATCCATAGATAGTTTCTGGAGAGAAATAATTTCAGAGGAAGATAAAGGAGCAAGTGAAGATCACCTGTTCTCCAGGTGAACCCTTAAAGGAGCAAGGATTCTAGAGTGCCTAGAAGATCCGAAGGGGGGTGTCAGCTGATAGCACCGATTAGGAAGAAAAATATCCAACAATTGAAGTGAAAACAAAGGACTATGAGAAGTGATGGTGAATAGTGGAAAAGCTTTTATCTGTGTTGAGCCTAAAGAGGTTAAACATCTCACTATGTAAAATTAACTAATTAGGATAGGGATTTGAGGGAGTAAAACAGTTGATTACTCTTAAGGAACCAATTGAGCTCTGCTATAAAAAATCTAAGAGAAATTAAAATACACATACTGGTATTAGAACATATACCTATTGCATTGTTGGGAAGAGATGCATTGTGTAAATTGAACTGTACAATAAGATGTACACTAGACGGCTGTCTGGTAGAAGATTTTAAAAGAGTAGGGTTTTTGGGGAATCATATTTGCTTGAAAAGACAATCTGTCTGAAAAATAAAGTTAAAAGGGGTGACTGTTATTCTTGGTTACATTCCTACACCAAGAGGTACAAGAGATTTCAAACTAGGCTAAAAGATGTTTGATCGTTTGCCAAGTCTGTGTGTGAAGAAGTCAGAAGCAGGTGGGGATTACCCAGTCACATGTTCTAAAAATTGGTGGTAAAGGCTTTTGTGAATAAATCAGTGGAAAAGGTTTTTAAAGGTTAGGAGAAAAGATTAGATTAAAAAAAGTTAGGAAAACTAGGGTTGAAGGAACTCTAGGACAGTAAGCTAAGTTTCAATGTTAGTAGGAAGAGAGAGAGAACTAGTGGTGATAGATGGAAATACAAGTAAGGAGTTAAAAGTCTTAGGGAGAATGGATGAAGTAACAACAAGGACATCAACACTTCAGTCTATTATAACAACAGTGGGAAGCAATTTAACTCTTTCAACATTGATAGTTATTAAAGCCATAAATATATTGCATTTGATTACAAGGGAGCAGATAGCTCCAGCACCAATTTTAGAGGAATTTCATAGTCTGGGAAGCCTATCATTGGAGGATAAGTCTAAGAGAGAAGTGGGGATTTTTCCATGGTATGGTGTAAAATTTGGGAAGATAACATAGATAATATTACCTATACCTTGCAGGGTTTGGCAAATGAAACGATAAGAGGGTTTAATCTTCTGTCGAAGATGTTTTGCTTTTGTAATTTGTTACTGACCTTTGCGAAAGCTATGATATTGAGATGGGTTGGAGTAGTGATGCCTGGAGACAACACTCAGATGCCGTTGTTGACTGTTCCTGATCTGGATGAAGAGGGACAAGTGGGACTGGATGGAGTGTTGATGGATAAATATCCTTTTTGATTATTTGATCATTTTTCAATTATTATTATTATTTTTCAATATTAGTGTGATTTTAGTATGATGTTATGAATCAAAGGGGGGAAATAGGATAATGTGATTCATATATCATTTTATATCATTTTTTATATTCTTAGTTGATATTGATGTTTTAATTTGAAAGTGTTGTTTTGCAAAATATACTGTTTGGTCTTTTCTTTTCTTCCAGAAGCATTTGGGGGAATATGTAGAGATTGAAATACTCAAACAAGAACAATATGAAGGGACAATATGAAAGGACAATATGAGGGAAAGGAGGAGATGGAACAAGGAAGGTGTGGAAAAGTTCTGATTCCATCATCAACAATGCATTGGATCGACACTGCTGAGGAGATGAAGTGTAGTGGACTACATTCCAGTGTCTGCAATGAAATATAGACATATTTGCATGTGTAATACATAATTTGTGTCATATTCTGTCTATATTAATTTTTGTAGAATGATATTTGATGTTATTGAATACATGTGGGGATCTTAGATGTTTTTGTTTATTTCGTGAATGCTTAGGGACATGGAGTCTAGGCAGGGATAGAGAGATCCACTGTAGGGTCCGATGGGTCGACCAGCCTTAGTGTGGATATTTTTTGGATAGTATTTTGTTTGCAGGGGCTTACATGTGTATTTAATTGCTTCATAGTTTCAAATGCATTGATAAAGATTTATGAATTGATCTGGAGTACCTAGGTGGTTGCCTGGGGCAGAGGGGCCGTGAGAGAATTTTACTGTCTTGATTGATGGATGGATATTTAAACGAAGAAGGCTGCCAGACAGGTTTTTCGCTCTCACACTTCATAAAGATTTGTTCATATTTCATAGTAATGTATTCACACTTCATAAAGATTTGTTCATATTTCATAGAAAGGTATTTACACTCCGGAGAGAAGTGTTTTTGGTTTATTGTTAAAGATACTCAATAAGAGAAATTGTTACTTGTCATAATCCTGTTCTTTTTGTTTTCGAGACTTTTAGTTAGTCTCGAAGGGGGGAATGTAGTGTATTAAGATTATGACTTTGTTAATGGTTTTAAGTGGAACCTGAGAGGATGTTTATTTAGGTTCAAAGAGAGCCGTTTTTAGGGTGACGCCCCATACAAGACAGGGGATTGGACAGTAGAGGGAGCCACCCATATTTTGGGGAAGATTATATATACTGGGTTTAAACGAAGAAGAGGTTAGAGCAGACATTGTAATTTGGAGGAAACTGCTCTCCGGGTGGTCATGACATCCGTAAACTTATGCTGAAATCTTGTGATATGAATAAAACTTATGATCAAAGGTCAGTATGAGCGGACTCCTTTGTTTAACAGCAATAATTAGCAACATTGACTCGACACTACACACACCTAGAGAGAGAGAGAGTTAAAAACACACCTACAGAGAGAGAGTTAAAAACACACCTACAGAGAGAGAGTTAAAAACACACCTACAGAGAGAGAGTTAAAAACACACCTACAGAGAGAGAGAGAGTTAAAAACACACCTACAGAGAGAGAGTTAAAAACACACCTAGAGAGAGAGAGAGTTAAAAACACACCTAGAGAGAGACAGTTAAAAACACACCTACAGAGAGAGAGTTAAAAACACACCTAGAGAGATGGAGAGTTAAAAACACACCTCCAGAGAGAGAGAGTTAAAAACACACCTAGAGAGAGAGAGAGTTAAAAACACACCTAGAGATAGACAGTTAAAAACACACCTACAGAGAGAGAGTTAAAAACACACCTAGAGAGAGAGAGAGTTAAAAACACACCTACAGAGAGAGAGTTAAAAACACACCTACACAACAATTGAAAGAGAGACTGACAAAGGTGATAACACCATCTTCTCTTTTGAATCATTTCACATACATAATACATACACTGTGGTATGGTAACAGACCAGTTTCTCATGTGTCGTCAAGACCTGACAACATTGTTATTACAGTGCCATTCAATCTCTAAGTAAATACATTAAATTCAGTTGCTGCCCTGTGAGTGTGGCGTCTCTCTTTATTGGCCTGGTACTGGGGCAGATGGCTACTTGGCTGTCAGAGAGCTCTTTAGATTCAACACACTGCACCGCCTACTCTGGTCCGTGATTTGGTCACACCTTAATACACTCCACTGGCTATACTGGCTCTGCAGCTGCATGCCCCGGCTGCTATGGGTGGCTGACCCAGACAGGGTGTGCTCCTAATAACCACACCTGCAGAGAAGAGAGGGAGGAGAGACAGACGGAGAGGAGGCAGACAGCTGCGTAGAGGAGAGGAAAATAGAAATCAAGCCAGCATAAACCCATCCAAAAGTCTGGGAGGAGGAGGAGGAGGAGGAGGAGGAGGAGGAGGAGGAGGAGGAGGAGGAGGAGGAGGAGGAGGAGGAGGAGGAGAGGAGGAATGGAAGCAGTCGGTTGCACATGCCAAGAAATAAATCCATATTGAGAGGATGACTTGTGAGAAAGATCACCCTTAACCTTTGGGACAGAGTGTGTCACAGTCTGCTTCCTCTGACCAATCACCCCACCTCCCCCCCCCCCCCCCCCAAATACAGAAGGTGTGTGTCTGACCAATCCAAATGCTCTACAGCCCAAATGGTGGAAAATGTGAAACCATGAACCCCGGATTCAAACACATCGTCCATTCATCCAGTCAGGAAAGCAGCAGTGTGTGTTATTGTGTGTGTGTGTGTGTGTGTGTGTGTGTGTCTGAGTTACTGAATGTGTCTGTGGGTGCAGAGCCAGACTCCATGATGTCATTGCTGAGCACACACACTCCTCCTGCTGCTAGTTGAGGTAACTAGGAATGTCACCCACCCACCCTGCCATCACCCCAGTCTACAGCAGTAGCAGCTATAACCTAAACCATAACTAACAATTACCATAAACCTAGGCCCAAATATTACACAGAAAACCTATTCCTAACCCTAACCTTGTAATCAGTGGCCATAGCTAGTGAGGTCTTGGTAAGCCTGTACTGACCTTGCCTAACCACTAGGGGTTAGACATCATCTTAGACTGATTCTAATGATCCGTCCATACTACTCCAACAGCCCTGTCTGTCAAGGCATTGCTAATGACACTCAGTAACGTGTGAAACCCCTGTAGAGGAAAGTGTAGCATTTTCAATCAACACATTATCAGGTTCTCATTATCACAGAGGGAAAACAACCATCTATCGTTCTACTCTTTTGCCACATCATGATGGATAGGGAGGGGAGGGAGGGAGGGAGGAGGGGAGGTGAGGGGGGAGGGAGGGAGGAGGAGGGAGGGAGGGGAGGGAGGGAGGGAGGGAGGGAGGGAGGGAGAAATTGTCAGAAAGGGATAAATGGAGAGAAAGGAATACAGAGAATTGGAGATGAAGAGAGGAAGAAAGTGAGCGTGGTGAGATAGGGACGGAGAAAAGAGAGAAAGCACCAGATGTCCTAGTTACCCAGTCAGGATTATGTGTGTGTGTGTGCGTGTGCGTGTGTGTGTATATACAAGCCAGTGCCTCCCCATCCCTGATCGCTGTGCCGAACCTTCGGGACATGCCGTTCAGCCTCTTCAGTCTCTCTACCCTGCGCTTGCCATTTCCCAGCCACACCGGAAGCACGCTTGACTTTCAAGAAGAATTCAAAATAGATGATAATGCTGAGAGTAAAGTCGAGGAACTCACGATGCCTCAAACTAAAGACTTAACTGTGGAATAACAGACTGACCACTAAGACACAACAGCTGGACAGGCCACATACTTCATGTGGCTGTTTTCTTTCAGTCATCATACGCTTAAATGCCTGTCTTTATGTTTGTTGTGATTCAGAGATATAGAGATTGAATGCCAGGGATGTGATTATGTAGTGACTGAGAGGAACAGCTGGAGAGAGGCTTGAACCAGACCTTCTTGGTGGACGGAGCCCATAGTCTTAAATACAGAGAGGTTACGATTCATAAGCAACCTTACCCTAAATCCTAACTTTTCCAACCTGAACCAGGGAGATGGATCTGACCTCACTGGCTATGGACCAACTTCTACCTTGGCCTCCTCCCTCTCTGGGGTCTGTCGAGCATCATTAACCAGATGGCTGTATAACGGTAGTCCTAAGGGCCTGTGTACATCTGTGGTGTTTATATTTATACACACTCAAGAGGAAGTCAAAACAAAAACTGTATACACACACATCAACTCAACACTAACGTCCGACCACATCTACATCTTAGGATCATACACCAGAACACCATTAGGCCCTGATTTCAAAAAGACAAACTGTAAACAAACACATTAAGATGTTTGGAGAGGATATGAGGGTCAGGAATACGTCATGCCAAATAGTCAGATGTCCACAGAGATGATAATGGTATTGTCTGACAGACACCCCACTGGGCAAACACTGGTTGAATCAATGTTGTTTCCACATCATTTCAATAAAATTATGTTTCCAACGTGGAATAGACGTTGTTTAAACAGAGTGTGAAAGTTGATCAATGTTGTGTCTTAATGTTCATTCAGATAGAGCTGATCTCTGAAGATTAAAGTTAATGGTTTGGTTTGATTGTGTTTGAGTCAGTGACGTATGTGCTGAAAAGCTTTCTGGCTATTTACCGTGAATCACTTCATGAAATGATCGACTCTTGCACTCTCTCATCTCTCTCTCTCTCTCTCTCTCTCTCTCTCTCTCTCTCTCTCTCTCTCTTCCCTCTCTCTCTCTCTCTCTCTCTCTCATCATCTCTCTCTCTCTCTCTCTCTCTCTCTTCTCACTCTCTCCTCCTCTCTCTCTCTCTCATCTTCTCTCTCTCTCTCTCTCTCTCTCTCTCTCTCTCATCTTCTCTCTCTCTCTTCTCTCTCCCTCTCTCATCCCTCTCCTCTCTCTCTCTCTCTCTCTCTCTCTCTCTCTCTCTCTCTCTCTCATCCCTCTCGCTCTCTCTTCTCTCATCTCTCTCTCTCTCCCTCTCTCTCTCTCTCTCTCATCTCTCTCTCTCTCTTGCTCTCTCTCTCTCTCTGCTCTCTCATCCTCTCTCTCTCTCTCTCTCTCTCTCTCTCTCACTCTCTCTCTCTCTCTCTCTCTCTCTCTCTCTCTCTCTCTTCTCTCTCTCTCTCTCTCTTCCTCTCTCTCTTCCTCTCTCTCATCCTCTCTCTCTTCCTCTCTCTCTCTCTCTTCTCTCTCTCTTCCTCTCTCTCTCTCAATCTCTCTTCTCTCTCTCTCCCCTCTCTCCCTCTCTCTCTTCCTCTCTCTCATCCTCTCTCTTCCTCTCTTTCTCACATACACCCTCCCTCTCTCTCATCACTGTCATTCCTTCCTCTCTTCTTCAATTTTTTCCTGGTTTCCTTTCTTTCCCTCACACACCACGGCACCTCTAAGACAAACACAGACAGTGCAACAGGAATAGTTGTTCCGCTTTTATACATCTCCTCTTACTAACCCTAACCTTTATCAAATAAAAACATTGAATCAAATCAAAGTCTATTGGTCGCGTACACAGATTTGCTGATATTATCGCAGATGCAGCAAAATGCTTGTGTTTCTAATAGTAGAGTAATACCTAGCAATACAAAACAATGCACACATAATCCAAAAAGTAAAAATACAGAAATTAAGAAATACCAGAACGAGCAATGTCAGAGTCCGGAATATATACATACAGTACCAGTCAAAAGTTTGGACACACCTACTCATTCCAGGGTTTTTCTTTATTTGTACTATTTTCTACATTGTAGAATAATAGTGAAGACATCAAAACAATAAAATAACACATATGGAATCATGTAGTAACCAAAAAAGTGTTAAACAAATCAAAATATATTTGAGATTTGAGATTCTTCAAATAGCCACCCTTTGCCTTGATGACAGCTTTGCACACTCTTGGCATTCTCTCAACCAGCTTCACCTGGAATGCTTTTCCTGGTCAAATTGCTGCAGAGAAATCACTACTAAAGGACACCAATAAGGAGAAGAGACCTGCTTGGGCCAAGAAACACGAGCAATGGACATTAGACCGGTGGAAATTTGTCCCTTGGTCTGGAGTCCAAATTTGAGATTTTTGGTTCCAACCGCCGTGTCTTTGTAAAACGCGGTGTGGGTGAACGGATGATCTCTGCATATGTAGTTCCCACTGTAAAGTATGGAGGAGGAGTTGTTATGGTGTGGGGGTGCTTTGCTGCTGACACTGTCTGTGATTTATTTAGAATTCAAGGCACACTTAACCAGCATGGCTACCATAGCATTTTGCAGCGATACGCCATCCCATCTGGTTTGGGCTTAGTGGGACTATCATTTGTTTTTCAACAGGACAATGACCCAACACACCTCCAGGCTGTGTAAGGGCTATTTTACCAAGAAGGATAGTGATGGAGTGCTGCATCAGATGACCTGGCCTCCACAATCCCCCGACCTCAACCCATTTGAGATGGTTTGGGATGAGTCGGACCGCAGAGTGAAGGAAAAGCAGCTAACAAGTGCTCAGCATATGTAGGAACTTCTTCAAGACTGTTCAAAAAGCATTCCAGGTGAAGCTGGTTGAGAGAATGCCAAGAGTGTGCAAAGCTGTCATCCAGGCAAAGGGTGGCTATTTGAAGAATCTCAAATATAACATATATTTTGATTTGTTTAACACTTTTTTGGTACTACATGATTCCATATGTGTTATTTCATAGTTTGATGTCTTCACTATTATTCTACAATGTAGAGAATAGTACAAATAAAGAAAAACTGGAATGAGTAGGTGTGTCCAAACTTTTGACTGGTACTGTACATACAGTGAGGGAAAAAAGTATTTGATCCCCTGCTGATTTTGTATGTTTGCCCACTGACAGACATTATCAGTCTATAATTTTAATGGTAGGTTTATTTGAACAGTGAGAGACAGAATAACAACAACAAAATCCAGAAAAATGCATGTCAAAAATGTTATAAATTGATTTGCATTTTAATGAGGGAAATAAGTATTTGACCCCCTCTCAATCAGAAAGATTTCTGGCTCCCAGGTGTCTTTTATACAGGTAACGAGCTGAGATTAGGAGCACACTCTTAAAGGGAGTGCTCTTAATCTAAGCTTGTTAACTGTATAAAAGACACCTGTCCACAGAAGCAAGCAATCAATCAGATTCCAAACTCTCCACCATGGCCAAGACCAAAGAGCTCTCCAAGGATGTCAGGGACAAGATTGTAGACCTACACAAGGCTGGAATGGGCTACAAGACCATCGCCAAGCAGCTTGGTGAGAAGGTGGCAACAGTTGGTGCGATTTTTCGCAAATGGAAGAAACACAAAATAACTGTCAATCTCCTTCGGCCTGGGGCTCCATGCAAGATCTCACCTCGTGGAGTTGCAATGATCATGAGAACGGTGAGGAATCAGCCCAGAACTACACGGCAGGATCTTGTCAATGATCTCAAGGCAGCTGGGACCATAGTCGTCAAGAAAACAATTGGTAACACACTACACCATGAAGGACTGAAATCCTGCAGTGCCCGCAAGGTCCCCCTGCTCAAGAAAGCACATATACATGCCCGTCTGAAGTTTGCCAAGGAACATCTGAATGATTCAGATGAGAACTGGGTGAAAGTGTTGTGGTCAGATGAGACCAGAATGGAGCTCTTTGGCATCAACTCAACTCGCCGTGTTTGGAGGAGGAGGAATGCTGCCTATGACCCCAAGAACACCATCCCCACCGTCAAACATGGAGGTGGAAACATTATGCTTTGGGGGTGTTTTTCTGCTAAGGGGACAGGACAACTTCACCGCATCAAAGGGACGATGGACGGGGCCATGTACCATCAAATCTTGGGTGAGAACCTCCTTCCCTCAAACAGGGCATTGAAAATGGGTCGTGAATGGGTATTCCGGCATGATAATGACCCAAAACACACGGCCAAGGCAACAAAGGAGTGGCTCAAGAAGAAGCACATTAAGGTCCTGGAGTGGCCTAGCCAGTCTCCAGACCTTAATCCCATAGAAAATCTGTGGAGGGAGCTGAAGGTTTGAGTTGCCAAACGTCAGCCTCGAAACCGTAATGACTTGGAGAAGATCTGCAAAGAGGAGTGGGACAAAATCCCTCCTGAGATGTGTGCAAACCTGGTGGCCAACTACAAGAAACGTCTGACCTCTGTGATTGCCAACAAGGGTTTTGCTACCAAGTAGGATGGATGGGGCCATGTATCGTGAGATATTGGCCAACAACCTCCTTCCCTCAGTAAGAGCATTGAAGATGGGTTGTGGCTGGGTCTTCCAGCATGACAACGACCTGAAACACACAGCCAGGGCAACTAAGGAGTGGCTCCGTAAGAAGCATCTCAAGGTCCTGGAGTGGCCTAGCCAGTCTCCAGACCTGAACCCAATAGAAAATCTTTGGAGGGAGGTGAAAGTCCGTATTGCCCAGCGACAGCCCCGAAACCTGAAGGATCTGGAGAAGGTCTGTATGGAGGAGTGGGCCAAAATCCCTGCTGCAGTGTGTGCAAACCTGGTCAAGACCTACAGAAAACGTATGATCTCTGTAATTGCAAACAAAGGTTTCTGTACCAAATATTAAGTTCTGCTTTTCTGATGTATCAAATACTTATGTCATGCAATAAAATGCAAATTAAATACTTAAAAATCATACAATGTGATTTTCTGGATTTTTGTTTTAGATTCCATCTCTCACAGTTGAAGTGTACCTATGATAAAAAATTACAGACCTCTACATGCTTTGTAAGTAGGAAAACCTGCAAAATCGGCAGTGTATCAAATACTTGTTCTCCCCACTGTAGATTCAACCACAAAGACCAGGGAGGTTTTCCAATGCCTCGCAAAGAAGGGCACCTATTGGTAGATGGTTAAACATTAAAAGAGCAGACATTGAATATCCCTTTGAGCATGGTGAAGTAATTAATAACACTTTGGATGGTGTATAAATACACCCAGTCACAACAAAGATACAGGCGTCCTTCTTAACTCAGTTGCCGGAGAGGAAGGAAACCGCTCAGGGATTTCACCCTGAGGCAAACTATGACTTTAAAACAGTTACAGAGTTTAATGGCTGTGATAGGAGAAAACTGAGGATGGATCAAATATTTGAAAACATGCATCCTGTTTGCAACAAAGCACTAAAGTAATACTGCAAAAAATTTGGCAAAGTAATTAACTTTTTTTGTCCTGAATACAAAGTGTTATGCTTGAGGCAAATCCAATACAACACATTACTGAGTAGCACTCTCCATATTTTCAAGCATAGTGGTGGCTGCATCATGTTATGGGTATACATGGAATAGATAAGGACTAGGGAGTTTTTCAGGATAAAAAAGAAACGGAGTGGAGCTAAGCACAGGCAAAATCCTAGAGGAAAAACGGGTTCAGTCTGCTTTCCACCAGACACTGGGAGATTAATTGACCTTTCAGCAGGACAATAATCTAAAGCACAAGGCCAAATCTACACTGGAGTTGCTTACCAAGAAGACAGAGAATGTTCCTGAGTGGCCAAGTTAAAGTTTTGACTTAAATCTACTTGAAAATCTATGGCAAGACCTGAAAATGGTTGTCTAGCAATGATTAACAACCAATTCGACAGAGCTTGAAGAACTTTGAACAGAATAATGGGCAAATATTGCACAATCCAGGTGCGGAAAGTTCTAGAGACTTACCCAGAAAGACTCATAGCTACAGTTAACCCCCAACAACAACTGCTCCGCGGGTGCTGATGATGTCAATGAATCCTAAAGAGTCTATTGACGCACCTGTCCATCAGTTTAACATAATAAAAAAATCCACATCAAAATCCGTCAGTTTAAGCTAGAGATATCAGTTTTTTGCATGGTCTGCATCTCAATATACCACATCCGCCTACGTCGGCCTTCTGCATCTGCGGTGGAAGGTGGCCAAGCTACAGCGATGTTTGTCAGACCATGAGACATCCCAAAAATCGGTCTTCTCACGAAAACGTCTGTAGCGTCAGAACAGTTTGGTAAACTATTATGACCACTCTATGGAAAGGGGAGACTCTCACGAACACGGTGGTGTTCTCCGTTTTGCTCTACTACGACCCCCACAAGTGTCACGGGAATCGTCTGAAGGTCACCCATACAAACAAATTGAAATATGGAGGTAGTTTTGTACCAACAAAAAAAAGGGGTTAAATATGTGTCCAAAAATACAAAATTATTTCCTGAGCTTTCTTATATCTCCTAGATACAGGACATAAACTTCAAAACCTTATTCCTTATTATCTTTTTTTTACTGTCTTCTTTTGCCATCTATGAATTTGGTATTCAATGTGTTTCTATGGGCTATAGTAGTAAAGGCCAACTTCAATATTTTATCAAATATTTTGCCATATTTTTTGAGGAGTCCTAAAATTCTAAATCAAATAGCTAAATTATCCATGGTACGCACACACTCACATTCCAGTTGAATACATTCAGTTGTGTGACTAGGTGACCCCTTTCCCTTCCCCTACCTTCTCTCAGCTCCCACTTTTCCTATACAGTGGCTTGAGAAAGTATTCACCCCCCTTGGCATTTTTCCTCCTGCCTTACAACCTGGAATTCAAATTGATTTTTTTTGGGGGGGGGGGTTGTATAATTTTTTTAACCTTCATTTAACTAGGCAAGTCAGTTAAGAACAAATTCTTTTTTACAATGATGGCCTACACCGGCCAAACCTGGACGACGCTGGGCCAATTGTGCGCCGCCCTATGGGACTCCCAATCACGGCCGGTTGTGATACAGCCTGGAATCGAACCAGGGGGTCTGTAGTGACGCCTCAAGCACTGTGCCTTAGACCGCTGCGCCACTCGGGAGGCATGTTGTGATTTCCACAACATGCCTACCACTTTGAAGATGCAAAATATTTTTTCTTGTGAAACAAACAAGACATAAGACAAAAAAACAGAAAACTTGAGCGTGCATAACTATTCACCCCCCCCCCCCCCAAAGTCTTTGCAGCTCCTTCAGGGTTATCTTTGGTCTCTTTGTTGCCTCTCTGATAAATGCCCTCCTTGCCTGGTCCGTGAGTTTTGTTGGGAGGCCCTCTCTTGGGAGGTTTGTTGTGGTGCCATATTCTTTCCATTTTTTAATAATGTATTTAATGGTGCTCCGTGGGATGTTCAAAGTTTCTGATATTTTTTTATAACCCAACCCTGATCTGTACTTCTCCACAACTTTGTCCCTGACCTGTTTGGAGAGCTCCTTGATCTTCATGATGCCGCTTGCTTGGTGGTGCCCCTTGCTTAGTGGTGTTGCAGACTCTGGGGCCTTTCAGAACAGGTGTGTGTGTGTATATGTATACTGAGATCATGTGACAGATCATGTGACACTTAGATTGCACACAGGTGGACTTTATTTAACTAATTATGTGACTTCTGAAGG